>NC_081824.1:408679828-408995328 GCF_030867095.1 Alligator mississippiensis
TTGAAAAACAAGTAAGATAATGAGTAGCCTGGACTGCTGTGGCGAAAACTAGTAGTCTGGCCAATTGCTATATTATACATTATATAATATTAATGCTGTTTTAATTTTTTACTAATAATTAGTCATAAATGAATGTAGTAGAACAGTGCTTCATCCTTGAGATAAATGGGATAGAAGCCACAGCTCCTACTAGTCTATATTAACCACAGGTGGATTGCAGGTTTTCAGTGATATATTATGCAATAAAATAACATACTTATTCTTTTTCAGTGTCGGTCAGTAAAGATCACCATCCTTGGAGATGAAGGGGTCCCAGTGCAAGTAGATGGAGAGGCTTGGATTCAGCCCCCTGGGGTTATTAAAATTGTACATAAAAACAGAGCTCAGATGCTAACACGAGACAGAGTATGTCAGAGAATGCATTTTATTATCTTTTGTATAAAATCCTTCGTTAGTGACATTCTCATAACATTATACCTGGCAAAAACAGCTTATAAAATAATTAGTTTGCTACAAATATGTTCTTTTACACAAGTCGCTCAGAGCTTTGTCACCAGTAAGCATATGCTGTATTTCTTTCTTTCTTTTTTTTTGATAAGTTAAAATGGTCAAATGTCTATGAGAGAAGATTGTATTTATCCAACCTTATCTATAGTTGTATATGTAGTTGTGTAACTGTAAGGAGTATTAGTCACTATAACGTGGCTTCTCTTTCAGCCACTAACTTTGTACTTTATCATACAAAGTACTGGAAGTTTTAGGAGCTATTATATATGTAATAAAATGTAAAATGTCTCTCTTTCATTAATGATTGCCATTGCAGATTTCATCCTACAACATTCTATACCTTATCAAACAATGCTAGAATCCATTTTTAAAAAGTCGGTCACTGTAGGAGTATGTGCTGTTTTAGTCATCTAGAATTAAAAGCATAAAACCTCTCATATTCCTCCTGAGTTCCCCTCTGTTTGTTCATATGAGTGGATGCTGAACACAGTCCTTTCTCTGCATCATATAATCACACAAAAGTGTAGGGTTAAAGGGACCACATGAGGTCATCTGCTCTAGTACACTCAAGGCAGGATCTTCCCTGACTAATAGCTACAGTAATTTGTCTAGTAAATTTGGTAGATTTTTTTTCTCCTTGTTTTCCTGCATGACTTGCATTCAGATTCTTATCCTGGCAAAGTTTTATATCCCCAGTGAATGCATATTGAATGCATTTTAAGCAGCCCATTTAACTGAGGACAGGGGAAAAGGTTATCCATAAAGACGCATTTTTAAAAAAAATTGGTTTTAAAGACTAATTTTAAATGCTATTTTTGTATTGTATCATGCTTATAATTTTTATGTAGAATGATGGGTCAGTCAGTAAATTTAAATAAAAGAAATGTAAGTCTTATCAGTTGAATGTTTAATTCGATTTTAATCAGGCTTTTGAAAGCACTCTGAAGTCTTGGGAAGATAAGCAGAAGTGTGATTCCTGCAAGCCTGTCCTGCGGTCTCAGCTGTACCCTCAACAGGCCATTGACTTGGCTACAGAAGAAGAAGTTGGTCAGATCCAGCTGTGTTCACAAGCTGCAGAAGAACTTATTACGAGGTACAGTAAAATATATGGGTTTAATGGTTTAATAGCTATTCTATCGAAGTGCAGTTATGTATAGAAGTTAGCATGTTCCATATAAGATGAGCTCAACTAATTTGTCTAAAGATGTGACACTTCATTGTCCATGTTCTGGGTTGTGAAAGATCTAAGTTATACTGACAAGGTTCCTTGGGTGAATCTGATATCTTTTATTAGACCAACCCAAATAGTTGGAGAATAGTTATTAAGCAAGCTTTCGGGTTCAAAAACCCTTTGTCAGGCTAAGGAAGTTTCAGCAGTTGGTGTGTGCTCTTCCTGGATGGAATGAAAAGTCATTTATACTGTGTGTTGGTTAGATTTTTTTTTTTCCTTCCTGCAGAAAACTTTTCTTTGACAGAGGGAAAGTTTTTTCTTTTCATCTGAGAACAAAGATTTACCTATAAAAGATTTTGGTAACTAGGGATGCACCGATTAAAAATTTCCAGCACCCCTGGGGAAAACATGGGGGGCATGTACAAAGGGCAAAGGTAAGCTGCCCACTGCAGGCTTGGGGCCATGACTATGCCAGCCACCTCCTGGCAGGGGCTGGGTTGAGGCTGTGTTTGGGGTGGGTGGTGGCGGTGGCGCTGGAAGGGGTGGCTACGGGGTGGGTTATAGCCACCCCAAAATACCCCGTAGCTATCCCTCTCAAGATCACCATTGCTCACCCCAAGAGCACCCCCAGCCTAGCCCCCTTGACGGGAAGAGGCTGGCGTAGGCCCTGGCCCCAAACCCACAGTGGGCAGCCTGCCCTTGCCCTGTGCACAAATCTGGGAGGGGGTGTGCATGCCCCCCATGCCTCCCCTGGGGTTGCGTGCAGCAGGGAGCTGCCCCTCACTCTCTTCACCACCCCAGACGAGTTGCCCATGGTTCCGGCCCCATGGTCATCACAACCCTGGCTAGGCAGTGCCTGTTCCTACCCCACTCTCCCTCACTGTTGGGTCTCAATCTGCCCACCCTGCCACTCCCCTTCCCTCCCCTCCCTCATGCCCCTTCCCCCCCACAGACTTATTAGCTGGACACTGCTCACCAAGCTCCCGGGCTACATTCCTGGCTGCGTGCATGCACACAGTATTTATCCGTGACATTATCAGCTACAATGGCCAATTGCCAATTATGTTAATTTTCCTTTTATCAGTGCTGATCCATAGATCAGATCACCTCTATGATAACAATGCCCTGTTTCCTGCATTTAGACAACAATTAACATTTCTATTGAAAAATACTTTGGACATAAAATTTGCAACTATTATATAATGTAACAAAGTATGCCAACTATCTTATTTTTCTGAATTTCACGTCAGGTTTAGCTATATAAGTTCTCTTTTAATAATATAGTGAAATTCATAATCTGTTTTCTTTGTTTGGCCTAGATTGGACCATAACTATTGGAGTTGTATATTAAAGCTATTTGCAGGTACTTGCATTTAATGTATAGATTAATGTATCCCTATTAATGTAAAGATTAATAGGGATGTTCCTGTTTAGAATACTTAGTCTGTGGAAAAATAATATAATACAGATGTACTTTATAACGGGCATGCAAAATACGGCCTGTGGTCCAGATCTGGCCCGCCAGGCGTTTTTTTTTTGTTTGTTTTTGTTTTTGTTTTTTTTATCCAGCCCATGGGTGGGTGGCCACCAATGAATCATTTCTGGCCCAACTTGTGGCTGTCCCTGCTGCCTTCCGCTTGGGGCCAAGCCCTGCCCACTCCCACTGGGACAGTGTACTGTGCTCCTACCCTTGTGTGCAAGAGGGCCTCAGCCCCAGCTAGCACACAGCTTCCAGGCAGGGCAGCTGCTGCTGCTGTTGCAGCCCCCTGGGGAACTGCTCAACTCCCCCAGCTTCCATCAGCACCTCTTCATGTCCCTGTTGCAGCACTCCAGGCGGCATGTAGGGAAGCAGCAGCAGGTCGGGGGTAAGTAGCAGCTGGGCAGGAGGGCAGAGCTCGGGTCAGCCCAGTTTTATAATGCAGAGTTCCCCTTGGCTCATGTGCCAGTCCTGGGACTCATGCGCCACTGGGGGGAAGCCCCACACACTGCAGCCAGTGGCCTTCCTCATTCCCTGCCACCAGGTGCAGCTCCTGGATCTTCACTGGAAGTGGGGAGCCTTGCACGATGAGGCCAGGCCAGTTCCATTTCCTGCTTCCTGGCGGAGTCCAGGGAGTTGCACACGTTGGTAGAAAGTGGGGCTGGGCAACTGGCACCATCACCTCAGTGCGTGGCTCTGACTGGCTCCCAAGAGCTACATGTGAGACTTGGGGAGCCCCACATGACGAAGCCAGGTTGGCCACGGGTGGGGCTGCCCTTGACAGCTCATCAAAACTCATTAAGAGGCTCTCCAGCCAAAATAATTGTCCACCCCTGCATTATACAGTTCTAAAATAGTTTAGTTTTGCTGTAAGCACAGTGAAAATGAGGGGAGAAATTAGTAGCTGAGAGAGAAAGCACATCATGGAAAAGTTGCACGTCCAAGTAACAGAAATTCTTCTACTCATGTTATACTTGGCTCCATAGTTCTGATGCGTAGAACTGATTCTCAGGCTGTCCTATTAACAACAAATAAAAAAGATACTGTTATTCTTGATTTCGAGGTCATCAAAATCTTGCGTTTGCATATTAATTTTTTCCAAAAGACTTGTAAAGTGGATAGATTAGACGTGTAGAAAAAGAAACAGTGATCCATGATATAAGAAGGTAACATATGTGGAATAAACTGCTCCATAAATTTACTGTAAATTGCAACCTGCCTCACTTGCCTACTCAGCCATTCTTCCCAGGACTTGTTCTAATGCCTTCATACAGTTGCCATTTAAAACAAATCAACTATCCTTAGAAAAGATTTTTCCTTTCCCCTTAAACAAAGTTTTCTCCTTCTCTCCTTAACTGTGGAAATTGCTCTTAGCTTATCCCTGTCGGAGCCTTGGGAAGGAAAGCGTTTGATCCTGGGTCAACCATAACATTTCTATGCATAAAATGTAATGGTTTATATTGTCTGTTATGCTGTGGTTCCGTAAGACTAGAAATCAAGTGTTTTAATGCTTAGTATTTTTTTTCCCTAGGCATATGCAATATTTTCCACTCCATCACTGTCCCACATACCAAAGTCTTTTCTTTTCTCTGTTCCTTGTCCCTGCCACCACAACACAATGTTGCCCTATGCCTTGAGCCACTGAACTTTAATGTTAAAAACAGACAGTTCTTTTTCTGCTTTTTTGAACCATTTTCATTTTCAAATATAAATACTGTCTTAAAACCTTAAACTAGCAAACAGTTGAATATTCAAGCCACTTACACTACTTGGTAAACCTTTCTTACTAATTTTTTTTCATATGTGAAAATTTGTTCCACTCTTATCTCTGAAATCCTTCTGGCCTCTGGACTCTTTAAGCTCTCTCATTCCATTGAAATTTTCTTTTGACTGGCTTTTTTCCCTATATTTTCCTCTGTGTGGTTAACCTTGCTGAAGCCTTTTATTTAAGATGTTTTAGTCGTTCTAATGCTCTGTCATTTCACCAAGACTTTGCTGCTCCTTTATCAGTTCCAAATCATCTCAAAGTTTCAAAGCAATTACAAGTCAGAATGTTTTTCCTATGAAGTAGAGAAATCTGTGCTGCATTTGACATTAGAGATGTTTTTGAAAACATTATTCATATGAAACTATTGTATTCAGCTAAATACTGAAAAAGTACTTTGAAATTTAAATTTTAGATCAAGCATGTTTCCATACCTAATTTATAATTAAACACAACCTCATTCCTTTTTGTTTCTTTTTGTGAGGGAGTTCAAATAGTCGCATCAAATTCTTTTGCCTTCTCAAATGAGAGCCTTTTCAAAACCAATTCCTCTGTCAGAAGAATCTATGTCAGTTGACTCATTTGGAATTAATCTTGCTGTGACATGGCTTAGCTCAGGCACATGATACCAAAGTATCAGGCACACAAGGAATGCATAGGGCTCTCGTTAATTTAGTAGAGTGATCATTTCCCACTGGAATTTAGACTCAATGTTTTCTACATCCTGAGCAGGGGATGGCAAACAGGATTTACAAAATTAATTCCTTATTGCTATTACATTTCAGAAACTATTTTCTCCCTAAAATGCATGTTTTTGGTTTTTTTTAAACAAAAGGAGAGCTCCGTTTTTATAGACACTCCCCACTTTTTCAGGGAATTGTGTATTTTTTACATGAAAACATTAAAAAACTACCCCAAATCTCTCTTAATTTTGGCATTATAGTCCCCTTGACCAGGGTGGGGGAGCCCTTTTTAAAATTGAGGTAGTGCACTTTTCAAAGCCGCAGACATTTATTGTTTTTATTAAAAATAGCATTTGCTTCCTACATACAGAAACTAATGCCAGTTGCTCATTTAAACAGTCAGTTTATTGGCTGCTTCAAATAACAGAAAGCAGTGGGTATAAAGCCCTTAATCTTTGTTGCAAGTGCACTCTAAGCAGCGATGCTGAAGAGAACATTTTGTGGCTGAAGTGACAGATGCAGTGTGTATTTAGGTGAGGATTTTTTCTCTGGATATTAGTGGAGGGTTAGGAGAACAAAGGATTCCCTTTCCTCTCCTCTCCTGTCCAGCTTCTGAAGTGCTATCTATGTAGCCTCATTTTTACTTATTTTCCTGACTCCTTTCACTGTTCCAGCATTGTCACCACCCCTTCTGCACTGTCATTGGTAAAGAAGAACTAGTATCCAGTACAATGGAGAGAACATTCAGATCTGTAATTTCTCCTTCTCTTGCGGATGGTCTCTGTGGCTATACCTCGTTCCTAACAAAATGCACCAGAGGCGCATGCCAGTCAGTGTTCCTGCAGCTTCACTGTTACCTCTGTGCTCCTTCTTTTTTCTCTTCCTTTGCAGAAAATGTGAAAATACTGGCTCCACACTTATCTCCCTGCGTTAGGCATTGGAGTGTTGCTTAGAGAAATGGTTCAAATTCTGCAGTAAAAATAGGCGAATTCTTTGCGTAGAGATGATATTTTTTATCAGGTCAACTAAACAGTTGCAAAAAAAAATTGTTCTTTTCAAGCTTTCAGAAAAGCACACATCCTTCCTCAGGTTTAAAAAAAAAAAAAAAAAAGGAAGTTTAAAAAGTGGTGAGAGGAATGAAAGATGGTCAGAAATGTCTCGGGTATGAAAAAAAGCAGTAAAAATAGGAATGCTAGAAGACTAGGCGGGAATGTAGCCATGAACCACAAAAGCTACTTTTAATGATGCATTTAATTTAGTTCTTCATTTAAAAGAAGAAGAAGAATGGGGAAGCACTAAATAACTTGTTACAAATATTTAGTGATTATATAGGAGTTCTCAATGCTCGTTACCTTTTTATAAAGCATTTTCTTTGTATTTTATAGAGCAGCAGACTTGCACGTAGGCACACACTGAAAATAGGTTCCTCGCCCTCCTGCCTCTTAGATCCAGTGTCCTGTCTGCTCCCCTAAGTTCCCTTCTAGGCTTGAGTCAAGTGGTCTAAAGCAGTTTAAGGACACTTTAATTCTAAGGTGTTTCCAAAGACTAAACTGTTTAGGCTTTTAGCAGTCTTAACTTTTAAACAAATAGTGTGTGCCAACTCATGTGCTTAACCTTCGTAATTTCTTAGTGTCTTCAAATGGAAACTGCTTTTCCTGCCTCACTTATAACTGTGTTATAGCCCTATCTGTCTGCGTTGTGTGAGTGCAGCACTTCAGTCCCAACGTATAAGAACTGTGGGGGGGAGGGAGGAGCAGGGAAGAGGGGTCCTATCAGTCTGGTCTCAAACTGAAATTCTGCTTCAAGTTGGGGAAAAATGAAAGAGCCAGTTTTGTATAAATTTTTTAAAATGCTCACCTTTGGACAGACAATAATATGGAATTTTTTACCTTGAATACAGTTATTTAGAGACAGCTGTTAAATAGGAAGGTTCTTGGAGTGGATGTGATATTTTTTATTAGACCAGCTGAGTAGTTGGAAAAAAGTTCTTAGCAAGCTTTCAGGCGCAGCCACTGTTCCTCAGGCTCCCAATGCCTGAAGAAGGGTGACTGAGCCCAAAAGCTTGCTAAGAACTTTTTTCCAACTACTCAGTTGGAAATAAAAGATATCACATCCACTCAAAGAACCATGCCTGCCTATGTCCTTAGACCAACACGTCTACAGCCAAAATACCAGTTAAATAGGGAAAGTATCAGTTTACGCTGGAATCAACTGTGGTTCTCCCTGTCCCAGAAACTGTAATACAGAAATCATGTCGGCCATGACATGGCAATCGAGTCACTGCTAGAACATTTCTTTAATAGCACAAGTATTTACTCAGGAGCTTAAGAGCAGCATATTGAGCTTAACTGCAGAGCAAGTTTAGATAGCATAAAGCAGGAATTATATTTTAATTGTCCAAACTGCAGGTTAGCTAGGACCATGCCTAACACCTTTATTGTTGTAAAAAATGGTATTTAAAATGCAAATTCCATTGAATCTTTAATAGTCACAAGTGGTCAAAGTGCTGCATCTGAGAGATTTGTTCTCTTCCTGTTTAGTTTCACTCGCAGCCTATAACACTTCTCATAAGACCCCAGTATAATAATGTTCTCAATAATGACAGTATTTTCTATATGAATGATCTGGGATGATCTAGTTGTCTAGGATGATTTGGCAGGGATGATGTAGTTGGGGATGGTCCTGTTTTGAGAAGGGGGTTGGAGCAGAGGGGATGGGGGATCCCTACTTAGCAGGGAATGGGGAGGGGTGGGGGAAAGCAGGAGGAAACCAGGTAGACTTGCTGTGCCTGCAAGTCTCTGCCAGAGCTGCAGCCAGGGAGCAGAGGGGAGAGACCAGCCCTGCTGTGGAGCAGAGAGCCCCACCCAGCCCAGAGAGCATGCTGGGGGAGCCTGATTTTAATTTAAATCAGCAAGGGGTCTGGGACAGACATTATATAAACCGGTTTGACCCAAATCAGTTAAACCTGGTTAAATGTAGTATCAGACTTATCTCACATTGGTTTCAGCCATTTTCAAACTGGTTTATGTGCACTGAACACCTGTTCTGTTACAGATTTAAACCAGTTTCTGATCAGTTAAACTGATTTATGTGTAATGTCTGTCCATAGGCTAGAGGTCCCTTTAAAACCTAACTTTCTATGAATCTGTGATCTGAATGGCTATCTCAATCACTGGTGGCAGGAAGATATTTCAGTTAATTTAATAAATGTTCCTGAACTTCCTGTATCAGAACAGATCTTTTGTATTATGAATGCCATTTAGGTGACACAACTAAAAAGTGATATTTATTTAACCTTTAGCTCTATGGTAATATATTTAGGACTCTAATACAGTTAATGTTAAAACTCTATTAAATGATTTTTCCCATCTGCCAGTGTCACCTAACATAGCTCAGTTTTTAACTGGTTCTTAAAAGAAACTGACAAAGCACTTTTTTTCTGTTTTTACTATTTTTACAGAATCTGTGAAGCAGCAAAAACGCACAGCCTGCTGGAACAAGAGCTTGCTCATGCTGTCAATGCATGTTCCCATGCATTAAATAAAGCCAATCCAAGGTTTCCTGAGGTAAAGAAACAATGGAAATTTGTTTTAAAATGCACCCTCTGTATGAAGGAATATTCTGGAGACCTTAAAGCAGTTCTGTATTCTGAACAGTATATTCCAGTGGCTAATGAGGTTGTTGATATCCAAGGCCCCCCTGATCTTTCAAACATACATGCAGAGAGAGAGAGTGCAGCTTTCTTCCTGCTGGTTGCAGTCATAGGAAAGAGGACAAAGAGCACACCCCTGCGTTCTGGAACACAGTGGAAGTGGCAGAAAACATTCTTCATCTTCCCCTCCCCTAGAACATGTAACCCCATCCTTTCCAGTGGGGAGGAAGAAGGTACTGGTGGACAGACTCTTGTGGAAACAACCTAATCTGGAGGGTAAAATGTAATGGAGACATTGAAATTAAGTGGGGTTAAACAGGGCAAAGAAAGACATGGAACTTGGGGGAGAGAAAAATTATAACAGTGCTGGAAGAGAGAGAATAACAAGTAGAGGCATCTGGGCCGGTTCATATGGACACACACCTGCTCCAACGGTGTGAATATTGAGATGTGGCACTGCTGGGGGAATTTTGGAAGGAGGTGAAGCAGGGCCCCTGCATCTCGCATCATAATTTTAGTTTGTGCGGGGGGTAGTTTCAAGAGCAAGAGTTTGCTTATTTACTAATATACTCTACCAAAGCACACAGGGAACCTGGTTTTCTCTGATTTAAAAAAATCCGCAATTTTCAGTTAAAAAAATAAATAAAATTAACCCCAAATCCACATTTTTCCATGATTTAAATGCCACTAATAGATATATATGCGTGTATGTATAGATATATATCTATATATAGATATAAGTGGTCACCAACCAGTGGATCCCCATCGACTAGTCCAGGGGTCAGCAACCCCTGGCATGCATGCTGAGCATGGCACGCAAGGCCATTTTGCTCGGCACACCACTACCAGTCCAAGCTCTAAGCAGCTGCTGCCACCCACAGAGCCCAGGCTGCTCCCAGCATGTGCCTGGGAGACTGCAAGCCCTGCTGCAAGCAGACCAGGCTCCGTGGGCTGGCTGCAGCTGGGAGGCTGCAAACAGCTGCTCCGGACTCTGGCATGTTAGCACTCTGGCACCTTTCAAGGTAGACGTTGTTGTTCTTTTGGCACTCTGGCCAAAAAATGTTTCCTGCCCCTGGACTAGTTGATTGTGGAGCCTCTGACAGTTGATTGTAGTCTGAGATTGACTGTCAGAGGCTCTGCAATTGGGAGCAGCAGGGCACAGTCTGGGAGCAGTGGAATGGCAGCGGGACGCACATGGCTAGACTGAGCCATGCCCCCTACCACCGGGGCTGGGCCGGGTGAGTGGGGCGATTCCCCTTCCACACCCTGCTGTCCTGTGGTGAGGGAGGGAGTGGGGCAGGGGCAGGGGTGAATGAGGGCCTTGGCTGGACCGGGCGAGGGTCAGAGCCTGGGCAGCAGGTCTAGGCGCACAGGGGGGAGTCCGTGCAGCACGTACCCTGGTGGAGGCCTGGGGGTCATGTGCCCTCCCGATCTGTGTGTGGGGCAGAGGCAGCTGCCACTGCATGCTGGGCTTTGTACCCTGAGCCCTGTGCACAGATTGGGGGGATATGAGCCCCCTGAGCCTCTGCCATGGTGTTTGCAGTGGCAGGAGCCCCCCTGCGTGCCTGGACAAGCTGCATAGTCTCTGACCCTCACCAGGGTCCCACTCACCCAGTGGCAGGGGGTGTGGGGGCATTGGTGATAGAAGGGGGGGGCCTTAGCCCCCTGCACATGTGAGGCAGCAGTAGGGCCACAAGGCAGCTCGGCTGCGGGCTTCTGGCGGCAGCAGCAGTGGTGGGGAGGGCTGCGTGCAGAGGTGAGTGGGACGAGTGGAGCAGGGGCCAGCCCTGCAAGCGGCTCATCTGGGAGACGAAGGGAGGGGTGAGCACACAGCCTGGAAGGGCATGGGGGGCACGTGCCCCTGGATCTGCACATGGGGCGAGCTGGCTGGGGCCAGGGTGGTGCCAGGCTCTTCAGCTGTGCAGGGGCTGGGGGTAGTGGGAGACAAGCGGAGGCCTGGGGACCCTCCAGGCCTCTGCTTATCCCACCATCCGGCCTGGCCAGGCCCACTCCCCGCAGCCCCTGCTCCTGCTTGTGCCCAACTCCCTCCCTCACTGCTGGGACCTTTCACCCGCCTCCCCCACAGCCCTTTGCCTTCCCCCACAAACGTACCTTCTTTGGGGGTGATGTGCCCCCAAATATTTTTTTTCTCCCTCTGCCTTGATCAGCCCCGCCCCCTCTTCCCTCCCCACAGATTGACTTGCAGGGTGGGGCGGGGGTGCAGGGTAGATCTTGGGTTGCTTTTTAATTAAAAAAGTGATGTCCTACCCAAAAAGGTTGGAGACCACTGATATATGTAGCGGTGTTTCATTTTAATCATGGAAAAATGTGGATTTGGAGTTAACTTTTTTTTAACTGAAAATTTGGGATTTTTTTAAATTGGAGAAAACCAGGATCCCTGCTCATCATCCTGATAACTGGGCCGACTAATCAGTGTGTGTTTAATTGTAGCTGACCAGTTCATGTGTCATGTGAATCATCCTAATTAACAGTTTTCATTAGAAAAGACCTTGAATTTCTCTGTTGTCCTGAGCCAGCCATGGTGACCATACGTTGTTTTTACAGTTGGATAACTGTGTGATCCTTAGGCATGTCTAAGAACTCAGTAAGTCTGTAGAGTGAAAACTAAGCAACAAATACAATACATTTTCTGCTGTCTATTCTGAATGCTGAAACAAAAAGTGATCAGACCTATTTGCCTTCAGGCAAACGCGTGAAACTCCCAAAACTTCAAAGTGAGTCATCTAGATGTCTAGTTCTCAATGCAGAAGTGAGACATTGACTTGGCGTGCTTTGGAGAATTTGGTTAAGTCTGAGACCATAAACTGAGCATGAGTACTTATAAGTTTTACTATATAGCATGAGTACTATAGTTTTACATTCAGTTGACTATTGTGCTTCTATTTCCCAGAGTCTTACCAGAAACACTGCCACTGAAATAGCTGTCAATGTGAAGGCACTGCATAATGAAACGGAATCTTTACTAGTAGGAAGGGTTCCTTTGGTAAGGAGATAAAATAAATACTTAATTTTTTTACTCATTAATATCTTGTGTAAAATCCTGTGCTTCATCTCTTATTCCATTCACCAGTAGCATGGGATGAAGAAGTTGCTTTTTCCAAGCATTGTCTTGTAAATATCCAGTATAGCTTTATTAATAAAACTTATGGGACCTCCTTCTTTTACCATTTATCATGGATCTAAAAATAGTGAAGTTATGTAATATACTGCATTGGCCTTTGGAAACGCAATTAGAAAATTGTTAGCTTTGATAAGACAAAGAGATTGAGTTCCTCTTTTCTCTCAATTGACATTAAAAAGGCACTTTAGGAATAGTTGCATCTGATTGATGCTTTGAGTTTTTGGATGCAGGAGAAAATATATTATCCAAACTGTATAGTAGTTACTAAGACTGCTTACAAATGTTAAAAAAAAAATGGCACTTTAAACTCATTGCACTCCTGTGCTGAGCGCAGTGCATGTCCAGAAGAGGCATTGCATTAGTTGGATCCAGCTTGCCCAGTGTCTGTATAGATTGGGAGCTTTAGGGGGTGGGTGGCGGGTGGCGGGGTGGTTGGCTCTTTTATCTAATAGCTAATTGAATCAGCTATTAGATAAAAGCACCAAAAAGCCACTGTGAAGTGCCCGATCTATACATCATGGGTCTAAGTAACGTGCTGCTCCTTTTGGCAAAGCATGATAAGTGTGTTTGGGTTTTGTGGGGGTTTTTTAACATCTGTAAGCATCCTAAATGGGATGCTTTCTTTAGGAGAACTGGAGTCTGAAGGGAATCAATATAAAGACTTTTTCAGAAAATACTGTTCTAAATAAACAGTTCAAATGCACTTTGTTTGGTGACTGAAAGTCATTGCTGCCTAAAGGCTGATCAGCAGTTGGCTTCTAACATAGGCAGATGCAGGATTTTGCAAAGGCGGATGCAAGAGCAGTGAGTGGCGCAGGGATGCTTCCACCCTTGCTCCCAGCCTCCCCATTCTGTCTCTACCACCAGGGCAGGCAGACCACACTGTAGGAGCAGCAGTTGGGTATTTTTTTTAAGATTCTGAGTCAGTTAACAATCTCCTTCTCCCCTGCTGACCTCCCAGCTCTCTGCATCCCCTCTATGTTCAACAGCACTTAAGTTTCCTTCCCATTTCCCTGCCCACTGCTGTTGCTGTCCCCACTTGACCCAGGGGCGGGGGAAACTCCAGAGGTGTTCCTGTCTTGCTTCATCTGGGGCTTTGGGGAACAGCTACATGGGGAGCTGGGCTTATCTAGGGACAGTGGTGGCTGTGGGGTTCCCTTTCCCTGAGCCCTCTCCTGGATGCAGAAAATACCCAAAGGGATTGGGAGGAAGCTGCTGCCACTGTCCCTGGCTGAGCCACAGCCCAACTCCCTGCAGAGCACAAGTGCTCCCCATGCAGCCCAGCTGGAGTGGGGCAGAAGCAACTCTGGAGCTCCCCTTATCCTCAGTTAGCCAGGGATTGCAGTAGGAGAGATGGAGGAATTGGAAGGGAGGAGACATACTGCTGAGCATGGAGGGGAAGGTGGGGTGGAATTCTTGCTTGTTTCAGGGACTTAAAAAATGTCCCCAGCTGCTGCTTCCGTGGTGGGGTGGGACCATGCCACTGTACCCCTTCTGCATTTGTTCCAGGCTTCTAAAACTATTAAGAGGTTAGGCACATTTCCGAATTTATTTAACTGTAGAAGATGACAATGCTCCCAAGATTAATTTAATGAAGATAGGGGAAAGAAACATAGGAATCTGAAAACTCACCAAATTAACAAAAAGATATAAATATATTATTTTGATTTAACATTGTTCAGGAACAGGATTTGGCAGAACAGTTTTAAGTAGATGATTGGAATGCAATACTAAGTGGTATCGTTTATCAGGGGATGCTATGACATGAATTAAATATGAAATCAGACTCAATGAAATTCTACATTTCTCAGTCAATAAGGGCAATAATTTCACTGAAGTGCTTATGTGCCAAAGAGTTGTTTTAGTTTACTTCCACTCTTGTGCACATTTTTTCTTTTGAGGTATTTTTGATTTTTATATATATATATATATATATATATATATATATATATATAAAGTGTCTTGTTAAGGCCTATTTGACTATTTATGCAAACCAGTATTTAATAACAGGGTCATTACTAGATACCAATGTATTTTGTGTATTATGCTGCATGTTGACATTAAAGATGTCCATAACTCTCATTAAACATTAATCTTAGAATTTTATTCATGAATCTGAAATAAAACTTGTAGTCTGGTACTTTAACCAATGCTGAAACTATGTCCTACCCGTGGACATACAAATGGATGAAACTTGGTGGTGTTCAAGCTGCTTGTCATTGCCATTCTGTACCATCCTCGGGTTTGTGTGTCCGCTCACAAAGAAGCAAATCCTTAAGTGGATCTTTCGTTCTTAATTTTCATCTTTACTTTTTTTTTCACCCCTCCAATTCTTTCACTTTCTCTGACAAGCCTGTGACAGACATAAATTGATGCCTTCACTGTCCACACTGTTCACTGGTGACCCTTATAATTGGCACCTGTCTATTGGTTCTGTGGCTTTCGAGCTATAGGATGGTTCAAGTTATGATTCCTCTCCATCAGTCTACGGAGTTGATTTAATTGACAGAGGTAATTCACTAGTGGAGCTAGGGAACATATTTTGGCAAAAAGTAACCAGGTCGTTTTGGGAGAAATATATCAGCAGATTTAGTCCCACTCTGCCAAGCAGAATAAAGCTGCTGCCTAGCAAAAGGCAAACGGTACACATAGACACTTCCATGCTGCTGTTAGTATATTATTGCTAACTCAAATTAATATGACTCTTCTCATTTTGTTTATTGCAGAGTGACTGTGATTCACTATCAGAGCTTGAATTTGAATTAGGGGGTGTCTACCTTCTAGTCCTTTTCGGTCTCTTAAACAGTGAGAAAGTTGCATAAAATCTAGGAAGAGCCTGCAAGAGAGAATCCTACTTGTACTAACAAATCCACTGCTCCTTCCTGACCAGTTAAGAGCTGCATATCACATAAAGAAATTTTCACAATAGGAACTTGGGTTTACTCGCATTGTAAGCTATTACAATTTTGTTGGACTCTGCGTTTTGCTCTGAGGTTTTTCCAGATCACTCTCGTTTATTAAATCCTTCCCTCACTCTTTACTTAACATCATAGTGTAAAGCCAAGTGCATACAGCTATGAACCTATGACACAAACATTTAAAAGCACAAACTTTATTGTTGTTCCTACACTTGGCACTATTTGTTCATTTCCTTCCCACCTGTAGCTTCTGGATAGGTAAATGTACAAGGCCACAAGATTAAGGAAATTTATTACAATAAATCTAGTTTCTTTGCTCTTGTATCTATCAATGTGGAGAAATCTAACTTAGTCTATAAGTTTCTTTGTACATCCCTAATGTTGTGTGTTCTTGTTACGAGATAACTGTTCCTTTGTAAGTGGTTGAGTATGGTAAGTCATGCTAGTATTTGATAGCTGTGTCCACACCATAAGGCTCAGCTGTCAGACAGGCTGCTGTCATTTGAGATCTATTCAAACATAGTCTCCTAGGTGCTTGTTCGTGCGATGGGGTTTTAGTTCGGTTTAGTTCTCCCTAAATTGAAATGGTGAGTTTTTGAAATTGAAACCCACCGTTTCAATTTAGGGAGAACTAAACTAAACTGAACCCCTGTCGCGTATACACAAGGGTTAGGGGCCTGATCCATAAAGCTTATCTGTCTCTCCTATGGTGGGGGAGGTAAGCTGCCAGCGGGCCAAGCAGACCCTGAGCTGCAGGGAACCCTGGTGCTTCCCTCCATGGTGGTGGTACCCCCCAGGTGGCACCCGTCCACTGGCACCTGGCCCAGGCAGTCCTGGGGGGGCACTGCAGGGCTGAGCATAGCTCAGGCAGGCAGGCAAGCTCCAGGAGGAAAAAAAAGATCAGGCTTCTCGCCACTTCCCCACCCCCCCTCCCCCCCCCTTCAGTTGAGCCTGCCTGCACCACCTGCTGCCAGGTCTCACAGCCCCTGAGCTGCACAAGGCCCGGTACTTCTCTCCATGGCAGCGGCATGCTGCGGGACCACCTGGGCCAGGTGCCAGTTGGTGGGTGCTGCCGCTGCAGAGGGAAATACCCGGGTCCCCCACACCTCAGGGACTGCTCTGTCCACCAGCAACCCCGCACCCCTGCCCTCTTGCCACGGGGGAGAAAGGTAAGCTCCAGCACCCCTGCACCATCCCTTCCACCTCACGTCCTGGGACTGCCCAGGAATGGCTGGTTTGCCCCTGGGGCGGAGCAGGAGGGCGGCTGGGTGTGCTGGTGGCGGGAGAAGGTGGTGGGGACGGTGTATGGGGTGCTGGAAGCCCGCCAAGCCCAAGCTTCCCTGAGGATGTCAGCTTCTAGTGCCCCATGCACCATTGCACTTTGTTAGGCAGCAGACTAAAACACCTCGCAAAGGGTTTGATCTTGCTATGTTACAAAGTCATTTAAAGCGGAATACACCGTCGAGTGTGCAAACAGCAGCGCCGTTAAAGTGGTGTAAAAGGTCATTTAAACTGCTTTAAGGGCCAATTGTAAACTGCTTAAAAGGCCAATTTTGTTGCGTGTACAAAGGCCTAGGACAATTAGATATGTTTGCTGTGGAAGTTAAGTTTGGTATGAAATTCCCTGTTACTTTATGTTTGGTATTAGGCAGCAGTGTATAGTTTATAAAGTAGTTAACATTTCTTGCATTAACAAAGCTAATAAATTGTATTTCTTTTTTCCCCTGGCTGCTTCAAAAACAGCAATTGGAATCCTACCATGAAGAACTGCTGTCTGATGCTTTGCACAGTGTAGAGATTGAGTTAAGAAAACTCACTGAGATTCCATGGCTTTATTATGTTTTCCAATCAAATGACGATGAGGTGGGTCAGATTAATATTTTTTCCAGTTTTCCTTTTTTGTTATGTAAGAAATTAAAGTGTCAGCAGTTATTTAATAGAAGAAGCCTTCAGGTATCCCATATGTTTTGATGGAGCCGGACACAATTCTGTACTAAATTAGATTTTGGACCAGATTTTGAGAGTAATTATAAATGTAATTTACCTTTTCAAATATGTAATTGAACTTTTGTTGTTTTTTTACTTAAAGGTAGTTATTTCTTTTCTTTTATTCAGGATCCCCCTCTGGATTATGCTAAAAGAAACAACAGAAGTACAGTATTTCGCATAGTGCCAAAGTTTAAAAAGGAAAAGGTCCAAAAGCATAAGACCAGCTCTCAGCCTGGTATGTGTTTTGACATTGAAAGACAAATAACTTCTGGGGACAAGCATCTTTCATAAAAAGCTGAAATAATGCATTATACCTGGCCCCGTCTAGGTGAATGCAGGTGAATAGGAGTTCACCTGTTCACTCAATACATTTTTCAGGTCTGAATCAGGATTCCCCCCACTCCTTCCCCCAACCTGAACTGTTACTTGAATAATAATAATTTTAAAAAAACAACCCCAAAACTAGCTATTGTTATTTCTGTCTGCTTTTTGGTTTAGAGTCCCTATGCGTTTGTCTGGGTATATTTAGCAAACCCTTAGCAACACAAAGACCCATGCAAGTTCTGTTTCCTCACCAAGCCCTGACTTAGTTTCACTGGCTACACAGTAGCTTTTATTGCCCTATTTAATTAATTCTCAGTTATCCTTTAATATTCTAGCTTTGTTTTCACATCAGCTAATTATGCACCTCAAGCATAACTCTGTGATAGCTGGTCCTGTTCTCTTAGACAGTAGAAGTTGAACAAACTCCTCTCTCCTCATTGCATCTACGAACATACAGCCTTAGCATTATGCCCTGAAAGATAAGTGGCTGAACGGTAGTTCTAAAACTGACTGGATCCATATCTCTGATCCAGCAACTTGTTTGGATAGTATAGCAAGATGAAGCTTGCAAATTTGAATTTAACTTCTCAGCTCATCGATGTTTTAAAACTTAAATCGTGTCACATTAGAATACCTCAGTCTGAAGCTAATTAGCAGAATTAGAATACACAAAGTGTTAAAGAAATAATAATAATACAGCCTAATTTCCCTCCTATAAATGTGGTCTATTAAAATTAATGTGGGCAACTAACCTTAGAGAACAATGTTTTACAGAGAGCTTATTAATGACCTGTGTAACTGTTTTGGCTAACATAATGTTTGTTGTGTTAATTATGTATTAACTAGAGACATTTCTAAGATTAGATTTGCATGGTGCAGTAGTTATTATTGAAATATACATTTTATATGCTGATTTTTATATTCTAGTTAGAATGGGAAGGGTTTTTTCCTGCCTACAACTGATAAATTGCTGTTAGTAACAGCAGAACAAACTTAGACCTAGTATTGCTGATCCTCACATGGTTAAAAGTGCATCTGTTGAAGTATATTCATTTTGATAGCTTTATTGAGGAGACTGGAGTAAAGCTGAAAGCACGGCTGCAAAGCAAAGATCCCCAACTTTGCATAGATACCTTCTCACATTTATTGCTAACTTGTAACCTGCATGTAAAATGGAAACCCTTTTTTTGTGGAAACACCACCTTTAACCTTTCCTTTTGCTGGCACGGCAGTTCTACTCTGTCTTCCACTCTCTTTGGCCTAACCTTTGCTTGTAATGCATTTGAGCATGTAGAAATTAAGGGGGTTTTGCTCTTAACTTTGGTAGTTCAAAAATGGGGCACAGATGAAGTTGCTGCTTGGCTGGATCTGCTCAGTTTGGGAGAGTACAAAGAAATCTTCATCAGCCATGACATCCGAGGCTCTGAGCTTTTACACCTGGAAAGGCGAGACCTTAAGGTATTTCCTTTGTGCTACTTTTCTGCTCTTGAGTATTTTCTTTGACAGAAACAAAATAAACCTTTCCTCTTTTCTTGCTCCTTTTATATGCTTGTAGCTTGGCTTATACTGGGCATATTTGCAATAAACTAATATGCACTTTCCTGTGGCCTGAACTCCTTATCTGCAGGACTGTATCTGTAGTCAAGTATATCAGTGCAGTTGAAGATTTTATTCTCTTGCGTGTCATATAGAATGATAGTCTGTCAGCAGGTTTAGTGACACCAGTGTGTTATATTTGTTAACAAAATCTCTGTTTTACTTGGGTTTATTAAATAAGATCTGGGTGTGAAGTGAAATATCCATAAGCAATTTATTAGACCAGTGATGATGATTTTAAATATATCTGGTGAGCACTAAAAGTTCATTTTGGCTATATGAGCACTGTATGTCAATAGCTATTTGGGGTGAAGGGGGAGGGAGAGAGAAACAGTTTGATAGACTACCCTTTACATACTTGTTTGTCAGGTAAATAGCCCATCTTAACAACTTTTTTGGTCCCTTATTGTTCTATTTATGATTGTGTCAAAAACCAAACAACAACCAGCCCCCCTTCCCCTCCCCCCCCCCCCCACAAGGTTTCTATCTGCGATCATTTTCTACAAAATCTAAAAACAGTTCCCTGTTCAGGTTTGATTAAATGGGATCTAATTTTTGCAGAAAGAAAAACTAGTTTGCTGAAAATATTAAGTAGGCAGATGGTTATTACTTTGCAGTTTGAAGTGGTGCTATTTGAGCTTGCCTGTCTTTTTCAGGAACACTTAAGTGTATCCGTTTTATGTAATAGAGATACTATCCTTGGGGATTTGTTAAATTACTTTTTCCTGGAACACAAGTAATGCCCTCTTGATAATGTGTTTTGAGCAATCTGCATGCAACAAACTGCAGCTCTTATTGCATAAGATAGGAAATAGGATATTGTATAAATTGCAAACATTTAACTCTAAAGCCCAAGCCACTGAGTCTGTCGAGTCTGAACACTACTGGAGATCTAGGCAATGTTTCATGCAGATATACTATTGAAGTGTTGCAAAAATAGCTACCATAGTTCCAAATTCTTTCTTATAAGGAGGTGATGACATGATATATTCTTGTTTTACCCTACCCTGAGCCTCTTCGTATCCCATGCTTCCCAAAGCCTCACAAACACCCAATGCACAATGGCCAATAAACAGAGAACCATGCAGACAGTACACTCCAGAAGATATTTTGACTCCTCTGAATAGATATCAAATAATTCAAAGTTATATAGGAATTTGAATGTTCCTTAGGCCTTATTTTGTCAAAATGATATATAAAAAATTGAACCCTCTAGAAAGAAGCATATCTCAACATATAAAAATTGTGAAAGTGGACTAAGAATTACCCCACGCACAGGGAGTCTTTTTGGCTTTGTGCAAGGATCAATTTGATTGTGTAATCAAAAGTCTGATACTTAACCAAGCTAGATTTCTTCAGCAAAATGATCATAAACTTATTATCTCTGTTGCTTAGATAAATGCTGAATCAGCTACATTTGGTACAACTCAAAAGGGTGATAGCCTCAAATTGCTAAAAGAAAGCCATGGAGCCTATCATGTGACCAGCCTTTACCTACACATCTGTCTAATAATTTCTAGAAACATGGATGCAGATTTAAAATCACCAGATGCAGCTAATTGAGAGGTCACTGTCTATGAGACAAGAATGGAGGGGGAGAAGATATCATGTTTTTTTGCCAGGATATATGTTGTTTTCCAGTATAAGTGCTCATAATGAGCCAGGCAGTCTTTCTGGCCAAGCTCAGTTTGTGCTGTTTGCATTATGTCGTCATATTTGAATAATTTTGTTCAGCACTAAGTCTGTCTTGCAGACCAGTCTGATATAAATTCTGAATTGAGAGAGATCATTGAGAATGACTGACTGTTGATCTGTCTTGGATTACCCACCAGCTATCTGCAGTTGCTCTGCTCTGTTTTGCAGACTATCTGCAGTGGATTAACTGCTCACCTTGCCTTTGTTACAGAAAACAACTTGTGTTTGTTGCCCACCTTTCTCTTTTTTTGTCAAAAGGAAACATTATCAACAATCCCAGCATAAGGAAAACCCTCTACGGCCATGTCCAAATGAGCATTGCCAACAGCTGAAGCTGTTCTCCACACTGCAGGGGAGCAATGCAGGGTAGTGGTGGGGGTTGGACCCCTGGATATCCAGGGATCAAAAAATCTGTGCACACAAAAAAAGTGGAGCAGTGCATGAGGGGGCAGCACTCAAAACCGGAGCTGGGCTAGCTGGAGCCACGCTCTGGCTGCCAGTCAGGCTCTGAGCAGCAGGATTGCTGCTGCTGCAGCCCCTGGAAGCCCCCAGGACCCCAGGTAAGGCTGTTGGGGCCAGCCCAGCACTGGCCCCAGTCTTCCCTACTCCACCTGGGGTAACCTGCTGCATAAGACCTGCTTTCTCCTTCTCTGTCTAGCACCAAAATGGATCAGAGGTAACTCACCAGACTGAGGAATCTCTGACACCTGCAGTTTTTCTCTGCCCTAGTTAGTGGGTCTGGCTCCCACCTAATGGTCTCTGTGGGAGTTGTCTAAAATGGAGTACACCTCCAAATGGTGGCAAAGGTCTATCAGCACTCTGCCTCTTTTGCCTCTTTATAATGCTCTTTCACTGACCCCATATGCTTGATTTTAGTTGAAGGAGGGAGTCTTAATCCTCCCGCTTCCCCACCATCCCCAAGATCACTTGCTGCTTTTGAGGTGTGGTGGGCAACAAAACATGGAGCAGCAGTGTTACAGAAGTTGCAGCAAGTTGGCTCATGCTGAACTTGAGTTCTCTCTCTGCTCTTCAAGAAAACTCCCTTAGAGAATCATGTTCCCAGATGATTCTCCTATAATCTGGGAAGCCATAGGTTGAGGTAAGAAACCATGGCATCCCAGCTGAGAGATGCTTTGCCAAAATAGTCTGGTTGGCAGCTACTGTGCTATATATACATTTTTGGAGGAGGTATGAATAGGTGAAGGCAGGATGAATTATTGCAGTGCTGCTAATCTAAATCCCCCACTTTGCCCTTAGGAGGATAAAAAGTACCATATGCTCAATGTATCAGTAGTCACTAGTGATATAAAACTGTAAAAAATAGCGTCTGTTTAAACAAGCCAGGTTGTTGCAGTAGTTCTGGCTTTATAAGTGTTTATTATAAAAACATTTACAATACTTATTTGAAAGTTGCTACAAGAAGAGAAATATTATAAGAACTTTGATTTGGTTCTTCTTACCTGTTTTTTAATATCTGGAGTTCTTGCATCTGTCTTGCTATAACTATACAGTGAATTTACGGGTGAGGGGAAAGGGGCATAAGGAGAGAAGGGCTGAAAGGGCATCCTGGTGTTGAACCATCTTTCAAAAAAATGTGCTATTGTTTTCCTTCAAATACTGGCAAAGCTATCAACTTTGAAAAATCCATGGGACAAGCCCAATTTTGGTCAGATGGAAGCTTTATTAAGCAGATAAGAATTGGGGATAAATGATACAGTACTTAAGGTAATTAACATACACTTGTCTTAGAGCTCTGCATTTCTGCAAATGATTTCCAGTATGCCTCTGTCGTAAATGCCTCCCTTAGGACAAAAGTTAGAGCAAAAGTATCCCTGCAAACATTTTTGCAGTAGTAAGTAGTTGGGAGTCCCTAGACAGTTTCTAGCATGTATGGTTTCTTCCCAGCATAAAGATTTGGGTGAACTTCCACAGTAAAAATTTCTTCACATTTATTTATAGGAGTGGATGTTTTTCCTTTGTTTTGTTTTGGGGGGTTTTCTTGAGTGCAGCAGTACTTAACCGAGGGACTGCCAGAGCTGTGTTGCAATTGAGGATCTGATGTTTTAGTCCAAATTTAGTTCAAATTATAGTCACTTCAGAATAGAATGGAAATTAAAATCTTGCCATCCACAACCAGGGGCAGCACTGGGGGGGGTTTGGGGGGGGGGGGGGCATCTATAGGCACGCCAAAATTTGTCTTAGCTTTCCTGTAGCCACCCCTTCCAGCACTGCCCCTCCCCTCCAGTCCACTGCTGCCCGCCCCACTCCTGCCTGCAGTGCAGCCCCCACAGTTTTCTGTGTAGCCCACCTTAGCCCCCTGCCCCTCACCAGGAAGAGGCTAGCACCACCCCTGTCCACAGCTAATTAAAGCATGAATTTGATGACCCTTGGCTAAGGTTGGTGAAAGAGTTGATGATGTAAAAACAGTACAATATGATCCTTTCTTCTTCATCATCCCTGAAAAAAATATTTAGCAATGATCACCTATCAAAAATCATGAAAATTAGGAGCCTGTTTGCAGAAATAGGATGCATTTCTTTCTAACCTAACCAGAAATTGAACTTGCCTTTTCAAAGGTGAAGACAGTTTAATCTGTTAAATTTGTACTACCTTACATTTAATATAAAACAAGGAATTTATATCCATTTTTTATATGACACTTTTCTTGCCTTAGGTAGATGACTGGAAAACAAAATGGTACAGTAATCTGTCAAGTACAAATGATCCACAATGAAGATTTCCCTTTTTGGTGATTGCAAAAAATTATATGTAAACTGTGTGCAAAGTCTGCATATCATCCTATATCCTTACTATCATTTTTACAAGAATTATTTCATGCTGCTGCTCTTTCCCTTTTAACTGTCCTTTCCAGGGCAAATTGTCTTCTTGAATGGAAAGCATTACATTTCAGAAATGTTAATGCATGGTATTTTATTCACGATTGTAATCTATACCTTAAGCCTATTATTTTTCAATAACTTGAATATTCATACCTCACACTTTATTTGGTGGTATTATCTTAGTGATTCCAAATGGTTTTACACTTTGGATTTTTCCAAATGGAATTTCCAGATGGGGGAGCTGGGACCCATGTCTCTTGGGTGAATTGCTTCAAATCCCACAGTCAGTCGAAGAGTCAGGAATCCCATTTTGACCCTTAGACCAGGAAAAATTAAACATGGATGAAATGCCTTACTGTTTCATTTGCTATCACAAGTATAAGCCCTGTACATACAAACAAAAACACATAATTCTTAGATAATCTGGGTGGGTTGGAGGGTCGGGGGGAGTTCTTTTCCTAAAGATCCTTCCTATTGATCCTTCTCTACAGATGAATCACAGAAACCATCACCAACAGCATTTCAGCTGGTGATAATTTTCTCACATGGTACAGATGGAGATTTGTATATTTTGTGTGTGTATGTGCACGTATGTGTGCATGTGTACTTTCCTGTTTTCCTTGGGGGTGTGAATTTCATGTCTGTCAGAAACGTTCCTTTAGCTCTCTAATTGTCAAGTGTATCCATAATAGGATACTTGCCTTCCTATAATAAGAAAATCAGTTAATCTATTGTTCTCTGAAGGAAAGTTGTCCGACATACTGGTAAATGAATATCCGCTTACCCTTGAGAGACTGGAGATATGTGTGTTTGCTGATTTTAAATAGGTATTTGGGGGCCACAGATAAAATTGATAGAGAAAAGCTCTGATTCATCACATGCTTTGAAACCCATGGTGGTTTTGTTAGAGAGGAGGAGGAGATTGAGCAACTTGAAACTTGACAAACAAAACATCTGTATGTAGAAGGCAGGTGAATATAAAAGTAAGAGTTTGGGTGGAAAGGGGTAAAGCTGTACCTTCCAATAGCACTTATTGCAGGTAAGTAGCTTACCAGTGCATAACAAAGAGACTCCGAATGTCGTGGGCTATAACATGCACTTTTTGCAGTGTTTGGTAACATTTTGCTATATATACGGAATCACTTCCAGTTAATGCTAAACAACTTGCAATGTTAACTAGGGGTGCACTGATAAAGATTTTATTAACCAGCCCTACTGGCCAGTACCTATCTAATAACTGATATGCAGCACAGCAGCTTATAAAGCAGCATGCAGCCTATAAGTCTGGGGGGGGGAGGAAAAAGGGGAGGGGACAAGAAGGGGCTGGGGGGGGCAGATCAAGGCCCCCACGGTGAGGGAGGGAGTGGGGCAGGGGCAGGCAGGTGCTGTCCTGCCAGGGCGGGGCACAAGATGGAGCCATGGGTGGCTTGTGGAGGGGGGGGCACGGGGAGGGAGGGCAGCTCTTGCAACTGTGCACACCCCGGGGGAGGCACAGAGGGCATGTGCCCCCAGATTTGTGTGCGGGGCAAGGGTGGACTAGGGCTCAGGGCCAGGGGCTGCACTGGCATCTTCCTGGCAGGGGGACTGGGTCGGTGCTGTGCTTGAGGTGGGCAGAGCAGGCAGTGGCAATGTTGGGAGGGAGGGGTCCGTAGTCTGCCCCATAGCCACCCTTCCCAGTATTGCCATCACCTAACCTGAGTGCAGCCCCAGCCCAGCCCCCCTGTTGGGAAAAGGTTGCCACAGCCCCTGGCCACAAGGCGGCAGTGGGCAGCCCGCCTTTACCTTGCTCACAAATCCAAGGGGCATGTGACCACCACTTTGCCTCCCGCAGGGTGCACACAGAGGTGGGATCTACCCCCCACCCCAACTAAGCCCTCTCAGGTGAGCCACCTATGGCTGTCCCATGCCCCACCCCAGCTGGGAAGCACCTGCCTGTCCCTGGCCCAGCCCCATTCCCTTCCTCACTGTGGGGGCCTCGATCTGCACCCCTGCCCATGCCCCTTTCCCTCCACAGATTTACCAGCCAGACGCTGCTTTCCAAGCTGCCGGGCTGCATTCCTGGCTGTGCGCATGCTGCGGCTATGCGCATGTATGCGGCTTTTATCAGTGACATTATCAGTTACACTGACCAAAAAAAGCTGATTGCTGATAATGTCAATTTTCTTTTTATCAGTGCCGGTCTGATATGGACCAATATATCTGTTCACCTCTAATGTTAACTACGTTTCTAATTGTCTGCTGCATGCCTGAAACCATTGGGTTTCTCTTTACTAAATAAACCTTCCTTTTTTTTCTTCCTTTTTTTAATAGGACCTGGGGATAACGAAAGTGGGACATATGAAGCGAATTCTCCAGGGAATTAAGGAGCTTAGCAAGAACACACCTTTGTCTGATGTGTAATTATACTGGTGCTATCACTGGAGAGAGGAAGAACTGCTAGTTAAGCAAAGCCATTGAAGGCACTTTGCTGTCTTTGTAGTTTACTATATGGATGAGTAGGCACTGGTATACCATGCAAGTTAATATATCTGTAGTCTTGTGTGGGGAAGAGCCTGAAGTATGAATCTGAGAGGTTTGGTGCCAAAAAAGAGGTTATAAATTCCATGATAATGTTTGCTTAATGTGTAAACTTGACCGGTTCAAATAAGCACATTTTGGTTAAGAGATCTGTGTATGGTGAAATGTGTTGCCTGGAAAGTGTATTTAAGAAACAATTGCTTTGCTTTAGGTGGCCCAGTGTGGCTCCTTTTAAGTGCAGTAACATATCACTGTACAGCATGAGGTAGTCTCAGTATATTTGAGACACAGCTGCCCTAAAAGGTTCTGTACAGAGATGGATCATTTTTAGTTTTGCATGTGAACTGACATTGCCTCAGGTACCTAGCACTCCCTGGCCAAGGAATATGGTTGAAGACAACTTGTATACCATGAATGCAAACTATAATGCATGGTATGCCTGCTTGAATTGTCCGTTTTTCTGTTGCATGGCACATCTGGTATTTTAAACACTTGAACAACTTTGATATCAGTTTTAATGAGATTTAATTTATTAATACTTGTGCATTTTTTTCTTTTGGGTTTTGTTTTTTTTTTTGGTTATAGGCACTTTTCTATTCATTCTTCAGTGTTGTATTTTACTTAAATATGTTCGGTGGCAAAGGACTTGTGAGTGTGAACACTTAGCGACTGTGCCATATTCAGCAAATAATGTGCATTATATATGATTGAAACATTGTATAGTTAGATCTTTAAATTTGCCATGTACAGTAGGTATTTCAGGTCATTAATTTATGAGTGTTTTGGAAAACCGGTACCTCACAAAATTTATCAGTTGGCTTGTTACATGGAAAATCACAAAGATTTTTTTTCTCATGATTCATTTAATGGAGTTCGTTGGTTACCTTGAATATCCATAGCATATTTGAACTGTTAAGAAGTAACAATGCCACTTACTTTATTGTGCCAAAATGTTAATGCGGTCCTTTTTTAAGTGAGCAGCAAATTCATTTTACATATCCTATGTATGAAAACGTAAAAAAAAAAAAAAAAAGTAACGGCTATGTCAATTTGTGGGGTAAACTTTTATTCATACTATTTTAATAATTTCTTTTAAAGGCTCATAAAATACCAAAACATTGTGCGTAGCTCATCTGCATAGCTATATTCCACCTGTTTCTTGTTACTGCATTTGTAGGTCGTACAAGCAGATTTAGTAAATGTGGTAATACTTCCCGAAGCACAGAATGAGCAGAAACATGTCAAGAATGAATGTAGTTTATACTGAACATTAGAACAGTTTATAAAAAAAAAAAAATAACTTAAACAAGAAGTAGCTTCATAATTGACAACTTAATTTTTCACAAAGTATTTATAATAGAAAACAATGTAAATATCCATGGAAGTTAAAATTACAGGAAAACTACTGAAGTATTTTTAGATAATATGTTGATACAAATTTGTGTATGGCTATATACAGTTGTAAGTAAACTTGTATAAAAAAGATCACTTTTTGCTATTCGTGAGAATGCATCTTGCCAGCAAAAGAGCCTTGGCTTTTATTAACCGAATATCCCCAGCAGCAGAAGCTTTGCTAACCCTTGAAAATTAAAGAGCACATTCCTAGATATGTATTCATTTGTATTTACTATCTGATACTAGAGAAAATTTGCATTTGGTTTTAAAAAGTTTGTTTTTCACAATGAAAGGGAACAGTGTTGAATATTACTAGGTCCTACTTTGACCAATCTGTATTGTTTGTCTTAATATGAGGAAGATTTGTCCCTGGAAAGTAAAAATCTTGATGATTATTCTTTTTTGAAAAAAAAGACCATATGCCACTATGTTGCTAAGAAATATGAAAAAAGGGGGGCAAAAAGCCCAAATTATGCTAAAGTACATTGCTATATGTTCTTCTGCTGTAGATAAAATAAGAGCCAATCCCATGATCATCTGGCACAGTAGATTATACTGGTAATCAAACAAAGGAATGAGTTTGTTCCATTAAGTTTACAGCAACAACCAAAACAAACACTGCTTGCTAAGTGACATTATTTTTGAACTGTTGTATTAAAAGGGCATGCAAACAACGGACAGTTTTTTAAAATGTACTTAACACTGACCTCTTTAAAAGATATTCAGATAGTGTCTGTCATGTCTTCATGAACCATCTTTCCTTGCTTTCCTACTCCACTGTAAGCTACAGTGTTTGTATTGTGTGGCAGCATTCTAATGTGTGAGTATTCTGAGAGGATTAGCCTTGTTCATTCAAGTTCATAATTCATAAAAGGGTTTGGTTTGCTTTCTTACAGAATGATTGCTCCCTTACATGCTCACTGCTTTATTACTCAATGCATAGAATTGGACATGTGGAGCAAGGTTTCTTAAGACTAGGCAGTGATTGAAAGAGGCCTCCACAGAGTGCAGCTGGAAAGTGTGAGCCCCTCTTTTAAGCAGGAAAAAATGGCTAATGTTAATGATTAAACATTTTTTGTCATGCCTCAGATTACCTCAATGCAGAACGGAATTTTTCATTTATTGTCTTTGTGTATTATGGGATGGTTTTTTTTTTTCAAATGATTGCCAAAGAATTTAACTTCAGTTATATAAGGGGAGGATTTTTTTAATGGACAAAGGTATTTCAGAATTTATTTATATAGTTTTTGACAGAAGAAGCCCAGGAAAGCAAAATTTTGTGTGCACCTATGACTTAAAACTTCATTGCACATCAGTTCCATGTGCTGCTGAAGTAAATCTAAAATACAAGAAGGGATGCCTTTACTGCGGGCATAAGCTTGTAACCTTGTTTAGGGAAATGGGTTTTCTACAGAAAGTGGTTTTTAAACACAGTGTTGCCAGCTCTGAGTTTATTGTCAGTCGGTCTGTCTACATCTGCATTTATACCAGTTAAAATTTACTGCATAATAAGCAGGAATAGGCTGGCATCTACATGTGCAGAGCAGCCTGCTATGTGCCCCTGTGGCCCCTGGGAGGAGCTCCAGCCTCCTGCCACATGGCTGCCAGCCCTTGGGACTAACTTTAGTCCCAAACTGAAGCCAAGAGAGGCAGCCAGCCAGAAGTCCTGGGGCTGGGCTCAGGCTGGCCCCCTAGTGGCTGGGCAGACCCAGCAGGGTGGCCCCCTGAGTACTGCTCAGTAAGGCACTATCAAATTTACGCTCAGGTCAGCATAAGTCTCCATATTTACTACATAATACAGGCATGCATGTGTAGATGCATGCCCATACTGCACAGTCATTTTGGTTACTGTGCAGTAAATCCGCACATATAGATGCACCCGGTGTTTTGATATTTTTTTTTGGTTAGGCTTTTTTGTCATTAGAACCCTAGCTCCTATAATCAGGAGATTACTTGAATATATCAGCTTTAATTTTTTAACAAAGTGATTTCTGAGTCTTTATGACTACATTGAAAAATGTTTCCCAGAATATGAATCCTAATTTTTTTAAGGCAAATAAAGAATCCTAAAACATTTTTTTTAAATCTTATGATATTTATGCAAATAGATTTTTGGGAGCTGGACTTGTTATACATAAAACCTTGGTGTATGTAATACTATAAATAAATAACAATACTGGTAAGAAAAAAATGTTCATGGCTCAATACACTTAAGTTTCAGAAAATGGGTGTGTACCACTGTAAATGTGCACAAGGCAAAACAGAGCAGTCAGCATTGTTTTTAAAAACAGAAGTAGTTATATGTGTATGTGTCCATATGAGTTCACTGCCCTTTATGGAAGGAGGAAAGGGAAAGCTGCATATTTGAAAAGGATAATACAGTGGCAAGATTAGATGCGTTTGTTTTGCTGTTTTATAGCATTTTTCTAGTTTCTTATATTCAACTATTGTAGCAGCCTCTGTTTCAGATGATACATGTGCTACCTTTTATAATATACAATGCCTTCTTTTTTAAAAAGTCTAATCAAACCATAAAGACAAACTGTACTACTTTCTATGATATTTCAACATGGAATTCTTGTATAAAAAAGTGAAATTATAAACTGTTTTAACATTCTTCCTTTCTATTTTTATGCATTTTCCCCTTCTTATTTTTTCCTGTAATTTTCCCCCTATCACATTTCTATTTATCCTTACAGGGGAATAGAAAAAGTATAAAACAACTGACTGATCAACCCCAGACACCCTGCTATGAGGTTTGTGTGTCTTTCAATATAGTAGTTCTTTCTCATATTATGTTCTGAGAATGCAGTTATATCAGAGCTTGTGAGCTACTAAAATCAGCATTGTCACCCTCTATTCCCCACAACTTCCTCCCCCAAATTCTTGTTAAAACTTTGCATCTTTTAATACAAGCAAGGGGAATTGTTTTTCCTATGTAATGCCCATATTCTGTGTTTAGGTATATTTGTGTATTTTGACTTTGTACTAATATGTAACCTGCCAGTGTTTGATTTTTAACTGGACTAACTGATGCAAATTCACCTTATGAAAACTGCACAATGCCTAGATAACACCCATTTTATTTCATAAGGTATCCTGATAAAAATAGTGTTTTGTCATTGTGTCATAATCCTCCCCTGGGATAGGAAGCTTATTTCACAGTTAATGGTAAATTAATATATAAACCAAAACATTAACAAAATATTTAATTTTAGTTTGACAATGCATTGTACATAGGTAATGTCACATTGGACATGCGTGACAAAAAAAGGGCAGAGAATCTATTTCGCTTGATTCTTATTGTTTATGATTGCACTATTAATGTTTACCACTGTTTAGTCATATTTGTATATGTACCTCTAAGTATTAAGCTTTTTTATTGTTGAACTTTGTTTAACAGTTCTGGTAACTGGTAATTAGTAATGTAATAAGCTTTGACATTTGTAAAAGCTTCAGTTATGTGAGACACATTCTTGAGGATAAATGAGTTGGAGTAATATTTATTGTACAACCAGGAAATTATCTGATGGTTCATGGGTCAGTTCAGAGCCATATTGAATTATATGGAGCTTTTCTCTTGCCTCCAAAGTAGATAAATATCTCACTACTCTATTAATACTGAGTGTTACATCTATACAACAGGGTCCTTCTTATGACGATTCTTTATCAATAGATTATAAACTTTAGGATATGATTTTTATATCAAAATGTTTTCATGCTGCTTATTTCAGTTGCAAAGATTTCAATGTTTGTAGGAATTCTCAGTGACTTCTGTTGGCTTGAGCAAAAAGTAGATGGATATTTTTTATGTAATTGAGAAGTTTGGGGAGGGTGATGATAATATTAAGTACCACTTGATAACCTTCAGTAAAAAGTCTTCACTGGTTATGTACAGATCTACTCAAATATAAGATGATTGCCTCCATAATTAGATTCTATATATGGAAAATTTATAAATTTGTTATAATTTTCCAGGTATAGAACCTAATTATTGGAGATTTGCCTTGAATTTGTCCTCTTCCTCTTGCTACAGCAGGGAAAATAAATCAGGGGGAGATCAGGGGGGCCCCTTGCCCTCTGCCCCCCAACTTCCCTGCCGTGCAGCCCCTTCTCCCCACCTTTACCGTCAGAACCTGCTCTCTATCAGCATATGGAAGTGAGGGGTAAATTTTAAAATAATGACCTGGAGATAAAGGTTTCTTTAGTAATTTAGTTCATTCAGAATTGATGCATTTTACCTTTTTTTTTAAACTGCTGCAAGTTCTAGTGCAGGTACTCCATAAACACACTTTTAAGCAGCACTTGTGTACCTCTTTATAGAGTACAAACTCTGCATTGATATTGGTCCAAAGCCAAAAGGCTCATGATTTACCATATAGTCCATTGGGCTGTGCCCCAGCAGAGTCAAACCATGGTGTTTCAAGCCATGATGACCCCATTGCTTAGCACTGCTGAGTATGTGTATACTCCAGATACGCACCCCACAAAGGAGCCATATGTTAATTAGCCCCTCGCCTCTCTGCCCCACTCATGACTGGAACTGGGTCTTCTTGTCATGAGTCCTGGGAAGTTCCAAAACTTTATATGCAGATGAGGTGCTGGGCATCCTGGTCTGGCTCCACCTCGCAGACTGTGGGGCCACACTAATAATATGAGACAGGCTGAAAGAGGGGGTGACAGGGATTCTGGGTGAACTGTTTGGGGCCCTGTTTGATGATGTTTGCCAGAACTTTGAGACTGGTGAAGAAACATGAATAATTGGAAATGGAAAAGAAAGGCACAGCTCAGCTCTGGGAGTGAAGAGGAAGTTGAAGTGTATTCAGTGTATGGTTCACCATGACTTGTGAAAGTTATTGTTATGGGGGACTGAGTACAGTGGATGCTACCATATATTTTATTCAGATGTGCTGCACTAACCTAGCCTTGTGGCAGGTTCCCATCAGTATGTATGCCCAGTATGGCCCGTGTGTGTCACAGTCATGCTTAGTGTTGGCTGCATTCAGCTTCATAGTTGGTTTCCATTATTGAGCACATGCTGCTTTTGGCAGCAGTTTAATGATATACAGCATATTTAATGAGGTTTTCGTGTGTGGAAATGTAAGATGAAGGGCCTTTTTCCCCCATGCTGACTGAAAAACCTTGGCTTGTATTTAAGTAAATATAGTATATATGGGATACAGTGTGGGACTTGATCTTTTATACAAAAATGCCTTTTCTAGTTCTTTTCTACTACTCTGGCCTTAGGTTTAATAGCTCTGTCAGTAGTTTGTTTATATACTTGATTTTTTCATTTCTGCCATACAGAAGCTGTTTGTTCCTTAGAAATTATATTGTGTTGGGAAGCTTCCCTTCTTTTCTCTGCCAAGCCTAATTCTGCAGTCCATTTAAGTTAGTGGCCAAGCTGATTTCGGGCCCGAATGCATTTGAATTCTGGAATTAAAGACTAGCTATAGGCACTTAATTGCAAATTCATGAATATACCAAAGAGCAAAACGGCCAAAAAAAAAGTAGAAGTAAAATCTTCTGAAGTGTAAAATGTTCATATTTCCAGCATTTGCAATCAAGTTTCATTAGGTCTTAAACTTATGATGTAAGAAATAAAAAGATTTTACAGTACAAAGATTTTATCCCTTGACAGGCCTGAAAAATAAAACATCATCACCTTCACAAATGGCATTCAGACATTTAATGCCCTTTGCTAAATTGTAAAAATTATGATAGTTGTTTACCTCAGTGAATGTACAGATCTGTTTGGATGCACTTTAACATTTTTGTCAGGTAGGGTTTAAACACATACAGCCAGATTTTCAGGACATTGCACTTGGGATCCTTAATCTAAAAATAACGCAGTGTCCAAAGTGACATATAACAACTAATAATAATAAATCAAAATTTCTTTAAAAATATGCACTAGAATAATGCAAATCTAAAAAGACTGGATCTAATACTGCATCTTTAATTTATGTGAGAACCTTTATACGAGTATTTTCAAGGATATCTCTGTTCTTATAGGTACTACTACATAAGTACAGGCTGTAGAATTTGGTCTACTCTATAACATAGTGGCTGTCAAATCCTGCTCCAGTTATATTTATGCAACCTCAGCTGAGGTCTGTGTTTGGTCTGCTTTTCTTTTGGCATATTTGTTCTGCCACCAGTCAACATGATGTTAGAAAGAAATGGGCATCTGATAAACCTTACTGACTGTGCACAGTGCATTTTTTTTTTAATATTTAAAGGAGAAATCAGTCCAAACATTGCAAATGTAGACTAGTTAATGAAACTTGCAAGAAATAGGCTAAAAGCAAAAGTGAAACACATGACTGAATTTTCATTGTTAAAACTGAGAGAAAAGTAAAAAATTGTGAATATGAATAAATAAAAATAAATCAGATTTTACAATCCTAGTTTTAATAATCTAAGGGGATTGTTAAATAGGTTGAGAAATCTTTTACTGGAATTACTGTGTGTTACGTAAATAGGGAATTGTTGGTATGATTATTAACCAAAATGAAATAATTATTAATTATTTCTTTAACATAGATTCAAAAGGGAAAATAATCAGCATTATCACGTAATTATTTTTTTCCCTTGGCATCAGTAGCAGTAGAGTTTGTTTAGAATTAATATTATTTTTGGTTACAGTGTGAATGATGAGGTTAGTGTGAAAGCTCTTAGAAGCCATTTAGTTGTACTATGGTTAAGAAGAAGGCACAAGGAAAGAGAATGTGTATGTTGAGAGGGCAGACAAGGTTCCTTGGGTGAATTTGATATCTTTTATTAGACCAACCCAAATGGTTGGAGAATAGTTATTAAGCAAGCTTTCGGGTTCAAAAACCCTTCGTCAGGCTAAGGACACTGTTGAGAGGGGGATGTTGTAGTGCTCAGCAGAGAATTTTTAGACCGTATGCTTTCTTTTGGAAATCTTGAAAAAAAATTATCTTAAACATGTGCAAGGGAGTTGTCAGACATGCCCTTGATCATGCAAAAGGTACTTATTTTTGTTTGTTAGGCTTTCACAACATTGCGTCTCTATACATTTTGAATGTGCAATAAGATTTTGCTACCTTGCTTGCTTAAGTGTCTTAGAGGTATGTACCTATTATTTTAGAATCTGAGTGCTTCCTGACTGGCTGCAGACTAACAGTAAGCTTTAAAGACACACTTTGGAAAATCTACTCATATATATGACAAAATTCCTCCCCCCATTCCCAAACATGGAACTCTAAGTTATGAGCTTCCGAACCTGCTGCGTAAAAATTACATAGTTAGTAGTGAGAGGCAAGGATTTCTTAGAGTAGTATCTTTTATTGGACCATCTGTGTAGTTAGGATGGAATGAGACAAGCTTTTGAATGCAAGATATTTGTCATCAGGTCTGATCAGACCACCAAGGCATATGCTGTTTTTGTTTCATTATCAGAGCTGAAGAAGAATGCCTTGCATTCAAAAGTTTTTCTAACTTCATCCCAACTATATAGTTGGTCCAGTAAAACATATCACCCTAAGAAATCCTTGCCCATTGCATAATTTCTGGACCATCACAGTTACAATATCACTCTTCCACTACCTTAGGTAATAGCCACATTCTCATATGTTCTTTGAAGGATGGTACACACAACCTTTCTAAAGCAGGCAAACCATATATCAAGTCGTCTAGTTTGTTAACTTTACACGGTGGGTATTTTTTTCCTGTTGTGCAGCAGGAATAATGTTTAAACCAGAGAAATTTTCTTACAATAAATGGGATTCTCAGTTATGAAATAACTTGGCTTGACATGAGCCTTAGCAAGTCATTGAGCAATTTCTGAGAGGTGGTGAGGCCTGAACTTGGCAACTCTCATAATTGAGCCCTTTGTCACCTTAAAAATCAATTTAATGCCGTGTCTCCTCCAGTACCAGAAACCTCAGACCTTCACCCATAATGGCAGAAAATACCAGTTAAATCCTACAAACAAAAGTCCTTATTGTAACTTTCTGTTCAGTCAAACTTCCTACGGGAGCTAAATTAATTCTGACTGTTGTTTTAGAGCCTAGTCCTAACACTTACACAAACTGACATTTAGTTAATTATTTCCTATTGACAATTATTAGAATCCCTGCTCGTAAAAATATTACTCTTAAACCAAAGTTAGGAGATGTATAGCTCACTAACATTCTTAGTGAACGGGACTTTTTCAGATGAACTCTTTTAACCAAAATGTGATTTTTTTTTTTTAATTTAATAACCAATATATGATATCCATTTTGCTTATTTTTATATATTTTTTCAGAATTATTCAAAATAAATCAGTTTTTTTAAATAAGTTTGCTTCTAAAGATGTTGGTTAAATTTGAAGCTTCCCTGGACTCTGTCATGTGCTGTTCTTTGTGTTGATAAGTTATATATGGTGTTTTTGGGTTTCTTTGCTGAACTAGTGGAGAAAAAATGTATTGATATTTTCAATGCGAAATGCTCCATTTTTTTTAAAACAGTGATTCATTCTTTTTTTCCTGGAATTTCTTTTCTGTGAAAAATTTCAAAATTTTGCATTTTCCCAGATCACTAGATTTTGTTTCATCACAAATTAGGGCAAAATGTCAATATTACAAACTTGTTCATAAACAAATTTTAGATGCATGTAAAATTTTGTGTGGAGCAGTAATTACATTGGTATCTGGGCATAGCCTTGACCTGCTTTATTTGTATACAATAATGTAGTTAAGAGAGAAACAAAAATGTGAGCCTGACGTTTTCTCAAGTCGCATCTTTCACCTATCTTTTAAAAATATACTACAGGAGAAGATACCTGTTTATTTTTTTATGTTGGGCCTTTAAGGGCATATTCAGGTGAGGACACATGTGCTGTTCATGCCATTGCAGACCTGTTTTCTGTGCTACAAACTGCATGTGGCATACTTGCAGGTGTTTGCACTGCTAATTTGCAGCATGGTGGTAGCAGGTCTTTATTTTTTTTGACACTGGGAGATCCTGGCGTCAAACCTGTGCCAGAAAAAAACGGGGCAGTGCACATGGCAGTGTGCACAACCCAAAACCAGAGCCTGGTTTCCGAGGACCCCAGGTAAGACATCTGGGGACAGCCCAGGTGCTGGCTCCAGCCTCCTCTACTCCACTTGGAGCATTTTTCCCTGAGCTAACCCCACAGGGAAGGACATGCGCTGGGGCAAAAGTAGCCGCACGAATTTTGTGCCACTGCTTTTTTTCCCTGAAGCAATGGCATGCCCCTGCTCTTGGGGACGTGGCCTAAAAGTTTACTGCAATTACTAGTTCCATTAGCGAAGACTTTTAATGTGAGAAAAATAGTTGTAAAAAGACAAATACGAGGTGCAGAAAATGCTTATATTTCTTGCTCTTATTCCTAGCTAGATGCAGAGTGGTTAACAAATAATTAATTGGCAGATGTAAACTAAGAAAAAATCATTAACATTATAGTAGTCATGTTACTACCTGTAGAAGACTCATGGCTATGACTTGGGGATTATGGTAATAAAATAAGGAGTAATTCATGTTTTTTGAGGGTTTAAACATCACTGTCAGATTTTGAGTGTATTGTAGCACTATTGCTATGCCTGTTTACCCTGATAATTACCACTGTTCATTAACTGTTCACTGATGGTTGGTTTATTTGTTAACATAGGCCACTGACAGACATTCATTTAAAGGTGTGTTGGTTCTGTTTCCCAGTTCCAAATTCACGTCACCTGCCATGCTATATACATGCATAGCAGGACACATGATTTTGGGATCAGGGATCAGATCCCAATTGTGCCCTACTTGCAGGCACAGGGGGAACCTGGGATTGTGATCCTGGGTTCCCCCTGTACTGGCAAGTTGAAAGCTGGGTTCCTGACAGTCAGCTGGCTCTAGGACTGCACCCATTTCAAGCTCCAGTATGATCCTGATGCAAGTGACAAATCAGCTGATCATTGGCCAGCAGAACTTGCATTGAACCCCAAGACTGTTTCAGATCTGGGCAACAATCAACTTATTGTTGACCGGTGTGAACCACACTGGAGCTAGTTAGAGACCCTAATGCAGTCTTAACCTTGCCACATGTTCAATTTAGAGCACGATAGAAACCAGCCACAAAAATATTGAATGTTTTTATGTAATATTTTTGTGGTTGGTTCCCATTTTTGTGGCACCATTAGTTGCCTGACTATGTGGCCAGGTTACTATTTAAGACTCAACAGACTAATCACGTCGTAACTGTAACATCTGCCAAGAGCCATAGAAATGGTGTCATAATAGGACAGCTCTTCTAAATTTCTAACACTGTAATTTCATTATTGTTGCAGTTGTGCTCTAGGTTGACCTTTCAATATTGAGTGATGGTGAGAGGCCCACAATTCAGAGCAGAGTGGATTCTCTTGTTTCCCCTGCTGCAAATTATTTCAGTTCTACAAGAAAGCAGCATCAGTAGGGACCTCTCCTGTAGTCTCATTTATATTGACACTCCAGCTGAACTTGCGTCCCATTGTCTTCAGCCTTTAAGAGTGCAGTTAATCTTAAAATTATTTAACTATTACCATTTGACTATTTGAGTAAGAACTTCTAGTACATGGGCAAGGGCTGCACTATGACTCCCCTAGACCATAAAAACTGATAAAATAGTTTATCAGATAATGACATCATTCACGTGCTTCTGGTTGAATTATAGATTTAAAATGGACCCGAAATATGCAACTCGGTTTCACCTCCAGAAATATATGAAGTGGGAAGTAGAACTGCAACAGGTTTTGTGTGTGAGGCAAGAATTCTTGTGCTTGATCTTCTTTTTTTTTTTTTTTTTTTTTTTTAATGGACCACCTGTGTGGAGGTCCAATAAATATGCTGTTTTTCCCATGCATGTGTGCTTGAAATGCTTACATATACATGCTGAACCAAGCCCTTCCTGTATTCTGATTGGTGAAACATGTCTAACTGCCACAGGCACCATTATGTAGGAAATTTTAGTATCTTTGCAAATGTACAAGCTAAAGCCCTGTACCTGCAAAGCTTTATGCATGTGGTTAGCACTAAACAAATGACTGGTCCCATTGAGACGATTTAAGTTTACATGTGCTTAGCTAATGAAATTATTCCTCATATAAAAATGGCTATTGAATTGGCGATCAGTAGACTTTCCAGACTTCATTTACATATACATAAATGTTTACGTCAGCCAATATTTGTGTATGTGTATATATAGGCTGGTATATATGAATGTGCTTACATACGTGTGTGTGTCTGTGCTTGGGTGCATGTGTGTGTGTGCACCTCCTATGTGCTTATAAGTATAATTACGCTAGTGCAGATCCGGAAAACTTAAATACATTTGATGCTAATAACTTAGTCTTTCCTAAAAATATTTTTATATCAGATGGACTGCAGGGTGTTTTACAGATGCTTATGATTTAGAATATTTATAACAGAGATTGAAATGGCAGGATGTTGATGATTGTTGCCATTAAAAGAATGCTTAAAGATTCCAGGTTAAATCCTGGCTCCACTGAAATCATTGGAGCCAGGATTGAACCTCTTATTAGTCTATTGTTTACTGTGATTTTTCCTATTGCGATTATTTTTTTTGAAAGTGAAATGTATTTATTTTTTCCCTGATGTGAAGTTTTTAGAAGTTTTTTATTTTTTTTTCTGTAGAGCTTCCAAAAAGTAATGCTGGTAGTAGTAATATGTGCAGTGTAGACCAAACATATTTTTCATTGCTTTGTTCCTTCATTATGTCAAAGAAAATCAATTATGAATTCTAAAATGTTTTTTCTAAATTATTTGTAAAGATTCATGTAGGATCTTTTTAAAAAATGGATCACATTTCTTATTCCTGCTCTCTTTCCCCCCCCTCCCCCCCCCCCAACATACAGCATGTACCATGGTCAGCAGCAATGAGAAATTATTCCTGTGTTACTGGGGAGTTGCCCCATTTTTCTCAACCCACAGGTTTCTTATCATTCATCAGGCATGGCTTTTAGTATATTCAGAATTAGACACTTTTAAATGCTTTTATTTTGTCCAAAATGTGCTCATTAAAATTTATTATAGAAACACAAATATGTATCAACAGCTTATTGTACAGTGGCACTTTTCACTTTTGCTATATATAAATAAAAAAAATATATATATAAAGTACGTGATGTGGTAGGGCCACATTCAGCAACCAGCTGAAGTTAATAAAACAACTTATGTAAAGGAGGAAGGATCAGGCCCTTGATATGTACCACTCTAGGAGAAATACAATATGTAGTGCTTCCTGAATCCCTCCAAAGAGTGTATTTGTTTTTGATACCTTAGATTTATTCTTCTTCTGTTTTGCCATGCAAAGATGTTATGTTGTGAAAATTCAAATCAGCACCAAATAGACTGTTAGTACTTTTAATATTGTATCTAAGGGTAAGTATAGTACTTGCAGATAATAACCATTGTGCACTTTGGAATATGAGTGTCTAGAGCAGATCAGTATTCGTCCATCATAATGAAGACCATCTTGGACTACTGTAGGGCTTGTAAAATTACACAGCATTACCAATGTTGGCAAAAGCTGAGGAGCTGATAGTTAACTATTTTTCCTTTGATGCAGGTCTGTTCTAAAGACATCTGTCCAGAATATCAGCTCTTCACTGGTCTTTCTTTTAGGTTCACACTTCTTAGGTTCCCCCCTCTCCTGATAAAGTGAACGCAGAAGAAAGGTGTATGTACAGCCCTAATTGAGTTCACTGGGAGTTTTGTTAGATAATTGGCTGCAAGATCAGACCTCCAAAGACTAAACATAACGGGCTCTGATTGTGCAATGCATGCTAACCTCTGAGCTATTGCAGAATCCTCCTGAGGCTTTGCATGGACATTCTGGTCCCACTCACTGGATCTGATTGCAGGATCTAGAACAAAGGTCTTGGTTTATCTCTGCTCAGGTCAACAGAAAAATCTTCCATGCCTTCAGTGGGAGCAAATTTGTATCCAAATGAGATGACAGCTTTCCTTCTACAAATCATTATCATTAATGAGTTGAAGTAAGTCAGGAATTGAGTGCAGGAGTTGCGCATGTTGTCCTAAAGGCTGTGTCGAACCAAATCTCCAAATAGAAATGGAGTAAATGAGGGAAAAAGGATAACCCAGTGGATTAGATACTATACTGAGTCTAGACCTGGCTTTCTGCCACTGACTTGACATGTGACCTTGGGCAAGTCACTTAACCCCTCTGTGCCTCACTTTTCCCATTTGAACAATGGGAATAAGAATGTTTACCTACCTTTGTCAAGCACTTCGACATCTATAGACAAACAATGCTATATATGTGACTATGTTTTATCGACACTATTATACTTAGTATAATTAAGTTACTTTTGTCCATAACACTGCAAGAATTGCTTTTCTTAGTTTCAGTTCTGGTGATTCTGTTAATATTTAAGGACCTACTACATTTCAGGAAGTCAGTTTTGACGCTTAGTCATGCTATAGTACTTATAAATAAGACACATAGTGGGCTCTGTCTGCTGCAGGAAAGAGTAAAACTTTAAACTGCCTGACAAACTTGCCAATCAAATATATCCAACAGAGCAGGGGATGTAACTTTTGGCTTTATTTACTTTTAATAATGGTAAGGAACAGTGAATTTTGTTTGTTTACATACTGTTTACAATGGCACAGTTTTATTTTTAATATATAAAACAATTGAGGTATTTATTGCATATACTATTTTAAAGATGTTTTATGTGTTTTCACCTTTGGAATATATTGTTACATTTCCTTGTACAGATAATTTGGGTGGCTTTGTTAATATAGTTAGTAATTTTTATGACTACTAAGTGACCAGTTTTCTGTGCCTTTTTATTGTTGGATGCATGATTACATATTTATTATTGTATGGAAGTCACTGAGATGTGTATTTTTGTATTCTGCTGGAAGCAATGGTTGATTTTATTGTACATTTATAAGACATGTCTCCTGTAATGAGTGCTCACTTGAGATCTTCCTTCTCAAATAAACAGAATGCATTCAGTGTTCTTGAGTTCTTTCTGTACCCAAATATTAATTGAGGTCCTGGAATATGAACAAAGCCATTATTTCCTGAGTGTTAAATGATGGTTGCTCACCCGTGGGATTTAGAACCTAGGGCTTCAGCAGTGCCATCTGTTTTAAAGCAAAATTTCCTGTTTCAATGAATAGAACATTAAGTTGTTGGCACAATATGGAACTTGGTAGTTTAAAAGAAAACTCTGCAAATTTAAAATTGAATACAATGTGGATGTGTAGTTATCATGTATCACCTCTGTTCAGTGTGCCACACAGCCCTAAATTTATTTTTAAATTACAGGCTTTAAATGTGACTTTTAAATAAGGTGTATGCCTACGTGCAAGCCAGCATGAAACTTCTAAGTAGGTCAGTGTGTGTGTGTGTGTGTGTGTGTGTGTGTGTGTGTGTGTTTACATTGCAGGGATCTTGTGCTAGATGTTGCCAACATGCAGCAAATAAAATGTAAAAAATAGATTTACACCTGCATCCTTAAATAAGTCTTTAAATCAGAATATACAATACTGCCCATTTTTCCAAGTAACAAGAATACAAATATGTTTTTAGCAATGTATTCCGAATGTTTGAACAGTGACTTCTAAATGTCATCCCAACTAAACTTGCCAAGATTTCGAAAAGATCAGCAGGCAACAGCCCTCCTCCATTCTCTGGTTTAGTGGGGTACTAGCTTAGTACTTACAGGAGCTGTGCTGTGTAGGTAGCTGCACTAATCATGGTGACTGTAAAGGGAAAGTTAAGAGTATATTTAATTTATTTTTTCTCAGGGTGATTAAGAAAGGATGCTGTAATGTAGTCAGCATCAGATCCAGCACATAGTGGCCTGTTGCTGAGATGTGAACAGCTGCAAGGCACTTTGGGCCAGATCTGACTCCACTTAAGTTGACTTAAAAAAATTGTTAGCACAAAAGATGGGTGAGTCTTTTGTCTTCCCATTGCTCTTCTTTTTTCACTTAGTTCTAAGGCTAAGATGAAAGCATGTTATGAAAAATGGATGAATCCATGGATTTTCAAACTAACCACTTAAGCACCTAGGTAGGATCTGAAAAATTCACCTTCAGAGCCTCTGCTCTGTCACTGCAGTGGTGTAAAACCAAAGAAAATACCCCTCTGGTAAACGAGCTATATAAAGGTCAAGAGTAGGCAGCCAGTATGTGATGGGAGCTCCAGGTGCTCAGTTTCTGGGGATCAGAACCTATACTTTTCATTTGCTTGCATATACATTATGTTTTAAGTAACCCCAAATGATTGGTTGTTATCATGAATATTTAATTTTCATCCCAATGGCAGAACTAAAGAAACAAAAAGTGACACGGAGCACGTCCAGACGAGCGTGGTCATGTAGTATGTGGCACCGCAAACAGATTTGCAGTGCCACATACTGCACAGTCTCTAATGTTCTCCATGCTGCAAGGGCACACTGCCCAAGTGTGCGCTGTGCCTTTTTTTTCCCACAGGGTTTTCTGACCCCTGGATATCCAGGGGTAAAAAAACAAAAAAAAAGGTGCAGCACACGCTTGGGCAGCATGTGCTGCTGAAAAGCAGAGCTGGGCCACCCGAAGCTGTGCTGCGGCTGCCAGCCAGGCTCTGCCCAGCAGGAACACCATGGCTGCAGCCCCAGGAGACCTCCAGGACTCCAGGTAAGGCTGCTAGAGCCAGCACTGTGCTAGCCCCTGCTTCCCCTAGTACCCCACGGGTAACTTGCTGCGCGCCAAAGTGCACGTGGCATAGGCATTCCCTGCGGACAAGTAGCTGCACTGCTAGTTGTTCCCAGGGAATCCAATGTCCCATCTAGACACACCCACAGTGGGCACATCTACATGAGATGTTTACTATGCAGTTGCCTAATTAACTGTGCAGTAAATGTCTCAGCATCTATGTGTGCACCTCTATTAGGGTGCACAAAAGTAATAAACTGCAGCAGGTTAGAACTTGTAAATATAAGCAGAGCCCTTCTGCAGCATGTGGAGCCTCACTAAACCAATATGCTCTGGAGTTTTTTCCTCCTGGGTGCACGTACAAATGGCAAGCCCAAGGTCAAAAAAAACTGGAGATACAAGGTCCACAGAGTTTATTCGTGTGCATTTATCGCACATGTAGATGCGCCCAGTGTTAGGAAAAGCTGCTTCTGAAAGAAGATGGAAGGCACTACTGGAGACAGCAGGTACTCTAATAGTGTGAGTAGGCAGAGGATGAGGAAAGTGTGGCTGATACCATGGATACCTCAGAAGCATCTGTAACAATGATTCTTACTGAAGAGTAGATTTCCCAAATCTGAATGCCACCATGTTTTACATGTGTCTACATAACAAATGAAAGAATATGTAGGGCATGTCCAGACGAGTGCAGACATGCGGTATGTGGCACCAGAGACCCACTACTTTGCAGTGTTGCGGGGGTTGAGGGGGTTGTAAAGCCCAAAAGCAGAACACCCAAATGCAGAAGTTTAAGCCCAAATGCAGAACACCATGAAGATATTTTAGCACTCCTGAAAATATAAATTTCTTTCTGCCTTGTCTAGAAAGAGAGATTGCGGTACTTGATGCAGTGTTTTCCAAGAAAGGATATACTGGCATGTAGCTCTGTCAGATTTTGGTAAGTCAAGAAAAAAAAAAAAGGTGCAACAGAATGGAGGAGCTGCAGTTAGAACTGCTGAACAATTCGAACATCTATTAGCAAATCTAAATATTATGCCCAACTTTTTGTGTCTCATTTTTAGCACAGAGGGCAATAAGACATCTGGTCTAAACAAACCACTCCCAACTGGGGTGGGGATGACCAGAAAAGAAGTGTTACAGGAAAAGCAAAACTTGGAGCACTACACGTGCTCATCATTTCACGTTAACACTAAGAGGACTATGGTGCAGAAACAAAAACAATTAGATTAAAATGACACTATTCAAACCACTGAGACAGAGGGTTTGTGCTTAGGTTAAAAATCTGCCACTGTTCTGGAAACAGATGTCAGAGTATAGAGATTACTGGTCAATTTGGAAAATGACATTTCCTTTGGAACTATTACAAGCTATTTTTCTAATTACATAATTGCAGTTTAGATCATATTTATATGTGCACTCGCAGAAAACAAAACAAGCTTTTAAAAAAGCAATCATGGCCTGAACTGCTGTAGCCACCTAGTGGCAGCACGGTACCATAGATCAGTTTTCATTCCAAGCATGGCAAGGGATAAGGAGCTTGAAATGCAGTGAAGCCAGAGTATCCATCTCCTGAGAGAAAGCTGTCTCGTGTGACTCTTCAGTTACTTCTTCTAGCATGAAGCACTGGTTACCACTTGCCCAGTAACAGCATTGACCTGCCATCAGTCCTTTGATGATGGTGTGGCAAGGCTTTGCAGAAAGGAAGGAGAAAAGCCTAGAAGAAGGTTCATTATGGGCCAAGAACAGCACTTGAAATTTTTGCCTCAGGGTTCACCTTCCTTTCCCTTTTTCTTTACAGCAGTCCACAATTCTGTGTCTCTGAAACCCTCTCTTCCCCATCCTTCCTGCTCTGTAAGCTCTGCTTCTGTTTGTATCATTTGTCCTCTCCCAAGTTGCACAGCTTTCAGTTAAGGGTAGTAGGAGTAGAGGGGACAGAAAATTGTTTCCCAAAACACTCGATGTAGCTCCTAGAGGGCCAGATGTTATTCTGTGCTGGCAGATAGCAAACAACTTCTTTAAGGTGAAGATTTTCCTCCTCCTCCACACCCCATAAATGGCATGGAACTCAACTGGGATTTTTGGAGGGTTTGCAATTTAATTGCCTTGGTGGAGTAAACACTGTGTGTGTGTGTTACTTGGCAGAGGGGAGTGGAGTTGGTAGCCTTGTCTATTGCTAATCCGACCTCTACCTGTTCTCTCATATCAGAATGTGCATTAGTATGCCTTTCCATTAACAAAGTGTATTATATCATTAGGATGAACCCACAGGGAGCACTGATTGCCAGATAAAAATGTCCTTATCAGGTTCTTGCTGAAGCTGTGCTGACAGGGAAATAAGCAAATGTATTGGCTTATTCAATTAAACCAGAGATTTATTCTTCTAAGCTTATAAAGAAATTAAGTTGCTGAAAAAGGTGGGGAATGAAAAAAAAATTGCCACGTCTGTTCCACCACAGAATTGTGGCTCATCTAAAAATAAACTGTGTCAGTGTGGACTAAAGCCTCCTGAGAGCTGTATATCAAATAGGCATATAGTGCTTAACAAAATCACACTTCGTACTTGTTTAATATTTTGCATATAATAATATTTCCCTGTGACCACAAACATGAAAATGTTTGTAATGAAACTGCCAGAAGCTTGGGCTTATTAGAATATGTACCAATGGGAATATTAATTAAATCTTCCAATTCTTGTAGAAAAAGTAGGTTACTCAAATAAGGTCCTAGCGAATGTTGTACTTCAGGAGTGAATAACCTGTTAATAGCACTATAAATAGTAACCCTGCTGCACTTTCAGGGCATGACAAAATGAGAAAACAGCCACAAAAATGTTCTATACAAGGTGTGAAATGTTTTTGTGGCTGGTTTCTGTTAAATTGAACCAGCTGGTAGGGTAGCCAGCTGACAGCCACTTGGGGCTTGGTTGATAGCCCCTTACATGGGGCTGATAGCTTTAGGTGCAGAGCTGGCTGTTTCAGCAGGCTGGCAGCTGCATGGTGCAGTCCTATCACCTGGGCTGAGTTACCAGGTCTTAGTGAGCCACAGGGCTTACTGCAACCTGGCACATTGTACCTTGTCCTTAGGGAGCTGTGGGACCAGGCAGCCAACCAGTCAGGCTTGTTTGCACCCAGCTGGGCTGACAGGTGTGGGAGGGTTAATTTGGCAGGGGGAGGCCAGGAGCCTTGCTAACTCCTATTGGGTTACAAGGTTCAAATAACGGTGCAGTTGGGATTGGCTCCTGATTCCAACAATCACATGTTCTGCATTGTACATGTGGTGTGACAGGATGCATGATTGCTGACATTAGAGATCAGATCCTATTGAGCCATTATTTAGGCCCCCTGCCACAGGCCTAAGTTTCTGAAAATCCAATGAATACTAACTGCACTAGGGCAATCAATCACCATTTATTACTCATTCAATATGAACTATATTTAATGGCTGACTGAATTCAATTAAGGTGTGATGAAGTGCTTGCTTCTAAGTAGAACATGACTTATTAACCCATATCAATTGACTAGGGGAATCAACAATATGTCACAGTTGATTCAGTTGAATCCCTTCTGAAAACATGTATAGAGTTTGCAAGGAAAATTCACTGTCCCATGTTTTAATAGAGATTTTTCTTGCTGATGGATAAATAGGAAGCAGTTTAAAAAATAAAGCCTGGCATCTCCTTCTTTGGTTACATATAACTGGCATTGTGGGTTTCTACCATGTACACAAACGTGTCCACAAAATTAACCTAATCAAAGAGTATCGGAGTAAGCAGACAAACTAATGTAAATAGAGCTAGAATTCTCAGTTGAACTACACTGATTTCTGTCAGCTGAGAATCTGATACTAGGATTTTTTCCTTGGTTGGGAGAGAGACCTTATTGGAAAGGGAGCATTTTACTATATCATGTTCCTGGTTAACTTTAGTCTGTCTTTGAACATGTTGGATAGGGACAAACATTACACATAAACTGGTTTAAGTGATCAGAACCTGGTTTAAACCTGTAACAGAACATAGATTCAGTGCACATAAACCAATTTCAAAATGGCTGAAACAGGTTTAAGATAAACCTGGTTGAATGTTGTATCAGACTTAACTGATTTCTGTCAAACAGGTTTATGCAATGTCTGTCCCAGACCACTTCCTGGTTTAAGTTAAACCAGAGTCCCCCAGCATCCCAGATGCTTTGCAACCCTGGGTTGTGCTGTCTGCTCCAGAGAACAGGGCTGGCCATGCCCCTCTGCTCCCTAGCCAAAGCTCCAGCGGAGACTGCAGGCACAGTATCAAGGACCAGGAGTGTTGCTTGGTCCCAGACTAGTACTCTAAGGCAAAGGGGTGGGGGGTGGGTGTGCTGCACAGTCAGGGTGGGGAACAGGTTGGAGCCACGAGTAGCTCATCCACAGGGCACGGGTAGGGTGGCTCCCACTGGTGAGTGCACCTCTCTGCATACATCTATTGATGATACTGAGCTTTTCAACCTCCCTCTCCTTGCTTCTTCATACTGTCTGCAAACCTGACAGGTGAGGGAGCCAGCAAGGGGCTGATAACACAGCATTTATAGCTTATCAACAAAACAAAAGCCTCTCATTAGTTCATGCTCTTCTTAAACAGCTTTTTCCAAGGAAGGAACAGAGGGACATTACTAGATGACCTGTTGATTAACTCCAAAAAGCCCTAAGTGGACACTGTTCTGTCTGCCTGTCCCAGTGAAATTGGGGAGAGAGACACAGACACACACACACAGACACTTCTCAGCATTAGCTAGCTTACCATATGCCTAGGGTCCATGGGGCTGGGGTCCATGCTGTGGGAGATGGGAGGGAGGGATCCCTGCTTGAGCAATGAGTAGCAAGGGGGAGGTGCCTGCAGTCTACGTCAGAGCTTTGGCTAGGAAGCAGAGATGCCACCCACTATGGCATCAAGTGGGGAAAAGCCTGGGGCAGTGTAGGCAAGGTGGGGGTTTACACCCTTTCCTAATTGGAGCGTCCTGCCAGGGCCTGGCCAAAACTCCCCCCACCCCCCTCAGCTCAGCACTGTGGAAGGGAAGGGAGAGGCTGCTCTAGCACCCCTCCAGCTTCTAGCCTGAGGCACTGCAGGCATGTGCTGGCATTTTCTCAGTCCAGAGGGAAAGTCTGCAGTTGCAAACCGGTTCAACCTAGGCAAGTTGGACTAACCTGCAAAGATTGAATGAATTCAGGCTCAGGCTTTTTTAATGTCTGTCCCTAGCCTGTTAGTGTGGTCATGGCACTCTGAAATATCTTCTGGCACAAGTTGTCATAGTTTCACTTGATATTTCATCAGAGGCTCAATATTAAATGAATAGGCTTTTTTTTTTTTTTTTTTTTTTTTTTTTACCTAGTTCATGCTTTTTTTTTCATCATACCAAATGCTTTTACTGTATTGTCCCTAAAACTAATTTGTCTAGAATTAAAATAACTTTTTAAAGGTTGGTGAATGATGGCTTATACTGGCAGTTAATCTATGGGCTGTCCTAAAAGACATCAATAGATCTTTTCTTTTCCAAGACTATCTGAACATACAGTACTGAACATCCGAACATCCCTTAGACTACCGAGTCTAAGGGATAAAATTGATGCAAGTGGTGTTGGTAATGTCCTGGTTCCCAGGGCTCTGGAAGGGCACATTGAAGGCACTTTGCCTTTTTGAGGGCACACAGTTAAATCTCAGGCCTCCAGCCATCAACTGTTTCAGTGTAGAATCCTGCAGCTTTATCCCCCTGGAGTTTGCTCTGATCCCCACAGTACATCTCAACAGCAGTATTTTCAGTTCTGTATTCTTATGGCCAATGACTGGGTTGTCTAGTGACCAGCCAACATGCATAAACTAACATACGTTTTCTTCGAAATGTGTTTGTTCCGAATAAATACTATCTGAAGAAAGTGAACAGCTTGAAGACGAGGGTCACAACATCTACTTCAGGTCTATAGGTGCTTGTTTCTGTTGGTCACAATCTAGGACCATCAGTTCTTGAATGGGCCCCCTCCCAGGTCTGGGCTATCATTTTGTATGGTTACAATTCCTTTGTCCTTTTAGATCTTTTGAGTTAGGTCAAACCAGCCAATACACTTTTTTCTCAGAAGGATGAAGCTCCAGCCCACATTGTTTCTATACTGGGCATTTGCCTGTTTTCTTTAGTTCCTACAGTTCTTTATTTCCTCACATATTTATCTGCAAATACAACCACTAATAACTATATGAGTGCCTTTAAAAAAATAACATTTTTTGATATACCACAAGTCCACTAAAACTGTTGCATATTACGTCTTGTATTTCCTTGATATAACTTGATAATATGATTTATTAAATAATTGAATTATTTTCAACAATTATCTCTTGTAATCATCCCTCTTTTTTTGCATACTGAAGATGACTTATCTGATTTCTTTTAAAAATGGGCCACCTAGTGGGTACACAGCTGAACCACAATGAAAACAGATTTATTCACTGCCTTTTGTTCACCATTACAATATGTAGTAATGGATTATTTCTCAAATAATGTTGCAACTCGTACTATAATTAGACATGCAGGACAGAGCTCTCACCTTATTAAAATGAATATAAAATTATAAGAACATTAATTTCTACTCTAACTACCCCAGAATAACAGTAAATAACAAGTGGAACTTGAGGCACCACCTGGGGAAAAAAACTATAGGAAGAAATGCTATCAGAATTCACAAGCTAAAGAGAAGAAAACAATCAGCTTGGAGTTGTGATGCTGAGTTAATAGCCATCAGATTTATTAAACTAGTACCCCAGCACTACTGTTTTGCAAAGAATAGACAGTTATGATTATTAAAGATTCAATATTAATAACTAGTTCCATGGATATCTATGACAGTGTTTCCCAACCTTTTCCAGCCCAAGACACACTTATATTCATAAAAATTTTCTACGGCACACCTGTTAAGATATTCCCCATCCTCATACCTATTGTAGCTCATTGCCATGATAAAATTCCGTGGCACACTTGTTCATTTCTGACAGCACACTTTTGTGCCATGGCACGCTGGTTGGGAAACATTGATCTACGAGTTCCATGGGTATCTAAACTCAGTACCCCAGCTCAGTTTCAAGTTAAATGAAGTACATCCTCCAGAATAGCTGATGTACATCTGCAAAAACACAGCTAAAATCTCTCTGTCTCAAAGGCATGAAATGTTGCTTTCTTTTTTGTCCGCAACCTGTATTTTGTCACTATGCACTATTCAATAGCTACCAAGTTTCTACCTAAACAAGAGCTGTATTTTAGTAATGAGTAAAGAGACTGTGAGCAGCAAGTGACTCCTAGAAGTATTAGTGTTTCCCAAACTTTTCTAGTTCAAGGCACATTAATACAAATTTTCTGCAGCACACCTGTTAAGGCATTCCCCATCCTCATGCCTATTGTAGCTCATTGCCATGGCAAAATTATGTGGCACACCTGTTCATTTCTGATGGCACACTTCTGTGCCATGGCAAACTAGTTGGGAAACACTTATAAACTCTCCATCCATTTCAAAGATAGTGAGTGGTTAAATATTTGCAACATGCAGGCACAGCTACATTAGAAACAAAGGCACTGTACAGGTGAAGGGAAGGGTAGGAGCTCGGATTGTCTTCTCATCAGTCCTTCTGGTTACAGATAAAGAAAGCCTCCATATCAAGGTAAGTGGGAGAGAACAGCAAGGATGATGCCATAGTGGGTGTCTCCTATAGACTACCAAACCAGGAAAAAGGGGTGGTTATGGCTGTTTTTCATAGCAGAAATATCTGAATTGGAGGACCTGATGGTTATAGGAGACTTTAATTACCATGACATCTGTTGGGAGGGTAATAGGGCAGTGCACAGACAGTCCATCAAGTTCTTAGAGCGTGTTAAGGATAACTTGATGATACATATAGTTGAAAGGGCAAGCTGTTCTTTATTTGCTCTCAGGGAGAGCAATTAGTAGAGAATGGGAAGGTGAAAGGCAACCTGGGTGACAGCAACCACAAATTCAAAATCTTAAGGAAAGAAAAGAAGGAAGGAGAGAATAGAATAAAGACCCAGGACTTGACAAAAGTGGACAATTCAGGGGAATTGGTATGCAGGTCTGAGGGGAAAAGGGATCTATCATGAGACTAGGTTGTATCTTCAGGAGGCCATAGTAACAGTGCATGAACAGGCTATCCTGATGTAAAAAAATGACAGGAAGTCCTGCAAGAGACTAAACAGTGGCTTACTGGCTAAACAGTCAACTCAATCAGATGAAACCAGGGGTGCACCAGTAGAGATTTTTTGGGTCAATACTGATGGCTGATTTTTAATGAGCCATATTGGCTGATGCTGATCCAATTGTCAATATGTAGCCAGGCAGCTTGGAGGGCAGTGTCTGGGGCACAGGACAGAGTCACAAGTGCCTCATCCAGGGGCACAGGGAGGGTGGCTCCTGCCACTATGTGCATCCTGGGAAGGCATGGGGGGAGTGTATGACCTGGATCTGTGCATGGGGCGAGGGCAGGCTGGGGCTGGGGCCAGTGCCAGGCTCTTCCCAGCGAGGGGAGCTGGGCTGGGCTGGGCTGATCTGTGGTCAGGGCAGGTGGCGTTGGTGCTGAGAGCAGGGCTACAGGGGGAGGGCTACAGCCACCCCAAAATTTGCCATAGCTTCCTTCCCAGCACTGCTGCCGCCCATCCCCAGTGCAGCCTGGCCCAACCCCCACCAGGAAGAGCCCAGTCCCAGCTTGCAGTGGCAGCCAGCCCTTGCCCCACACACTGATTTGGGGGCAGACACCCCTCGTGCCTCCCCCGGGGGTGCACTCAGCAGTGGGAGCTGCCCTCCCCACGCCCCCCAGATGATCCTCTCATGGCTTCATCCCATGCCCTGCCCTGGCTATGCAGCACCAGCCCCTAGCCCCAATTCCTCCTTTCCTCCTTCCCTCACTGGGGGCCTCGATCTGCCCCTCCATGCCCCTTCCCTCACAACAGACTTACCAGCCAAACCAGGCTGCTCTCCATGCTTCTGGGCTATGGTCCTGGCTGCCTGTGGCCTATGATGTTGCTGTTGGCATGCACAGGGCATTTATTAGCAGCTTTATCAGCCACATCAACTAAAAATAATTGTCAATTTTCCTTATATCAGTGCCAATCCGGTATGAGACCAGTGTATTGGTGCACCTCTAGTTGAGACTTCTTGAATCCATGTCAGCTATACTTGATCACTTTTCTTTCCTTTAGATGTTTTGAAATAGAAAAAAAAAACTTAGCCAAATTATTGGGGAGGAGTTTAAGAATGTTGCACAGCCAGGCAGGCAGAAAATCAGGAAGGTCAAGGCATGAATTGCAATGCAAGTAGCAAAGAACATAGAAAAAACAACAAAAATATTTTATATGTCGGAAGAAAGAGAAAGACAAAAGAAAGTATAGGTTCCTTACTAAATGCATTTTAATCATGAATGATATGTAAAAGGCTGAAGTATTGTATGCCTTTCTCCTTCAGTATTCATAAATAAGGTCAGCCACGAGAAGATAAGCACAGCTGAAAGCAAGGCTAGGGGAGTAGATAAGCAGCCTTGAGCAGTGGAAGAGCAGCTTAAGGTTTACTTAGAGAAGTTGGATGTTTTCAGCACAGCATGGCTTGGTGGGATGCACCTTAGAGTACTGAAGGAATTGGCAAAGGTGATTTTAGAGACATTGGCTATCATCTTTGAGAATTTGTGGAGGTTGGGTGAGATCCCAGATGCCAAGGGTCTGGGCAGTAAGTTAGCCAAATTGCCAAAAGCTGGCCCTAGTTGACCAAGTTGGCTTGGTTGCCTGTGGACTAACTAACCCCACCTGACCCTGCTTGCCTATGTTCCTGGTCATACCCCTGGCACCAGTGCCCATTTTTAGAAAAGAGAGGGAAGAAAATCTGGGGAATTAGACTATACAATCTGACCTTAATACCTGGAAAGATCATGGAGTAGGTCATCAAGGAATTCCTTTCTAAACATCTAGAGGAAAGAAAAAAAAATCCAATATAGCCAAGATGGATTCGAGAGCAAATAATGCCTGACCAACTTGATTTTCTTGTGTAACAAGGTGAATGGCCCTATGGATAGGTGAAAAGCAGTGAATGCAATACAGCTTGGATTTAGTAAGGCTTGTGCCAAGTCTCCCATCACATTCTCTTTAACAGTCCAAATGAAAGTACTGTAAGTTGGTAGATAACTAGCTGGATCATCATATTCAGACACCAAGCCGTTGGTAACTACTCTAACTGGGAGGAGCTGTCAAGTGGGGTCCTTGTCCTGGGTTCAGTAGTATTCAGTATCTTCATTAGTGATTAGAGGATGGGATTGACTGCATGCTTAGCAAATTTGCAGAAGACACCAAGGTTGGTTTGAGTTGTAGGCTCTCTGGAAAGTAGGAATAGGATTTAGAATAACCTGGAGGAATGGTCTGAAATTAATCAGATGAAATACAATAAAGACAAGAATAAAATCCAATACTTGGGATAGAACAATAATATGCCAAAATACAGATATTGGCCCTGGCTGGGCTTCAGTACTGCAGAAAAGGACCTGGAGCTGAATATGAGCCAACAGTGAGCTCTTGTTCCAAAAAAAAATAAAGACAGACCCAACCCCAAAACAAACGAGCCAACAGCATAATGAGATGTATGAGAGGCATCACTTTCAAGGGAAGTGATTCTTTCACTGTAGTCAGCACTGATGAAGTCACTGTGGCCAGTTTTTGACACTCCACTTCTAGAAAGACATGGACAAATCTCGAGTCCAATGAAGAACAAAAAAATGATCAAAGGTCTGAGAAATTGGATTTACAAAGAAACGCTGAAAGAACTGGGATGATTTAGTTTGGAGAAGAGAAGACTGGGGAGGGAATTACTAATAGTCATCAAATACCTGCTGGGTGGCTATAATGCATGATTGACTGTTTGTTGTGGCCACAGGGGGCAAGACAAGGAGCACTAATTTTAACTTGCAACAAGGGAAAGTTTTGGTTGGGTATTAGGAAGAACGTTCTCACTATTTGGGAGCTTAAGCATTGAAACAAGTTACTTAGAGAGGTTGCGGAATCTACCGTCTTGGAAATGTTTAAGAGCAGAGTAGTCTAATGCTTGCATAGGATGGTTTAAATCAAAGTGGTTCAACTTTCAAGCCACATGCTGCACTAGTTGTAGGCCACAGCACTACCCCCTGCAGCCAGCAAAGCCCGCCCTCCCACTTAATAAGCGTAAAGCCCCCTCCTCCCTGCCCCTGCCATGTAAGCAGCATGAGTTCCCCTCCCTCTGCCACTATGTGGGAAGCATGAACCCCCTTGCTTGCTGCATGGATAGTACAAACTTGTTTCTCCCGCTCTGATTCGGTACCCAGGCAGTGTGAACCTCCACTTGTTTGTGCTGCCATATGGCCAGCCAGTTCACTGGGTTCCTTCCTGCTGTTTTGCCTTACCCCAGAGACTCCAGCCACCAAAGCAGCAAGAGCAACTGGGGCAGGGGGGAGGCAGCAATGTGCAAGCCCCAGGGCCACATGTTAACTCCTCACAGGCTGGATGCAACTCAGGGGCCCCCACTTGGACAGCCATGGTTTAGGCAGGAATGATCCTACCTTGAGCACAGGATTGGATTAAATGGCTTCCTGAAATCCTCCCTTCAAGGCTGCCTTTTCCATGATACTACGATAAATACACACATGCAGGCTTACTCATGAACATGAGCCTTCAATGTGATGCTGCAGCTAGTAAAGTGAGCAAAATGCTGGCTTGCGTCCATAGATGCTTCTCAAGCAAATCCCAGGACGTCATTCTCCCCTTGTACTTGGCCTTGATGAGGCTGCAGCTGGAGTACTGCATCCAGTTTTGGGCTCCACAATTCAAAAGATGCAACATCCTGGAGGTAAGGGAGGAGCTGTAGGGGGTGGTTTGGAGGCTCCTGGTCCTGGGCATGACCGAAAAATGCACCCTGCCGGGAGTGGGTGGTCTAGTGGGGCTTTCAGTGGTGCAGGAGTCCCCAGGAAATGCCAGGCAAGTTACCATGCTGGTGAAAGGCAGGTAGGCGTGCCTTAACCCCAGCCCTCACCTTTGGTTGGATTACATAACATTGGAGGTAGTTGGGGGCCAGGCATGGCTGTGGCCACATGAGCCCTGTGGGGTGTAGGACCCCAAGGAAAGGTAGTTGGGGCCAGGCATGGCTACAGCCACCTGAGCCCACCAGGGAGGGAAGCCCCATGGCCCCAGTGAGGGGGTGGAAACGACCCCAGTGAGGGGATGGCCCCAATGAGGGGGTGGAAATGTGAAGCCCCAGTGAAGGGGGGCAGTGGGAGATGTAGAGCCCCAGTGAGGGGGCAGGCCCCCTGAAGGGGACAGTGTGGAGCCCCAGTGAAGGGGAGTAGGCCTAAGTATCTCTCTGGATGCCTGAGGCTGTAGTTTGGGCCAGAGGCTGAGTAAGGGAGGCTCAGTCCAAGAGATAGGGGCAAGTCCTGATCCTGGTAAGTCCTCCACTGCTGGGAGGCTGAGTGCGGGTCGAAAGCAAGACCTGTAGTTGAGAACAATGACCGGCTGCTGCAGGCAGGGAGTGAGAGTCCCTGTGAGACCCCGGAACACCAGTCATGGTGTAAGTTAAGAACGCCCCGGTGAGGGGTGGCTCTAGAAAGGGGGCAGAGAGAAGGGACACCAGTGGGGGAGAAGAACCAGAGGGCTGGGAGCCCAGTATGTTGGAGTGTACAGAGTTGCCCCAAGATGGGACCAGGGCAAGGTTAGACCTGGTTGGGTAATTGGCTGGCCACTACCCCAGTGAGGGTTGTGGGAGAGGCCCAAAAGACAGTACGTCTGCCACCCAAGGTACAAACTAGGTAAAGCCTATGGTCTAAGGGGCCCATTCCAAGGGGAAGCAAGGCAGTATGAGGTGTTGATGCATGAGAGAGGGTGGAGTGTGTGAGGCCCTAGTAAGAGGAGGGCGGTATGAATGTGTGTGTGAATGAGGCCTAAGCTTGGCCCAGCTGTAGTCTGGGAACGTTGTCATCTGGATGCCATCTGCGAGGCTTGGGCTATGATGTAGGGGAGGAACGGAGCCACAGATAGTACCCCCTGGCATCAGAGCAAGAATGGGCAGCCTCCCGCCTTAATTAATTAACAACTTAATTAAATAACAACAAGGCATGGCAAGCTAGTCAGGTGGGGGGGGTGTGTGCCCAAAGGCAAGTGGAGAAACTAGCACTGTGGCTAGTTGGGGAACCCCACTTTACCACAAGAACCTTGAGACAGTGCAGAGGACAGCCACATGCATAATCAGAGGTCAGGAAAACAGACCTTATGATGAGAGGCTGAGCACCATGGGACTCTTCAGGTTGGAAAAGCGCAGGCTCACAGGCGGTCTGGTGGCCACCTATAAGTTTATCGGGGTGCTCACCAGGATCTGGGGGAACGTCTGTTCACTGGGGCGCCCCAAGGGATGACAAGGCCGAACTGTCACAAACTCCTCCATGACCGTTTCAGGCTAGACATAAGGAAGAACTTCTTTACTGTCCAAGCCCCCAAGGTTTGGAATAGACTGCCGCTGGGGGTGGTTCAAGCACCTACTTTGAACACCTTCAAGAGACATTTGGATGTTTATCTTGCTGGGATCCTATGATCCCTGCTGACTTCCTGCCCCATGGGCAGGGGGCCAGACTCGATGATCTTTCAAGGTCACTTCCAGCCCTAGCGTCTGTGAATCTACTCTTTTTGCATTATCATGCCCTGGTGACATTCACAGTTAATCATAGAATCATAGAAAATTAGAGTTGGAAGGGACCTTAGGAGGTCATCTAATCCAACCCCCTGCTCAAAACAGGACCATCCTCAGCTAGATCAATCCAGCCAGGGCTTTGTCAAGCCAGGCCTTAAACCCTCCCAAAGGACGGAGATTCCATTTCTTTAAGTAACTTGTTTCAGTGCTTTACCACCCTCCCAGTACAAGAGTTTTCCCTAATATTTAATCTAAACCTCCCTTGTTGCGCTTGAGACCATTACAATTGAGACCCTCAGAGGGAGGGAGTTGGACAGGGCTGGAGATGCTGCCTAGCTGGGAGGTGTGGGGCTTGGGGCTCGGGGTCAGAGTGTGTCGCCTCAGGGCCTGGGCAGGGAGTGGGACAGGGCTGTGGACGACTCATCCAGGGGGTGGGGCTAGCTCCCCACCACTGCACTCATTCCTGGGGGGGACAGGGGGAACCCATGATCCCCAGATCTGTGTGCTGGGCAGAGGCGGTCTGTCCACTGTGGGCTCGGGCTCCCTGCCCTGCTGCCCTCCCCCAGGGCCTCTGTTGCCTAGCAGTTGCAACCCAGCACAACAGAACAGAGTGGGGCCATGCGGGGATGCTCTGTGTTACTGCAAGCTCTGTGCAGCCCTGGCAAGGCATCCCCTGCCCACTCACCAGCAGTGAGGAGCACAACCCTGCGTCACTGCCCCTGCTGCTGCTCCCTCCATGTGCATATACATGCATATGGTGCCCCCTACCTGACCACCCTCCTTTTGCTCCCTCTTAAACCCTTGCAGGCTATAACTCTGCCAGCCTCCAGAGATCTCTTTGCAAAAGTGCAAAATCTACAGGTTTCTCCATTAAAATGAAAAAGCTGCATTTTCCTCAGATAAAGGGAAAAATCCAAATTCTCTCCATTTTTCTGTGGAAAACGGAAAACCCAGATCCCTGGTCATCTCTCACCACTGAGAACAGTTTAGCTCCATCCTCTTTGGACCCACCCTTCAGGTTGTTAAAGATTAAGGTTTTGTTTGGGTTTTTTGTTTAAGACAGGAATTTAAATTCCTTTGTTATAGATGAAAGAGGTTTCATCACCAAAATTCACACCCCCTCCTGCTGTTATGGTGAAAAAGTAATTCTTGTTGCATATAAATATGCTTAGTAACTTATGAAGATGCAAGTGTTAAAAGAGTCCTCTTTTGAAACTGCAAAGATTTTGTTTCTCACAGCCCTTTTCTTTACAAGAAATAATTTTAAAGATTAAAACTTCAAGGAGCTATAGATCAAAGCAAGTCTCTTCAGTTTTAGAATAAATTAAAGATGACACATCTACTAGCATTATCTCATGGTATTTTGTTTTTCCATGGAAGCTGAAGAAATAATATTCTGCCAAAGCTGATGAACAGCATTATCTCTATCATATAACAGTTTTATATAGAAGTTGATATTCAAACTCTGGAATTCTTAGTTGGTCATTTTGGCAAAGCTCAAATCCTCAAAAAGAGTTTCTGCTGCCATTTAAATTAAGAGCTTTGCTAATCAGTTGCCTTAACAATTATAGTTCTTGTATGTCCCAGCTGCCTGCAGGGGGTTTGGGATTAAGAGTGTGGTCAGGGGTAGAAAGGTAAGAAAGGTTTATTGACTTAACAAAAACACGGCTATGTGTAGTTATAAGGCTACAATGAGAGATGATAATAATTCACATCGGCAACTTATCGGCAGTCCCCTCTGATGCCTGATGTACGACGAGTTCCTTTTCCACAAAGCTCAGTGAAGTCAGGCGTCCCTGATCAGCATTGTCTGAGGGGTACCGGGAAGGACCCTGGTATTCAGTCCTCGGGCTCCTCGAGATCCATGGGCCCACCGAATCCAGGCCAGCAGCTAATCTTAAATTGGGAGCTTCTTTTACAGAGCTGCATCTTCCTTCTAAATGATTTCCAGATGTGCCAGCCAATTTATAACTTCTGAGCTAGGCTGATAACTTACAGCAATCCAGATTCTTCTTACTTTAAACTGTCCTTAGGACTGATCAATAGCAGTACAAACCTTGCATTCTTCTGATCAGGTTAATTTTTAGTACGCCACAGGGCCTACTACTTCAAGGCTGTGTTAAATTTACTAGGCCTTACTTTATACAAGGCCCTACTACATCTTTGATTTTTAGTGGGGCTCTTAGCAACAACATATAGCTTAATATATGAACAAATGACAGAAAAACACTTAGTCTAATCTTCATAGAGCCTTCAGCAAGCACCTTTATCACACAGACATAATTTTCAGCTGTCACGCTTGTAGACTTTGGGAAGTCTCTGCCTGCATATCCACAAATCTCAATGTCTTGACCACCTAGATATTAACAAGCTAAGTGACACCTTTGTCCCAGTGGGATGCATTCTAGTGTCCCCTGACTACCTAAAGTCAAGTAGTAATCAAGGCATGGAAAACAAAGTGAGGAATAGCCAAGTTGTGTTGGGACTCCGGGTGAGCTTAGAAACATTCTAGGTCACTGGGAGCTAAAAAAACAATTTTGCTTTTATTCATTCTTTGAAGTCTGCAGCTTCAATAGCCAGACTAGCTCCTGCAAGAGACAGGTGTTTCATTTGCACTTAAAATGTTAAGAATTATTTTTCTAAAATGGGTGCTTAATATGGGCTCCTAAGGGAAAAGGGATCTTGGAGTCCTAGTGGACTCCAAGATGAACATGAGCCGGCAGTGTGACGAAGCCATCAGAAAAGCCAATAGCACTTTATCATGCATCAGCAGATGCATGACGAATAGATCCAAGGAGGTGATACTTCCCCTCTATTGGGCGCTGGTCAGACCACAGTTGGAATACTGCAGGCAATTCTGGGCACCGCACTTCAAGACGGATGCGGATAACCTGAAGAGGGTCCAGAGAAGGGCCACTCGTATGGTTAAGGGCTTGCAGGCCAAGCCCTACGAGGAGAGACTAGAGAACCTGGACCTTTTCAGCCTCCGCAAGAGAAGGTTGAGAGGCGACCTTGTGGCTGCCTATAAGTTCATCACGGGGGCACAGAAGGGAATTGCTGAGGTTTTATTCACCAAGGCGCCCCTGGGGGTTACAAGAAATAATGGCCACAAGCTAGCAGAGAGCAGATTTAGGTTGGACATTAGGAAGAACTTCTTCACAGTTCGAGTGGCCAAGGTCTGGAACGGGCTCCCAAGGGAGGTGGTGCTCTCCCCTACCCTGGGGGTCTTCAAGAGGAGGTTGGATATGCATCTAGCTGGGGTCATCTAGACCCAGCACTCTTTCCTGCCTATGCAGGGGGTCAGACTCGATGATCTATTGAGGTCCCTTCCGACCCTAACATCTATGAATCTATGAATGTTTGATCCTGGCAGAGGCAAACACAATGGTGAATGGTACAGGGAAGGCAAGCTGCCATCGCTTCTTGGCCTCTTGAAGGCCCAGATCAAGGGAGGCCACGTGCGCCACCCTGCACATCGATGGCAGGCAGAAGAGCCATGTCCTGGACTTCACCCTCATGATCCAGGGCCAGGCAATGAAGCACCTGCACGACGGCGGGGCCTATTGCCACCTGGGAACGCCCACTGGCCACCAGGCCAAGCAGACACTAGAAGAGACCATCAACGAGTTCAGGATGCCCACAAGCTGGACTCGTCCCTGCTGACCCCCTGTCAGAAGATAGACGCAGGGAACACCTTCTTCATCCCCCATGTCATGTTCATCCTGAGAAGCTCAGCAGTCCCCAAGACCCCCCTCAAGAGGGCAGACGCCAAGATCCAGTGGCTACACCTGCCGCTAAGGGCCAGCAACGAGATCCTGCACATCCCCTGCTGGCAGGGAGGTGCCCAAGTCCCCTGCATGGGAGGACCTCTGCAACATCACAGTGGTCACCCAAGCCTTCTGCCTCTTGACCTGCCTGGACCCCACGGTAAGTATCATTGCTGCCAGTGTCCTTGAGGAGACCACCCACAAGAGGATCATGAGACAGCCAACTGGACATGACTTAGCCACCTTCCTCAGCGGCTTGCTGGAGAGCGAGTTCAGCAGAGACAGTGGGGACTTTGCTTCGCTGTGGAGCTATGCCCACAATGCCATGTGCTGCCTTGGGAAGTACATTGCCTGTGCCTGGACCTGGACTGAGGAGCGCTGGGAGCTGGGAGTCTCCCTGCAACCAGCCCCGCACGCCGACCATGTCACCGTGATGCCCCGCACGAGGACCTTCCTGGAGTGGTTGCTGAAGGACGCCGTCCAAAACAATTACGCTGGCAACCTGAGGGCCAAACCCAACCAGGGCCAGGTCTTTGACGTCACCTCGAAGTGTGACTCCAGCAACCACTTCATGCCCAGTGGGAGCTTCACATGCTTTGTGGACTGGCGCTTCCACCACTGTGCCCGTCTCAACTGCCTGCCTCTGAACAGGGCCGTCCACTTCAGCCACTGGCACAAGAGGTGCCGACGGTGCGGCCATGCGGTAGAGACCCTCCTCCATGTGCTGTGCAGTTGCAGGCTGCACGACAGAGCCTGGCAGCTCTGCCACAACGCTGTCCAGGACCGCCTGGTGAGGGCCATCCCAGATGCAGCAGGGGAGATCTCCATCAACTGCACTGTCCCGGGCTGCGAAAGCCAGATGCAACCTGACATCGTGATCACCGACGAAGAGGCCAAGAAGTTCATGGATGTGACCATCCCCTTCGAGAACTGACACCAAGCCTTCACCGACACCCAGGCTCACAAGCAAGAGAAGTACACCACACTGGCCAACATCCTGAGGGGTAGCGGCTATGACGTGACAGTCGACGCGCTCGTCGTGGGAATGCTCGGAGCCTGGGACTCCAGCAAAGAGAGCATCCTGCGTGCCTGCCGCGTCTCCCGCCGCTACACCAAGCTGATGTGCTGACTCATGGTGTCTGACACCATAGCTGGTCCCATGACATCTACGTGGAGCACATCATGGGCCACCACCAGTACTCCGACCCCACCAGTTGGACTGCTGCCAGACCAGACCCAGAGGGGACTGCCTGAACCCCCCTCTGCACCAGATGGACTTCACTTTGAGAGGATTCTTCAGCAACAGACCACCCTGCTCCACCCGAAGAGGACCCCTGCGATGAGACTCTATATGGACTGAGACACTTTCTTTGACCTACTTCCTCCACCATTGTACTGGCTTGCGTGTATCTATCATCTTTTTCTCTCAGCGTCACGAACCTTCCCTCCCCTTCCCCTACCCCCAGGCGTAGTTGGATAACATTTATATTTTCTGTAACCTAGTTGCATTCCCCTCCCCACCCCCATCCCTCTAATGTTAGTCCCTCACTTGAGTGATCTGTATTTCCCTACTGGCTTCGCCATCTTTTTAGATTCGCAATCCTAAACATCTACTAATAACATTCAATCTTCTATGTGTTTACTATATCGTCTTCTATCTATTTATTTTACTATAGCTTCTATGCTGTTACTATATCTTCTTCTATCTGCTTATTTTATTATATCTTATATGCATGAATGTTGCATGCCTCCCAAGGCTGGGGGGGGCACAACGACTGCTTGCAGATGGTGGTGGCAGGGGCGTGGTGGTGGTGAGTGGGGAGTTTCTGCAGGCAGCCACAGTGGTGTCAGCGGCAAGGGGAGGGGTGTGGCAAGCACCAACTGGTGATCGGCAACCACTTGCAGATGCCGGCAGAGGTGTCGGTGGCAAGGGGGGTGGTGGTGATGAACAGTGACCATCCACAAGCACCGCTGGCAATGTCAGCCAATCTCAGAGGATGCACATGTACCTGCATGTACCCCCTACACGTCACCAATGCTTCTCTGCCTTTACTATACATTTCTTCTATCAGCTTATTTTACTATATCTTCTATCTGTAATAGATCGGTAAGGTGTATATCCAATCCTTTCCAAAAAGAGAGACGAACAAGAGATTGACTAGGAAGCCAATCTCTGCAGCCAGCCAGTACCTTTCACATGCTGTTGTTTCCAAACAGCTCACAAAAGGCAGAGAAAGGCTTCACAGAGAGCCTTATATGCTGTTTCTCCGTCCCTCTACCAGAGCACTGGGATTGGAAGGGATCTCAGGGACAGCTCACAGCCACTGGCCAGCTACAGATGTCAATATCGGAGTAGTCCTTCTGCTGCCCTCTTCCCCCTCCCTCTTCTGAGTTTCTGTTTCCCTGAAAGCCCGGCTCTGGAACATTCCAAAACACCCAAAGCATTCTGAAATGTTTCGGATGGTTTCATTTAATTTCAGAGATGTTTTGGAGCCTTCCGTTTCATTTTGGATTTGGTGTTTTGGGTGCTGAAAATGGGCCAAAACACCTCTGAAACAAAATGGCTGCTCAAATTTTGCACAGCCTTAGAGGGCACCCTGGAGCTTAAGCCAGGGCTGGGATAGCATGGTCATGGCCACCCCAGACCCTGAAACTTGCTACACTTGGTGAGTTGCATGGAAATGTTCTGGCTTGTGGTAACTGGTGTCGGGGATGCGGTTGGAGCAGGTGGTTGCAAGAAGGTGCTAATCTGCTGTATCAGTGCTGCTGCTGGTTCTGAACCACTAGGTCCTTAATTTGTTGCTGCTGTTGGACAGCCATGTATTTTAGAAGCATTTCCATCTCCGTAGTGTGGGTCAGGGGAGGCACTGTCTGTGATCAGTTTCTGAGCCAGAAAGTGCGGAGGACAGGAAGCTGATGTGCCCTTCGCTCCAGTCTGGAGCGCCACCTCCTAGGCAACACCTTGGCCTCATGACCTGCTCGCCTGGTCATCTTTATGCTACTCTTCCTAACCAGTAAAGGATTTTCTTTTCTCTTTTTTTTTTCTTTCTTTTTTTCCTTTTTTTTCTTTTTCAGCCCACGCTAATCTTGGATATTAGACACTGGGACCTTAATCCAATGCCTATTTAAGTCAATGGGAGTAAAGGATCAGTTTCTTCTGTGAATGAAAACCTTCATGTTTTCATTAGATAGTGTATTAAGACAACAAAACGCCTTCCAGATGTAAAATATCTGCTCTATGATAGTGGTTATGAAGGCATCTTCTCCATATTTTGGTTATTCTACAACTGTCTGTTTGGGTTTTTCTTGCACTTTTCTTTGAACTCTCCTGTCCAAGACAGATATAGATAGATAGCCCCAACAAGGTAATTCCCATGTTCCTATGATAAAATGAAAGAAGGGAGAGGCTGGAGAGGCTGACAGGATAAGGCTCTTCAGCAATAACTTTGCTAAAGTCTCCGAAGTCAGCTTTGCATTATTTAATAGAGAAGTGACAATCTGTATTCACATATGGATTATCTCATGCTGGCTCTGTACAACTTCTTAGTTTACTATTTCAAAGTCACAAAGAAACCTGATTCTTGATTGTATGTAGATTTATATGTAAAGGGACAAAAATTCTGTACTACCTCTCGACCTTGTCCTGTCATCAGGACTTTATTTTTGACTTAGTGTCACTTTTTCTTTGTCATCTTGAACTATCTATAATCTAAAATTGATGAAATAATGCATGTGTCTGATCATTCCTATGTCATTTTAGATGGAAGAACTGGATTTGTATGTAGTGGATGTAGTCCAAAGAGTAGCACAGTGTCCCCTGTGTCTTGTAGTGTGTATTAGTATATTTTTAAATGTTTCTCTTTTTAGTGAATCAATAACATTTTAAAGTAATGTTTAGGGATTATTGGAAAGTACTGTATGGGACTCTTTATTAAGAGAACTTTATTTTTCTTCTCTTAGCCCACTGTAACTGGTTGGGACAGGATCATCAAATCGTTACCATGTAGTCATGCCATTTGGGGTTCAAATTTAGGATTGTAATTAAGGTTATGGAATTCTAAACAGTACAACATAGAATTTGCAGTGTCGTAGGGGAGATGGTGGACTGTGGTGGCTTTAAGTTACATTTTTGCCCTCCTGGTTATGGGCTGCCCCAGTGAAAGGAGTCCTGGAGTAATATAGCCTAGAGGCCCATCTAAATTTCATCAGTCCCCTGGGTTGCCATATGGACCACAGCACTGCTGAGACTTTCCACAGTGCTGCATGCTGCAGCCTTCCTACTGAGGGCTGGTTATAAAGAGGATGCAGCTAGACTGTTCTCAGTGGTGGCAGATGACAGAACAAGGAGTAATGGTTTCAAGTTGCAACAAGGGAAGTTTAGGTTAGAGACGAAGAAAAACTTTTTCACCAGAAGTGTAGTAAAGCACTGTAACAGCCTACCCAGAGAGGTTGTGGAAACTCCATCCTTAAAGGTTTTTAAGACCTGGGTAGACAAAGCCTTGGCTGGGATGATCTAATTGGGGATGGCTCTGCTTTGAGCAGGGGGTTGGACAGATGACCCCCTGAACTCCCTTCCAACCCTAATTTTCTGTGATCCTATGATTATGTTTTCCCCCACCCACAGCCTCTCCCTAATACAGTCTCTAAACCAGGACTTGCACTTGAATAATCCTCCTTTATGGCATTTCTAGGTCTTCTTCATACTACACCAGTTTTTCAGATGGCACAAAGGAGATTGTGAAAGAGTGAGAAATTTGATTGAGGTGTTCTAAGTCTTTTTATCTTCACTAGTATCTTTTGAGGAAATCAACGATGAACTCTTGAGTTTAAAAGTTGCATTAAAGGACAGGTTGTGGTGTAGCAAGCAATATGAAACAACCTAAAACAGCTCTTGAGTGAGGTTGATATGGTCCCACAACGTACAGTAGAAATTATTGCACGGGTGGAAACAGCTTTTGAAGTTGTCAGGGAGCTGCAACAGCATTATGTAACTTGTGCTACATATCAACTGGGAGTCGAGCAGAATGCATGACATGGACATGATGTTCCATCCTAGTCCACGTCTAGGCACCCAAGAGACACAGAGGTCCTGTTCCATTCTGTTTGGGGGTTAACAGTTTTTCAGGGATTCAAAGTGGGCAGCTCCTCCTCCCTCTTACTCCATCTTTTTTGTATCTTAATGTTAAAGCTAAAATGAAGGTATGCTATAAAAGTTAATATTAACTGACATTAATAACTTGTCAGTGACTTGAGCAGAGTGGAATAGGATCATACTTAAGAGACTTTGATGCCTAAGTATCATTTAGATGTCTAGTAAGTGGAGTAGGATCCAGCCCTAGGTGTTCTCTTTGTGGGAGAATTTTGGAATGCAAATTATTGTTCACTCAAGGGCAACCCCTGTAGGAATTGTAGTAAATGAGGAAACTTGTCCTTACAAAAAACAGAGCAATCACTTCCAGAGGGCTACAGAGAGGATTTCATAGTTATTACTTGGTACCTAACAACCTGGACTCCGCTGGGAATGTTATAGTACCCCTGTAATTGTTTAATTTAGAAAACTATAAACGAAGCTGAGTTTGGATTTCTTTACTAGTGAAAGAAATACAACTTAAAATGGAGCTTGTTACAAGGTTTGCTGCTTCTGTAATTTCACAGCAAGACTATTGGCAGCTACTGGTAGAGGTGAAGTTGCAGAAAACATCAGTATTAAAATATATGGAGAGGAAATACTTGCATATTTAATAGCACCCTTCAATTACCTGAAGGGTGGTTCCAAAGAGGATGGAGCTAGACTGTTCTCAGTGGTGGCAGATGACAAAACAAGGAGCAATGGTCTCAAGTTGCAAGGGAAGCTTAGGTTAGAAGTTGGGAAAAAACTGTCACTAGGAGGGTAGTAAAACACTGGAACAGGTTACCCAGAGAGGTTGTGGAGTCTCCATTCTTGGAGGTTTTTAAGACCCAGGTAGACAAAGCCTTGGCTGGGATGATCTAATTGGAATGGTCCTACTTGAAGTAGGGGGTTGGACTAGATTACTTCCGGAAGTCCCTTCCAAACCTAATTTTCTATGATTCTATACTAGCTGTTATTTTAATGAAGATAATACATAATGGTAAATGGCATGTACTAAACATAAGCACTTATAAGTAGCATTTCCTCTAAACTGCATGGCGTGCACAGCTGCGCAGGTGTGCCTGGCAGCGCACGATAAGCACACCTGTGCGGCTGCACAGCTTAGAGGAAGCATTGCTTAACAAGTGTGTGTGAACTAGCTGTTAGAAAATGGCTGACATTAATTTGTACTGGCAAAAGATAAAAATGTTTTGTTTTAAAAAACAAACAAACCCAAAACCAGAAACTTCTGTTCCAAAATGAAAATTAGCCATACTTTTGGAAAAGTTAACTCAACTCTTTTATCAGAACCTTGAATCAAAGAAGCAAAAAGTCTGAAGAGAGAGTAATCTCCAAAGCCGTGGACACATCTACACAAGACATTTACTGCAGCATTGCCTAACTAGCTCTGCAGTAAAGTCTGTTTACACATGCAGCCCCACTACACAGTAAACTAATTAACTTTGCTATAGGTTAGTACTTGTAAACACAGGGGGGTCCTGAGAGTTAATCCTTTATGGACTGTGTTTGTCAGTGTTTGAGGACTGACTGATGTAGAAGGATGCCTGTGGGAGAGGCATGCCCTTAGAATAAAGGACTATTGTGTTTTAAAGACTTTGTGAGCTAACCTGCTACAGTTACCCAGAATGGAGGATCTATTTACCTCATTAGCTAGTGTTAAAGAATTTAGTATTATACCAACCTAGCTTTTTACAAATGAAGACAGTGACAAGAAATACCTGAAAACACACAGAAGTGCTTGTTTCATTGTAATGAGCTAGCATTTGGAATAGTCTCTGTACCTGCTCTTTGGCAGTGAGCCATGGACCAAATAAGAGTGGTATTCCCAGCATTCAATGTTACATGGTGCAAAAGTGAGCTTAATGCTCCTGTTTCTTTCAGAGGAAAAAAGCTGTAGGGAGAACTCAGTCCACAGTCAGGAGAGACACTTGACCACAAATGGCCAGGCTTAGGCTGTATATAAGCCCAGGCCCTGATCTGGGCAGGGAGTTTGGTCCTGGAGGCTGATGTGAGAAGAGCTCCTGAGCAGACTGCAAAAAGAGACTCCTGACTGACATCTAGAAAGCCTGTGGGTAATACAGCCTTAGGGCTGGGGTAACACCAGTGGTCTAGGGTGGGACTAAGGTTTTGCATCCCTATGATGCTATAATGGGTCTTATACCAGGCAAAGAGACTAAGACACGATTATCCTAAACTAAAAGCAAGTTTATTGAACCCTAACAGATACAATTCTAATTAAAATTGGAGTAGCAGTTAAAAATGTTAGGTTTGTAGCTAGTCAAGGCAGATGCTCACCACCCCGAAATATTGTAAACGCAGCTTTACTGGTTGATCAGGCCTTGAAATCTTGTCCGGGTCTCCTGGTTCCCACGTCTGATGTTAAGACAGGATCTTGGACTGATGACAGGATCTCTTCAGGCTTCCTTCAGAGTGTTCTGAGTAGGGGTTCCAATTCCTGTCGTTTATATACCTTATCGTTACTGTGTTATCATTAATACACCAACATAAGCTCTTTCTTACAATACATATTAATAAGCCTATTTCTGCTTGCCGTATATGATTATCTGTAACTGGAATTTTCTAGTAGCTGATACCTTTTTATTCTTAGGTTAGTTTTGCTATTGTTAAATTTCCCTTTTCTCCCAAGCCAAATTCCTTATTTTAGTTGGCCCAATTCCTGTTTTGATTTTGGTCATCCATCCAGGGTATTCCCAGATCTTTCCCTTTGCCAAGGATGGGTCACAGTCAGGGTGAACTGTCTGTCAAATCTCTGCTGGGTTGCAGCTGATTGCAGTTAAGAATGTGTGCAGCAAATACATACATCGGTGTCTTGCCAAGCACTGGTACTATTAAGCTGGGCCCACAAGCCTCTGCTACCCAACAAAGGGGAGGTGGAAATCTCAGAAATTGGTGGTTCAGGGGGAACTATGGGGAGGAGGAGGTCCCAGCAGGGCCAGGAGCAGAGCAAGAGGCCTGGGAGTAAGGCCAAAGAAGGGGTTAGAGTAGGGGTAGGCAACATTTTTTGGCCAGAGTGCCAAAAAACCACAATGTCTACCTTGAAAGGTGCCGGAGTGCTGACATGCTGGAGCCCGGAGCAGCTGTTTGCAGTCTCCCACCTGCAGGTGGCCCAGGGAGCCTGGTCTGCTTGCAGCAGGGCTTGCAGCCTCCTAGCCACCTGCTGGGAGCAGCCTGGGCTCTATGGCTGGCAGCAGCTGCTTAGAGCCCGGGCTGGTAGTGGTGTGCCGAGCAAAATGGCCTTGCGTGCTATGCTTGGCATGCATGCTGGGGGTTGCTGACCCCTGGTTTAGAGAGTCCAGGACAGGGATGGGAAATTGCTTTGGGCAGAGGGCCTCTTACTGAGTTTTGGCAAGCCATCGAGAGCCACATGCCAGGCAGCCAGGGACAGCTGCATATTGATTTTCTAATTTTTTTAGGGGCCCCGTGGGCTGGTTAGAATGGCCTGGCAGACTGCATCTGGCCCACAGACTGCATTTTGACTACCCCTGGTCCAGGACCTAGAAGTGGCCAAGATGGATGGGGCTGCAGAGCACAGTGCCCAAAGAGAGGCATAGAAGGGGCTCAAGAGCCCAGGTGCCAAGGAGAGGCTGAGATGGATGGGGCTAGAGAGCCCAGGGTGGGACCAAGTCTGATGTGGAGCTCTGGGCCAGCTGGTGTGGATGACTGGCTAGATCAAGAGGAAGTTAAAAGCTCCCAGAGAGATGATGCTAGGGAGGGAGGGAAGTTAAGAAGAAAAGCAACAATAAAGCACTGTGGTGAAACCCTTGCCCTGGACAGAAGAGGAGGGGGAGAGGGGGCATTGTTGGTATTTTGCTATTTTGTTTAGTCTGAGATGGGTGTAATGAGCATTAAAGTGCACGTCTTGGAGAGGAGTGCTCCATGCTGGACACAGTGTAGATTGAAGCAGCAGAGATTTGTCCCTTCTAAAGCACGATAGAGAGCAGTGCATTTTGTCCCTCTGGGGATGCTCTACTAAGGGCAAAAGACAACCTGCCTCAGTGGGGACATCTTGAAAGAGGGAAGCCATGGGTAAGAGGCTTGCAAACAAAATGATCCGTCGGCAAGCCTGAAAAAAATCCCAGATTCCTGACTGGCTGGGAGAGTTCCTTTAAACAGAGGTATTTCCTGCCTCTGGGGGGGGAAAGGGGAGAGAAGGGCATGCATTGGAAGACAGCAGAGGGAGTCATGCAGTGGCGGATCCATCCCCTCAGACAAACTGGAGCTCGCAAGGGGACCTCCAGAGGACCAGGGAGTGCTCAGCCTGGAAGAACCAAGCCTGGCGGTGGGGTCAGATGGTGGGGGATTGCAAGCACAGACTGGCAGTCGGCGACCACCTGCAGATGCCGCTGGCAACACTGTCAATGGCCGGTGACAATTGGGCACCGCCTGCAGATGCTGCCGTCAGTGTCGGGCAGGGTGGGGGTGGTGACAAGCGACCACCTGCAGGCACTGCCAGCAGTTTCGGTGGCACTTTTTGCAGGGGGTGCACCGCCAAGCTCAGGGGGTGCACGTGCACCTGCGTGCACCCCCTATGCATTGCCAATGACTTATAGTTAGAGAGAGGGATTTATGCTTCCCTGTGTGACATGCTCTCTCAGGAACTACAAGTCCCTTGTGCATATAGATGGGGAGGGGAGGGACAAAGCACCATATAAACGGGGACATTGATCCCAGGGACAGTGGAAACCACAGTGTTGCTGGTAGGATTTACAGGCCCAAAAGTGAGTAATGAGCTAGGCCTGGTGGTCTAAACATTGCACAGAGAAGAACAGAAACAGGGACAGGGCTACTGCCTGGAAGGAAAGGACATTTCCTTCTCACACCAACACTGACACCATGTCTGGCTAGAAATACAAATCAGGCAGCCAGAAACGTAAGGAGGTAAAACAAAGGGAACTAAACAAAGCTAAAGGACACCAATCAATCCTCCGGTTTTTCAAAACAGACAAGGCCTTTCTGCAGTCTGGCTCAGGCAATATACTAACTAGGGAAGTAGATGAACAAAAGCAAGATGGAAATGATTTTAATATAGAGACTGTGTCTCTGGCAACTGATGATGAAGAAAAGCTGCCAGATGCATCACATGACTCCAATCTAATGCTTTCAAAAGACAGTCGGGTAATATCAACATTAGCAGTTCACCACTACATTCAGAAGAAGGCTTACAAAAACCAGGAGAATGTAGTACTACACTATCTGATTCATGCTTTTTCAAAGACCCAGGCATGTAGCCTAAACTGATAACTGATTCTGTCCGTCAAAAATTTGTTCTATCTGGTGTCCTCACTTTTGAAGAAATGTGGAAGTTAGCAAAGTCAATTCCAAAAGCTGTTGATGGGTATAAGTTTCCTGAATTTCCTCTCAAATGTAATACTTGCAATGAAGAACAGCTACCAAGAGACTGGCTTGTTTGGAGTCCTACCAATCAAGCACTGCATTGCTTTCCATGTCGGTTACTTTCTGAAGGGAGATGAAAACAATGCAGTATGCTGGCAAAAAGTGAAGGGTATTCACCAAATGTGGAAAAAATGGCAAAAGCTATATAATAAACTTCCTGAATATGAAAAGAGCATAGAACATAAAACTTGCTACTGCCAGTGGAAGGAATTACAGCAGTCATTGTCAGGTGGACATGGAGTGGACAGTGAGGTTCAAACAGTGGCGATGCATAGGGGGTGCAAGTGCACCCCCTTAGAGTGCTGGTGCACCCCCTCACAGCCAGCGCTCCCCACTTAAGTGACTGGCTTCCCCCTGTGAGCGCCAGCCAGGGGGATGGTTGCTGACTGGCTGCTGGGGGGGCACATGCCAGTCGCCCATGGGTTCAAAAACAAATATTAACAGAAACAGCAAGATGAAAAGAAATATTGGAAAGATTGTTGGATGTTACCGTATATCTTGCTTCAAGAGGTTTAGCATTCCAAGGAGATAATAATCTGATAGGTGGCCCACACAATGGCAAGTTTCTTGGAACTCTTGAATAGCTCATCATGACAGCATCATTCGTGACTATTTGGCCAAAGTCAAACGGAAGCAAACAGAGGGCGAAACAATGCAAGGACAGGCTCATTATTATTTCTCATGGAAGAGTCAGAATGAGTTTAATGAATTATGTGGTAAGAGTGTGCAGAAAGCCATCTACTGCAGAGAGAGAAAAGGTCATTTATTATTCTATTATATGTGATTCTACTCCTGATGTCTCTCACCAAGAACAATATGTGTTGATATTCCAATTTGTAGTTCACAACAAAGACGCTGGTACATTTAACATTAAAGAGAGGTTTTTTTGAGTTTATCGACTTTGATTTAAAAAATGGAGAACAGATAGCTGAAATGCTAATTGCCAGCTTGAAGCATCATAACATTCCTCTTGATGACTGTAGAGGTCAAGGTTTTGATAATAGCTTTATTATGTCAGGGAAAATAAAAGGTGTTCAGACCTGCATTATGTCCAAAAATGAACTTGCTGTGTATTCTCATAGATTCATAGATGTTAGGGTCGGAAGGGACCTCAACAGATCATCGAGTCCGACCCCCTGCATAAGCAGGAAAGAGTGCTGGGTCTAGATGACCCCAGCTAGATACTCATCTAACCTCCTCTTGAAGACCCCCAGGGTAGGGGAGAGCACCACCTCCCTTGGGAGCCCGTTCCAGACCTTGGCCACTCGAACTGTGAAGAAGTTCTTCCTAATGTCCAATCTAAATCTGCTCTCTGCTAGCTTGTGGCCATTGTTTCTTGTAACCCCCGGGGGCGCCTTGGTGAATAAATCCTCACCAATTCCCTTCTGTGCCCCCGTGATGAACTTAAAGGCAGCCACAAGGTCGCCTCTCAACCTTCTCTTGCGGAGGCTGAAAAGGTCCAGTTTCTCTAGTCTCTCCTCATAGGGCTTGGTCTGCAGGCCCTTAACCATATGAGTGGCCCTTCTCTGGACCCTCTCCAGGTTATCCGCATCCTTCTTGAAGTGTGGCGCCCAGAATTGCACGCAGTACTCCAACTGCGGTCTGACCAGCGCCCTATAGAGGGGAAGTATCACCTCCTTGGATCTATTCGTCATGCATCTGCTGATGCATGATAAAGTGCCATTGGCTTTTCTGATGGCTTCGTCACACTGCCAGCTCATGTTCATCTTGGAGTCCACTAGGACTCCAAGATCCCTTTCCACCTCTGTGCCACCCAGCAGGTCATTCCCTAGGCTGTAGGTGTGCTGGACATTTTTCCTCCCTAGGTGCAGCACTTTGCATTTCTCCTTGTTGAACTGCATCCTGTTGTTTTCTGCCCACTTGTCCAACCTATCCAGGTCTGCCTGCAGCTGTTCCCTGCCCTCCGGCATGTCCACTTCTCCCCATAGCTTTGTGTCATCTGCAAACTTGGACAGAGTACATTTCACTCCCTCGTCCAAGTCACTGATGAATATTGAAAATTGTGATTGAAAATCTCCTTGTGCTTCCTATTCACTAAATCTTGTAGGAGTTAATGCTGCAGCAGCATGTACTGAAACATTAACATTTGTGCAGCAACTTTTGTGTTTTTCAGTACTAGCACTGTGAGGTGGAAGATTATAACAGAAAAGATATACTGCTCACTCCACTCAGTCAGTCACGTGCTGGGGTGTATGTGCTGATGCTATCTGTCCACTCACAAAGCATCTTCCAGGTACTCTTGGAAGCGCTGGAATGTGCTCTTGAATTAAAGTTGCCACATGAAGCTCAATTGCAACTGGAAGCACTGAAAAGGTACTTCAGCTTGTTTTCATGCCTTTTGTTGGCTATACGAGTGACTGGTGCTTCCCGAGTTTGGGGGAACATCAGACTGCCGGGGGGGGCTAGCAGCCGATCACCGAGCCAGCTGCAAAACCAGAAGTGTACTTCCAGCGGCACTTCCAGTTTCACAACTGTGCACCCCCTGGAAGCTCCGGCCGATCTCCGGGGGTGCACGTGCACCCATGTGCACCCCCTATGCATGGCCAATGGTTGGCTAGCTTCTGGCACAAGGTTTTTTCAAGTATTGATGACAGAAAAAAGATTTTACAAGCCAGGAGAATCTCTCTTGAATCAGAGGCAGCTCTCGTTGCTGGTATTATTGAAGAAGTAAAACAACTTAGAGATCAGTGGCCCAAAATTCTACAGGGAGCATGTCTTGTAGCAGAAGGCATGGGAATTTTGCCACAATTACGAAAAAAGAGAGGCAAGAAGTAGAAAAGATTTCATGACAGCTGAGGAGTCATGTTCTACCATCTCTGAAAATGATCCAGAATCTTTATTCAGAAGGAATGTTCTTGATGCAACTTTGGACAACATTATCTATGGATTGGAGCGCAGATTCAAGCCAACCAATGATATTTGTTTTACATTCCGTTCAATCCTAAAATATGTGACACCACAGCCTGAGGAACTGGACGAAGCTTCTAAGTATCTACTTCACAGGTATCCTACAGATCTTTCTGAGAATTTTCCTTGTGAAATGTTGCATCTGAAAAAAATCTTCAAATCTACTTTTGGAAAAGAGTATGAACTACCCCCACTTATCTTATTAAATGAGATTTACGAAAAACAACTGCAACTAATTTTCAGTGAAGTGTGCATAGCCATACGGTTCTTTTGCACACTGCCAGTGACAGTAGCAGAAGCTGAAAGAAGTTTCAGCAAGCTAGCACTCATCAAAAACTGCACATGTTCGACTATGGGACAAGAGTGGTTAAGCCACCTTGCTATTTTGTTTATTGAGTGTGAACTTCCAAGAGAAATTGACTTTGGGGAGAGAATTCATGATTTTGCAATGAAAAAGGCCAGAAAAATAAAGCTTTAAAGTGAATTGGTCTATTTCTAAAATGTTTGCAGCCATGTTGGTCTACTAGAACAAAACAATCAAAACATCAACTAAATAATACCATTATTAAGACCAACAACCAAAAAGTTACAAAATAGTCAGCAATGTAGAATGTAATTTCAGAATTAAAATAGAAAATTTTCTTTCACGATTCATGAGATTTTATGCATGTGGGATGGTGTGTGTGTGGGGGGGTGGAGGGGGGCCGCCTTACAAGTTTGTACTGGACCCAAAGAAATGATGTTTGGGCCCTGGAAGCAATAGGTAGGACTACTGAAGTGAAACTAGAAATAATCATTGCATTTTATGACACAAACAGAACCCTTGTAAGTGACAAATGCCAAGATCTAACAGAAAAAAAATGATAGAGCTGGTGAAAGTGTATCAACATTAGGATGCGTGGATGAATATATTCATGCAAACAATTTCTAGCTTTCTGTGCTTACCACCCCCCCCCCCCCGGCAAAAAAAAAAAACCCCAAACCAAAACAAACAAACCTAAATGTATGTGAAGGTTGACAAGACAAGTGTAACGAGCACGACTGGTTATTCCTTTGAAACTTGGATCATGCATACTCTGAGAATAATAAGGCTTTTGAAAACACCCTGTGAAAAGTGTGACGGGAAGGGATTGAAACACAAATAAGGGAAGAAGCAAAACAATGTTATGGTTGTGCTAGTGTGACGGGCTAGCTGGCAGTGACTTAGCCCAGGGGTTTTGAAAGGGCAAAAGATGATTGGAGGACTTGGGATTCCCTTTCCTCACCAATCAGGCCCCAGAGACTCATTCCTCATGTCCCCTGATTGGCCCCTTGGGTCACCTGGAAGGGGATAAAAGGGGCAGCGCAGCTGACTCAGGAGAGACCAGAGAGGGACCACGAGGAAGGAGGTTCAAAGAGCTGGCAAGAGCTGAGCCAGCGGGATGGGAGCAGTTGCCCCAGAAAAGCCTGGAGGAGCAGGACCTGCAGGCAGCAGTTGGACCCTCAGCAACACGGCATGTGGCCGGCAGGAGAGGCTTCCTGCTGGGCTCCAGGATCCCCTATGAGAGGCTGTGGCCAGCAGGACAGGCTTCCCCGCTCCAGCAAGGATCTGAGCAGTGACCTGAGAGGTTCCCAGCTCAGCTTCCAGCTCCTCCAATCAGAGGCCAGGCAGCTCCACGTGAGGCTGGGGCTCCAGGAAGGTCAAGACCCCTAGCAGTTTGGAGCAGTGCCAGCACTGGTGGCTGTGTGGCAGTGTTCCTGCCTACCACCTGCGAAATCTGAGTTTAAGTCCCAGCTTTGGTGACTTGGGGTGAGTGAGCTAACAAGGAGAAATTCCTCTTGCAGTGGAAAGGGACCGTTGTGTTTTCCCCCTTTCTCCCCTTCCAGGTACCTAGGTCCTATATTTTCTTGTCCTTTGACATTTTGTATTTTGTGCCTTTTTATATTTCCCCCAACCAGTATTGTTTGCTCTGCTGGTTGTGTTTTATATTTTGTTAACCCTGTTTTTTGTCAATGATTGTGAGTGTCTAACCTTTGTTGAATCCTGCCCCCTTGAGGCATTGTAGTGTCCACTATACCCCCTGATTATGCCTGTTATGTTCCCAGTATTGTTCTCTCATTAAAAGGTATATCATTAAGTCCCCAGTGGTGGTCTGGCTCTGCTCTATAAGGGGAGGAGAGTCCCTACACCTCCCACAGCGCTTGTGCACCTGCTTTAATCCCTTCAATTGGAGAGGGGGTACCTTTTGGAGTACTGCCCAGGTTACACTAGTAAATACAACGTGTACCTAAACATGCTCCATCTCCAATAACCCTTTTCTATGGTAGAAAATTTAACATAAACTATGCTCGACTACTGTGGGTCATTGTAATTGATAGCCATTCTAAATGCCCTCATATAAGCTACATTTTTAGCCTTTTTCAAAAGAGGGAATATTATCAGTCATGTTGTATCCTTAGCATCTTGCTGCAAGATGGAAAGGCTTTCCAGACACTCAAGCAACAATTCATGTTCTGGCTCCAAATAAAGCTAGCTTGAAATCTTGGACTGTAAATTGCCTATTAGCTTTTAGGGAAGCAGTCCACCCTACTATAAATCATGTCAGCAATGTTGTTTGTAATTTCAAGTCAAACCTAAACTTATCTACAGAGAAAGATTCTTAAGAAAGAGCACAATCCAATGGTCACAAATAGTCATGTTGTGGGTTTTTGTTTTGTTTTGGTTCGTTTTCATAAGAGAGAAAAAATCTTACTACAACTACTGAAATATTTCAGGGAAACCTGGAACACTAATTCATACACAGTTCTTGGTCTTGTCCAGTGCAATTTATAGTGAACATGTTAGGGAGATGACATATAAGCCACTTTAAAGCAGAAATTCAGCAGTCCTTCTAGTAAAAATAGTATTTGATACAACTGTAGTAACTCACTTATGGCAGTACCAGTGAGTTTCATAATACTGTTTGTACAGTAAGTGATCCTGATGCTCCAGAACAGGAAAAGGTTGCTAATACAGCAACACCAGACAATACAACACTGATCCAGATGCTTTGGTGACGGCTACAAGACATTATCTCCAGAGAAAAACACGATCCATTTTTCAGCTTTCATTTTTAATATGGTGTATCTTTAATGATATAGTGCATTTGTGACTTTTAAAAAATTGTCCTGTTACATTAGAGTAAGAGGAGTAGATCATGAATGCCTCATTGTTAAGATCACTTGCAGCAGTATTTCTCAACCCATGGGTTGCAACTGAAAAGTGTTGGGAACAAACTTTAAAAATGTTTTAACAAACTTTTAAAAAACGGACACTCCTTTAAAGGAGAAAAAGTGGGAAATGGTGGCTTTTCCTTTGCAAGCTGGCACATCTCCAGCCTGCAAGGGGCTGCTTGGGGCCTCCCCCTGCCCCACACACTGGGGGGCTGGGGCCTGGGGGCAGTGGGTCGGGAATGAGGGGCACTGGGTCAGGAGTGGACATTGATGTTTACAGATCGGTTCTGGTACAAAAAAGGTTGAGAACCACTGACTTACAGTACAAATAGGATTATGTAACTTGCTGGTACTGATAGTTGGTTGCTGCAGCTGTATTACATGCATGGTATTTTCACTGGCAGTTCTGCTGAACTTTTGCTTACCATTGGCTTATTTGCCATGTCTACTTATATTGGAATTGGGCAGTATCTTTTTAAATATTTTGCAAGCATCTTAATAGTCCTGAGTATTCTTTGTTCAGAAACCTACTGAAACAGCAGTATATATTTGTAGCTAGGTCTTGCCTGTTATTTAAAGTGCAAAACCCACAAACCTTATGAAACCTGAAACTTTCCGAAGTCTTCATGCTCAACATCTGAATTTTGTTGAAATGGATTTACAAACTTTCTGGTAGTATTTAATGAGTTACTTCATACTTGGGCAGTATGGGCCAATACCTAGACTGTGATCTGATCAGTCTCTTACTCACATTAGGTTATATACAATTTTTGTTTGTGCTTTGTCTTCATGCTCCTGTACTTGCAAGAGAGAGCTGCACTGAATGTAAAAGGCAATTATTTATTCACCACCACCTTGTCATTACAATGGAGAGTGGTGTGCTCTCATTCATATAGGGAAGGAAGAATCTAGAATATATATTTAAGGTTACTCTTACATTTTTCAGTAAGTTCCTATGTAGAAATGTATCTTTTTCCCCCTTGTACATTCATGGAGTATAAAATAAGTGCAATAGAACATTCAGGTATTTCAAGACTTGTTATCAAATCCCTCCTCAGGCTTCTCTTCATATGCCCTTGCTGCAAAGAAGGCTAACAGCATACTGGACAGCGTTAGCAGAAGCATTGCCAGAAGACTGAGTGAAGTGATTCTTTCCCTCTATTTGGTACTGGTGAGGCCACATCTGGAGTATTATGTCCAGTTTTGGGCCTCCCACTAGAGAGGATGTGGACAAATTAGAGACAGTCCAGTGGAGGGCAACAAAAATGGTTACGGGGCTGGGGAATATGATTTATGAAGAGAGGCTGAAGGAACTGGGATTATTTAGCCTGTAGATGAGAAGACTGAGAGGGGATTTAATATCAGCCTTCAACTAGCTGAAGGGAGGAGCTAGACTGTTTTCAGGGGTGGCAGATGACGGAACAAGGAGCAATGGGCTCAAGTTGCAGCAAGGGCAGTTTAGGTTAAAAGTTAGGAAAAACTTTCTCACTAGGGGGGAAGCAAAGCACTGGAACAGGTTATCTAGAAGGGTGGTGGATTCTCCATCTTTGAAGGTTTTTAGGACCAGCCTACACAAAGACCTGCCTGGGTGATCTAGTTGGAGATGGTCTTGCTTTGTACAGGGAGTTGGACTAGATCAGGGGTTCCCAATCTTTTTAGGGTGAGGACTGTCACAACCCAAGGGTGTGATTTTGTGTGTGCGCGCTTCGGCACTGCTAAATTATTTCCCGCCACGAGGAGCTTTCTTTGCAAGGTGCATTTCTCAGTTGCAAAGAGAAAACCCCGGTGCAAAGAAGTTCCCGCCACCCGCATGCAAATTTGTGTCCCACTATTGGCCAGTTCTAAATTATTCCCATGTGGTGGCTAGAGATTGGCTTGCTAGCCGTATAAGAGGCTTGAGCGGTTTCCGCCCAAGTTGGAGGACTCCACAACCATCTGGAGGAGGAGGACTTCACGTTTCGTGAAGAACTCTAAGCGCTGCAGAGCCTAACGGACCCAGCATGTACCTTAAGAAGGCTATAGGGGTCTGATCAACCTCTGGCCTCTCCCCGTCACCGAACGATCCCTCGATGAACCCCTTCCCTGCGCGCAAGTTCCACGAAGCCTAGAAAACTTCGTGTGAGTGTATCCAGAGCTCTTCGCCGAGTTGTTTTCTACGGTTGACAAGACGGGCTCGCGGTTTTAGAACCTTCAGCCGGATTGGGCTAGAGTTCGCGAGATTAGAACTCTTGTCCGCTCTTCTTTCCTGTCTGTAATTGCAACTCAAGCAAGTTTTCCTGCCTGCACCGCGACCATCTTCGGTGTAAGTAAAATAATCTTTAATCAACCGCTACGCGTCCGTGCCTAATTCTAGTCCACCGGCCTGCATTCCCCGACCCGCGTGCCAGGGCTGCTGGCCACAGCCCGCTGCGCGCCCTCGAGGGCCTCGGACCGCTCCCGGCCTGCACAAGGACCAGCAAACTGTGGACTGGAAGTGACTGGCATGCTGTGGGCAGGTAGCCAACCCAGGGCTGGCTGTCGGTCCGCAGCATGCCGGTCACTTCCAGTCCACAGTTTGCCAGGCTGCAGTTGCATCCGGTTCTGCAGGCAGCCCTCCTGCGGACCAGCAGCCAACCCTTCACAGTCCACCACTGGGCCGTGGCCCGGGGATTGGGAACTCCCAGACTAGATGACCTCCTGAGGTTCCTTATAGCCCAAATTACCTATGATTATGCCCAGTCTCCATCAGCACCAACTCTTTTTCAAGTCATGATGAACTACTACATTAAATACATTTTGACTTCCTCTTTACTCCCACAGCTGTGCCTGTGTAGTGCCTGTCTTTGCTATTTCCAGTGATTCCTGTTCCTTAACCAGCCTTAATTGTTTGTTTAATGGACAGATGTTTGGCAGGCATTCTCCATCTACTTGATAGCTTTCTTTTAGCTCATCAAGGGTTGGACAGATTCCAAGATCATCTTTGAGTGGGTGTTGTGGGATGGAGGGAGAAAACTCTTGTCAATAGCAGTCTCAATCAAAAAGGTGTTTAAAATACTCCTTTCAGAGGGTGTTGATGGCTTCGCTTTTCTTGATCAAGTCTCTTCCATCCTTCAATCTCAAGATAGCTAGTCCCTAAGTGCTTGGACCATGGTTGGCTTTGGTGACTATACATACACTAGCCAACTGCCAGCCAAGAATGACGGGCGGGGGGAAGCAGGCAGGGGCGGAGCCCCATACCTCCCCACATCTGGGCCCACTCCCCCCTTTCCTCCTGCTGCTTGGGGTCCAGGCCCACTCCCCCTTTCCCCACCACAGAGGCGGGGGCAGGGGAAGAGCAGGCCCGGGCCCGATGCGAGGGTGGACCGGGCCCGAGGGTGTGGAGAAGCCAGCCCACCACGGCAGGGGGGATGTGAGGGGCGGATGGTAGGAGGAGGCTCAAGGCTGACGTGGGGGAGGGAAGGGTGAGGGAGGGGAGGAGGAGGCCCACTCCCCCTGTCAATGCCGCATCAGGCCAGGCTGGGCCTGCTGCTTCCCCCCACTCCTCACCATGGTGGGCTGGCTTCTCCCCAACTTGGGCTTGCTCCTCCGCCCCCCCCCCCCCCCACATCAGGCCTGGGCCTATTCTTCCCCTTCCCCTCCACCACCGCTGCTGCAGTGTGCCCGCTCCGTCTCCCAACTGCATTGGGCCTGCTCCTCCCCCCACTGGCACTGTGTCGGCCCTGCAGGCAGCAATGATACGAGGAGGGAGGGGCAGGCTGATGCCAGCGCTGGTGGCCACGCCCCCCCCAGCATCCTGACCACGCTCCCCCCATGTGCTGCCACTGCCACCTCCAAGGAGCAAGTGGGGGGGGGCAAGGCCAGCTCTGGCCAGCCTTACCCACACCCCCCTGCTCCATCATTGCCACCTGCAGGGAGTAGGGCATGGGGGCGAGGCCAGCACTGCTGACCTGGCCTTCCCCTGTTCCATCCACTCTGTTGCTGCCACCACCAGGGAGCAGAGCGGGGGGTCAGGGGCGGGGGAAGCCAGCCTCCCTCCCCCCATTCCCCCGCTCCATCCCCTATGTCCCTGCCATCATGGTGGCACTCTGTCGCACCACCACTTCCTGGCTGAGCACTTATTTGCACTCTGATTGGCTGTTTCAGCCAGCCAATCTGAGTGTGAATAAAGCATTATGGACAGATGGACAGGCAGGCAGATCATGACTTTTATGATATTAGAATACTGAGCAGTGCTGGGCTGTGGGCCCAGCCTAGTGAATTATATGATAAGTCATGAGCCTTATTCCTCTGAATTAAATTCATACACAGTTTGTACTATATACAAGTAGGCACAAAAGTGCTACTCACGGTGTGCTTATGGTGTGCCTGCACTGAAATTTTCAGCAGTTAGGTTTGGGTTCAGAGTCAGACCCATAGCAGTCTTCTGTTCCCCGCTTCCCTCATCCCCCTTCCTAACCCCCCTTGCAGCTAGCTCACTTTCACATTGGGGAGGGAATGTAAGGAGTGACCTAGAAAGCACTACCCAAAGACGAAGCAGAAGAGAATGTTATGTGACGAATGCCCATCTGCAATGATAAGGAGGAGACAGTCTTAGATAAAGGGGGCTTGAAAACAAAAAGAAAAAACAGGGAACTGGGTTAAAAGGGCTCATTAAAATACTAAAAATCACACCCCTAGGTGGGGAAAAAGTATGCTAATGAAACATACATGTATGTAAATGAGATACATGGCTAAAACACAGGTATAGAGACATGCTCAGTAAAGAACTTCTTGCGTCACTCACTTATAACCAATCAGCAAACAAGCATGCTTATGAAGGCTCAAAAACTCCTGTATAAAAGATGCTTAGATATAGTGATCTGGTGTGCTTGTTACGTGAAATTATTCCGCTTGCACTTTTTATTGCTAGCAATAAACCTTCTTTGTACTTTCACCCCTGGTAACTTTATTGGCCTTTGCATACCGGGCACGATCCCAGACTTGAGCTGGGGCTCAACAAGAACAGAGCCTGTGTGAGGTCTGACAGTAAGGGAGGACAAGAAGAAACTGAGGAGGGGGGCAGAGGGACCTGACTCCCCAGCCATTATTTTCCCTGCTGTAGCAGTGGGAGGAGGATGACTTCAAGACAATAAACCAATAATTAGATTCTACACCTGGAAAATTATAATAATTTTTCCATATATAGAATCTACTTATTGGGTATTGTCTTATGCAGGGTCATCCTGTATTTGAGTAAATGTGATATATGCTTTTTATGCACAGCAATATCATTTTGCACTAATGCTTCAAATACACATTTATATGTACTCTAAGCATATCTGGAGCTGCATCAATACAAATAATGTTTTAGTCAAAATTCTGATAGCTTGTGCACCCAGGTAAAGAATAGGTTTTAGATGCAAATGCTTATTTCTAGCAATCACAAAAAGTAATATTTAAAAATCAGATTGTTAAATATCAATATTGCAATACACATTTCTATTTCTAGCATTATGTATGAAAACAACTTCCTGAGCAAACAATGGTATGCTGTGGGTTGTTTTCCATGTTTCCTGATGGTTGTAAACTGAATTTCAAACACCTGGCAGAAAGCCATAAGAATTCATTACTTTTGAGTAGTCTAAAGGGAATTATAAAACAAAGGAAAAAGAAGGCTGAACTTATTTTTAAATATTCTCTCTTCACATATTTTGTTCTTGTTTTATTCTGAAATGCTTTTACTTGGGGTAAGTCTGAACATACAGAAAAAAGAGTTTTATAGAATTATGAATCGTTCTCAAAACTGAACGGTCTTTAGAGCTATGAGAATAATGAAGCACCTTTCTTGACAGCCTGGTAAAGAGGGAACTGTAGTGTTTTCAAAATATACCTACTATAAGGAAAACAAACTTACAAAATGTGAAGATCTCCAGGAGCTTTTCCTTAAGGCTAAGCACAGACATTACACATAAACTGATTTAAGTGATCAGAAACTGGTTTAAACCTGTAACAGAACAGACATTCAGTGCACATAAACCAGTTTCCAAATGGCCAACCTTGTTGAATGTATCAGACTTAACTGATTTGGCTCAAACCTGTTTATGCACTGTCCATCCCAGAAACTTTGCTGGTCTGAGTTAAATCAGAGACCCCCAGCATCCTGGCATGCTCTTTTGCCAGGGCTCTCTGCTCCAGCCCAGCCAGGCTGTTCCTGACCCTCTCCTCTGCAGCCCAAGCAGGGACTCTGCTCCCTGCCCCCCTGCTGCAGCAGCAAGGGGGGAGTGCAGGCAGACCTGGCTCAGGTCCCTGCTGGTGGCACAGGGAGGGGGAATTTAAACCCTTTCTGGCCAGTTCAGCCTGGGTTGGCCATGCCCCCCCAGCACAGCTTCCCTGCAGGCAAGGGCCAGCTCGAGCACGCCCCGAGTCTGGCCTGAGCAACTGCAGGCATCTCCCCACATTGCCTCAGTTCAGAGAGCATGTTTGTCTGGTTACAAACTGGTTCAACCTGGGCAGGATAGACTAACCTGCAAAGGGTGAATCAGTTCAGGCTCCAGCTTTTTGAATGTCTGTCCCTAGCCTAAAATAAATGTTCGGTCAAATTAGCATGCATCCCTTTCCTCTCCTAAAGCATCCTTAGCTTCTGAAATTGGGAGTCCACTTTTATGTTTCACTGGGACTTACTTGAGGATCAACAATCCCTTGATTTTTCTTTTAAAAAAAAAAAAAAAGGTTTAGCATGTGCACTGACCGTAGATTTCAGCCCTTACTTGAGGCAAGGATTTTTTTGGTGATACCTTTTATTGGACCAACTGGGAGAGATGTTAGACAAGCTTTCAGGCACAGAATGCCTTTCTTGTCTGTCCCTCTCTCAGACCTGAGGAAAGGCATTATGTGTCCATAAGCCTGTCTAGTATCTTTTCCAACTATACCATTAGTCTAATAAAAGATATCACCAAAAATTCCATCATAACCACAGCATCACTCCAACCCTAGCTCATTTTCCAGGTTATGACAGATGCTATTTACAAGATGTCCAGGTTAAATGTCTCTTGCTACAATAATGTTGTGTGTCAGTTTCCCTATCTTGTACACTAAGGAATGGGTAATCAAGTAAATGATGAAACCAGTTGGATATATTGACACATCTGGGGCCAAGTAGATTCAAACCCCAGCACTTGAAGACTCCCTGCTGTTTCTCTGACGGGGATGGACTTTAAAGAAGCTCCAGTGTAAACAGACTGGTCGGAAAAAGTAGTTAGAGAGAGGGGAAGGTAGAGTGAGAAAAACACACAAACTTGAGAGAGAACAGCCACGGCTGTTTACTTGATTGGGACTCTGCCTGGGAACTGGCCTAGGCATTTTGGTCCAAGGACTCTGCCAGCTATATTGCTATTGAGTAATAAATGGTGGGTGTGGGGGTGTGTGTGTATAGGCAAAAGTTGAATAAGAGTCCAGGGTAATTGAACAGGCAAGATGCAACTCATTAAATAACCCCATCAGACCACTTGGGACCTTAAGCCAGTATGTAAGCCACAGTAATCCGAACTAGCTGCCTACAAACTCCAGGGCAGGGCTGAACATGGACTGTGGAACTAGGGGCTGGGCCATGTGTGGTCCATTGGGGCAGGTGTTGTTCATAGTTGTGGTGGAGTACATGTGCGTCAGCTGTGGCTGGGCCCCATGGTTCATGTAAATGGGTAGTAAGCAGTCTGTCGCTTGTGAAGATGGGTTATATCCATCGGTGGATCTACAATTTTAAAAAGGAGGGTGTATGTGGTGTGGTCCCTTTATTATATACAACCAGCACTTATTTTTCTTCAGATTAATAGAAATGAGAAACTTTACCCTAATATGCTAAGGGCCTAGAGCTATATTATTCAGTTAAGATCAAAGCAAATACAAATATAACTCTACTGGAACATGCGTTCATTTGCTATAGCATACAACATGTATTTAAAAAAAATGTAACTAAGAAGAATAATTAAAACATGTTGCTCCTCTAAGCCTGTAGTTCTTAGAACTGAATGTACATCTAAAACATAACAAATGCCATTAACTGGTAAGACCATAGGTCCGTGTTGCCCAGTCTCCCAGTGTCACACAGGCAGAGAGTGGAGGCTGAAAGAGAGTAGGCTGGGTATGACCAAGGCTCCCCACCCCCACCGTTGTTCTTCTCTAATTTGCAGCCTTCAACATTTAAGGTATAGTAAGTTCTAATTTGTCATATTGAATGAAATAGTTTGAATGTTTGTAATGGTTGCCCATTAGCCAGTTTCAGGAAGAAGATAAGATTTATCTCCTTATCTAGGTCATTGTTTTGGACTACATGTGGAAGATCCAGACTTTGCTTAAAGTTTTAACTCTTGAATTTTATCTTTACAAGTCTTTAACAAAGAGAACCTGAAAATTGACCCTTAAGCAAATATCCTGAGTTCCGAGAGATCAAACCCTAGAGCCTTTTGACCAGATTGGTAAGAAAAGGTCACTTGCAGTGATATGGAAGTTCCCCAAAAGTAATTAAAATGATCAACAAAAGAAATTAATTACTAAGCAAAAGAATCTGTTGAGTAAGATCCGAGCCCGAATTTGGGGGTAATGACAGGTTTGAATAGGAGGAGCCCAAGACGGTAACTCACTCAATAAAAACTGTAAATTACTCTCCCAAATTGGAGGTCACTATACTTGTAGAACAACGAAGGAAGAATCGCAAGTGTAGGCCGGATCAGACTGATCACCTGAACCACCCTCTCCGTGAACATGAATCTCTTAGTTCACGCTGAAGCCGCAGAGCACCTGAAAGGGACTGAAGGAAGGGGACTTAGTCCTATCACTGCTGAGGCCAGCCCATTGAATCGTATTGCTGAGGAATGAAACCATATTTAGGTGTTTGGCTTCTTGGAATTCTAGGATTGTAAGTATATTATGAAAAATAATAGTATTGATTCAAATTTAACTTTTAATTGTAATTGTAGTTGTTTTTGTAATACTAATTCTTATAGCATTGTTTGGGAAGGCAGTGCATTCGGAGCATTGTTTCTGATATATGTAATTATTGTGTTCTTAATGTTTGTGGTATTTCTTAAAGCTAAGCAGTGTTATATGCGTAGCAAAGAATTTAAAAATAAAATTGTGTTGTATGAATTAAGTGTGTAATCATTGTGAAATCGTGCAATCAACTAACTACTCCCCCAGCCAGTGCATCAAAACGAATCAGTAAATTGTGTGGGATTTTCTCTATTCCATAACCCACTAGAGACATAATTCAGAGGCTGTATCCTTAACTCCTGTCCTCAATAGCTACCGATGCCCGTTTCCTCCAAGGATTTGTTCAATCCTCTTTTTGAATCTGGCTAAACAGTCAGCTTCCACAACATCTGCTAGCAATGAGTTCCACACTTTAATTGCACCTTGTGTGAGACAGAACTTCTTTTTGGTTAATTTTCAGCTTACTCCCTACTTGTTTTATGATCATGTTATGATTTTTTTCCCCAGATTCCTAAAATGCAACCTAGCTTTCTTGAGCATCTTGAACCAGGCATCCAGTGCTTCATGGAAAGTTATAGCCACACCTCAGTTACTGTTTTTTACTAGAGTTAAAAATGGTGTAATAGTATCTGCACTGAGAGAAGCAATGATCAGACAGCCCAGTGGCAGACTGAGTGACCGCCTTTTCCAAATTGGAAGGTGGAAAACATGCCCTCAACCCTGTCCCCTGCCCCTGCTGGAGGCATGGCTGGACTAGAGGTGAGCGGGGCAGGGGTGGGCTGCCCGCTGTGGCCTTGGGGCTCCCAAGCCTTCTACCCTTTCCCTAGGAGCCCTGCACTGGCCATACATCCCCTGCCCACCTAGCAGCAATGGGAGGAACAACTGCATACTATTGCCACCCTGGTTGCTGCCATGGTGTCATGGGGCTCCCAGGGGAAGGGCAGCAGGGGGGAGCCCTGAACCTGCTGTGGGCAGCATCTGCCCCATGCACAAATCTGGGAGGTATATCCCCACACCATGCTCCCCTCAAGGAATGCATACCCTCCCCCATTCCCCCTGGATGAGCCGCCTGTGGCTCTGCTCCAGCCCAGGGGCCCCATGCACCACCCTGGCTGGGCAGTGTCCCAAGCCCCACTCTCTCCCTCACCATGGGCGCCTCGATCTGCCGCCCCCCAATCCCATATACTTACCTGCAGAGAGTTGCTCCTCACACTGGCTGGCTGTTTCCTGTCCATGTGCAGGTGTGCGTGGCGCCCCCTGCACCCTGTTCCCAGCAGCCCCTTGCAAGCTGGAACACTGCCAAGCTGCAAGGAGAAACCTGGATCCCGAGACACTGCTGCAAATCTGGGACAAACAGCGACTTGGAGTCGTGCAGCCTGGGGCCGGGACTATGATGATCCCATTCTGGGACTGTCCTGCCCAATTAGGGGACGGGTGGTCACCCTAGTGGCAGAAGCAGCAGCTTGATTACCGAGACATCAAGAGCATTAAAAAATAAGACAGAGGGTAGTTAATGCATCTAGAAGGCAGAGTCGAAGGAATCAGGTGTATTATAATGAGCCATAAAGTCAGGTGACTCCCCCTCAGCTGCTGCCTGCTGCCAATGTCACAGACAGACAAAGGTTTTTGGGTAGATGTAGTATCTTTTATTAGATCAACTAAGTTGGAAAAAACATTCTTTGCAAGCTTCTGGGCATAAAGAAAGATATTTGTTCCCAATAACTCTGCAGAAAAGGACCTGGGGGTTACAGTGGACAATAAGCTGAATAGGAGCCAGCAGTGTGCCCCTGTTGCCAAGAAGGCTAATGGCTTGTATTGGTAAGAGTTGCTAGCAGGTCAAAGGGAAGTGATTATTCCCCTCTATTCAGCACGGGTGAGGCCACATCTGGAGTACTGTGTTAGGTTTGAGCCCCTCACTACAGAAAGAATGTGGACAAATTGGGGAGTCCAGTGGAGGACAACAACAATGGTGATGGGGACTGGAGCATGTGACTTCTGAGGAGAGGCTGAGGGAACTGGGCTTATTTAGTCTGGAGAAGACTTGAAGTGGGATTTAATTGCAGCCTTCAGCTACCTGAAGGGAGGTTTGAAAGAGGATGGCAGGAGACTGTTCTCAGTGGTGACAGATAACAGAACAAGGAGCAATGGTCTCAAGTTGCAGGAATGGAAGTTTGGGTTAGATATGAGGAAGAATTTTCTCACTAGAAGGGTAGTAAAACACTGGAACAGGTTACCCAGAGAGGTGGGGGAAACTCCATTTATTGGAGGTATTTAAGAGCTGGCTAGACAAAGCTTTGGCTGGGACGATCTAGTTGGGGATGGTCCTGCTTTGAGCAGGGGGATGCACGAGACCTCTTGAGGTCCCTTCCAGCCCTAAATTTGTATGATAACTTGCAAAGAATAATTTCCCCAACTATTTAGTTGGTCTAATACAGCAATTCCCAAACTCTGACTGGTTGCACACCACCAGTTTAAAATGATGCAATCTTAAGTACCACCAGCAAACTGTTGTCATATAAAATAATTATAACAAATCTGTTAAGCGGGATAGGTTGTCTGCGTACCAGTGGTGGTACCCCTACCACAGACTGGTCTCAAAAGATCACATCCAGCCAAAGGCCCTTGTCCGTCCATGTCCTTTACCCCAACACGCCTGCCGCTCTCCGCAGCTTGGTTTTTAGCACTGGGTGGAGCACGAATCAAACAGGGTGCCATAGCATCTCTCCCCCCGCACTCCGGCAATCAGACCTTCGCTGGGGCAAGGACCTGCCCCCCGGGGCAGGGGGCGGGCCCTGGGCACGTGGCGCAGCGGCGGGGGGAGGGGCGGGCGCAGGGTGTCCTGGGGTGCTGGAGGCCCTCGCGTTACGTCACCCGCAGGGGGCGGGCCGCTGCCCCATCTCGCGGTGGATCCCTCCGGGCTTCGCCCCGCCCCACCATTCTCCAGCCAATAGGCGGCAAGGGAAACGAGCACGTGGTCCTCCCCGGGGCTGTACGCCCGGCCAAACCTCGCGAGAGGCGGGGCGGCGGCGGTGACGACGGGACTAGACAGGACATGGCTGCGGGCGGCCGAGGCTGAGGAGCCAGGTAGGGGCGGGGCCCGCGCCCCTTCCTGTGCGCCTGGTCTGTGACCCGGGGGGGGCGGCGGCCGAGAGCCGCATTGTCCTCCCCCCACCTCGCTCCCGGCCCCGGCGGCGCTGGGGCTCTTGGACCTACCCCCGGCCCCGGTTTTCCAAGCGTCCCCCTGCGCGGTGTCCTGCAGCCGGAGCATCGACCTCGCACGTGGATGGAGGTACCGCTGGGTCCGAGCCCTCTCTTTTTTGTTGTTGCCCCGAGTCATATTTTGCAGCAAAAACTGAAAATAAAAGAGACGTCTCTTTGAAACTTGTCTCAAGCAAATCGTTGGGGTGGCAGGGACAGGACGTTGCTATTTTCTTTCTCTGTGGGTTCAGACCCAGTTGGAAGGTGACCTCATTTCTTCCCAGCACTGAGCAGATTGTAGCCGATCCTGAACGAGGCGCGGGAACCTGGTGAGAAGCATGGGTGGGCTATAGGGCTGGAGGGATCCAGCTTTTAACCCGGCTTGTTCCAGCCCTACGCCCTGCCCTTGTTTCTCGCCAGGTTCCCGAGCCCAGTGTAGGATCGGCTGCAACCTGCTCAGTGCTGGGGGGAAATGGGGTCAGCTTCCCACTGGGTCCGACCCCTCAGAGGAAGAAGACAGGTGTCATCCGGTGCCCCAATGATTAGCTTGAGACATTGCCACTCTTTAAAGTTTCAAAACGGTGTCTTGTTTTGTTTTTGTTTTCTGTGGAAAATGTTACTCCAGGCAAAAGAAAAAAGGGTTTAGACTAAGTGATACCTTTGTCCGTGTGCAATTATTATGCTTTTGTTTCAGGGATGCCAAGCGCATGTTTTCCATGTTGTGTTCACCTGTGCAGTTGGCATCCTTTAGTCGAAGGAGAAAAGGCATGGACTGTTTCTGTTCTGCTGTGATCATGTTTTCAAGGCCTCTGAGAATTTGAGATGATAAATCTGCCGTGTTTCTGAGCATGTTCGTAGCATCATAGAGGAGTCAGGCTGGGAGGGATCTCCAGAGATTATGTCGCCCAACCCCCAGCCTGAAGCAGGATCATCCCCATATGCTTTATCTTAAGCAAACATTTGATAACTCTGCAATCGGTTAGAAAGTGTGTTTTTTATTATGGTTGAGGGAAAAGTAAGAATTAAGTGAAGAGAAACTGGAAAAAATGGTAGAAATCAGATATTTTGTGTGGTTTTATGTCTTTCTGTACTAGTTCTGTAACATAATTTGGGTAACGAATATTTGTTCGTATGGTTCACCATCAAAAAGTAAATAAAAATAGCCATGTTAATTTTGACTTGGTTGCTATCAGCAACCGAGGACTTGGCATTTGCCATAATCAAAAAAAGCTTGCTTTTAACATTTGAATAAGGTATAAGCCAAGTAACTAATTTATTTTTATTTCTCTATCAGGTAATTATATAGCTAGAACACCTCCTAAAAAACCTTTATCTATTGCAGTAAAGCGTGAAGAAGTAGCTAGCAGTTCTAGGGGAAACTGTTATGAAATAAAGTCTTGCTAACTTTTTAAATGGCAGAATGGTGTGACGTACAGGTTATACACTAAAGATGTGTAAGTGTTAAGGGATTTAATTCAATGTTTTAATTTGCTGTTGGTGTTTTTTTCTAAGGTATTTGTTTGTTCTTTCTGTAGCCGTATTGACATTTGGTCAATTGCACATTGAGAAAATCTTTTTTGTTTTTGTATAAAATAAAGGCTGCAATTCAGTGTTTTTGACAACTCCATGACGATACATCAGTGAATAAAAGATAAACTTTTTCCTGTTTGCTTGGGTTTTTTTGTTAGCAGTTTGGAGAGAAGAATCTTTGAACTTAAATCTTCCAGCAGGTCTAGGCATAATGACATCTGCAAAAATAACTCCTTCTTTAAACATGCAACACGAGCATATATTTTTACAAGGTTCATTGTAAAGTATTTCAAAAGGTGAAGTTACTGAATCTACAATTACAAATAATGGTATAATGGCTATCTACTGTTCAGTGGGGGAAAAATTTCTCTTGGTATCAATTTTGTCATGGGGAAAATAATGTATCCTTTTAAAACTGAGGTATACAATAAATGTCATTTATTCAAGCACACCTATTCCTCTGACAATTTATAGTCAAGACAAATGCCTCCATTTGGCATAAGTAAAAAAAAAACAAACTGATTTTCATTCCAGAATGGACTTTTCAAATAGCAAAATGGCTATTTCTATTATGGCAAAAAAAGGGATGAAGGAGTGGTGGTAGGGGGCTATGCTCAGTACCAGGTCACCCAAGGCTGAACATTGGTGGCATGGAGCAGGGTGGCAATCCTGTCATCCCTTTCTCCTCCTCCTGCTGCAGGGCCAAGAGCTGCAGGTTTAATCCTCTGTCACCTGCTGCCAAACTGGCATTAGTTTTTGGCCAAGGAGCTGGGGGAAGGAGAGTAGAGTTGATTGAACTACTGGAGCATTCAGCCCTGGGTAAGCCTGTGCTGTGGCAGATAAGACTAGAAAAATCTCTCTCCCTTCCTTCTGCCACCCTGAAACAAGCTATGTGTCTTATTTGTGGATGTGCGGTATGTGAATAACACATCAAACCTCTGCTGTGGTGATGTGCTTTCCCACACTTCACCATGTTTCTGGTTACTATGGAGGCAACTTATAGGTCAGGGGGGAAGGGTGTGAAAACAATTTTTCAAGGCTCTTAACTGTGTTGGCCATGATGATTGATTTAAAAGTCACATGAAACATTGAAGAAAACATTAAAACCTGGGGACAGAGAGCCCACTGAATTATCTAGTCCACTCTATTGCCAGAATAGGATCATTAAGAACACAGGTTCTTAATGATATCCATTTTTGCTAAGATTGCAGAAGAGTTTGAATGATCTCTCTACATAACTTTTTTGACAGGTGGAGAATCTGAATGAAGATTTTCCATGATTGGTCTTTCCCTGAAATTTACTTTTAGGCAGCTTCTTCAGTTGTTTTGGCAATGAATGACCAGGCAGACAGTTTAATTATTGAAACAAAATCTTTCTGCACTTTAGACAGTGCTATAGCTAAAGGGGTTGCTCTTTGAAACTTGCAGTTGGCTTAACTTTACCCTCATCAATGACTGGTGCCTTTTTTTTGGTTTGAAAATATGATTTAATAAAGGTATGAAGGCTGCTTAAACTGCTTAAAACTGGCTTTCAACCTGTGGTCTGTGGACCCCTGGAGGTCTCTAGACTGTCCAAGGTGTTTGCAAAAGATGAGTATTCACATACTTTTGATTGATCATAGTCAACTTGCAGTTCAAAGTGGTCCACATCTCCATTCAAAATTTTTTAGGGGTCAGCAAATGAAAAAAGTTTGAAAACCACCGGCTTAGAATATATGTAATTTTAAGACTTACACTTGGAGCTATGCATTTCAACATAGATATGTATATGTGGGCATAGCTCATTTAAATTGCACTGATTATTGTTCAGCACACTTGTATTTTACAGACATGTAAAATAGGATAATTTCCCAATGTAAGATCTTAGTTGGATGTAGTTGAGTTATAGCTAAGTTAAATAAAAGGTAAAGTTTATATATCATAAATAGAATCATAGAAAATTAATGTTGGAAAAGACCTCAGGACATCATCTGGTCCAACCCCCTGCTTAGAACAGGACCATCCCCAACTAGATCATCCCAACCAAGGCTTTGTCTAGCCGGGACTTAGAAATCTCCAAAGATGGAGATTCTACAACCTTTGTGGGTAACATGTTCCAATACTTCACCACCCTCCTAGTGAGCAAGGTTTTCCTAATATCTAACTTAAACATTCTTTGCTGCAAGTTGAGACCTTTGCTTCTTGTTGTTCTCAGTGGTGGGAGATGACACAATCTAACCCCATCCTCTTTGGAAACCCCTCTGTCTTCTCTTCTCCAGACTAAATAAGCCCAGTTCCCTCAGCCTTTCCTCATAAGCCACATTTCCCAGCCCCCTTACCATTTTTGGTGCCCTCTGCTGGACTCTCTCCAATTTGTCCACGTCCTTTCTGTAGTGGGAGGGCCCCAAATGACACAGTACTCCTAATGTGGCTTTCCCAGTGCTGAACAGAGGGGAAGAATCACTTTCCTTGGTTTGCTAGCAACACTACTACTACTAATGCAACCCAGTATTCTGTTAGTCTTCATTGCAACAGGGGCAGGCTGTTGGCTCATATTTATCTTATTGTTCACTGTAACCACTGTCCTTTTCCGTAGAGCTGCTGCTTAGCCTGTCACTCCCCAGCCTGTACAGGTGCGTGGGATTCTTTCATTCTAAGTGCTGAACTTTGCGTTTGTCCTTTATTGAACTTCATGAGACTTGTTTTGGTCCAATCCTCCCATTTGTCAAGGTCTCTCTGAATCCTAGCCCTACTCTCTAGCAAATCTATTACTCTGCCCAGCTTAGTACCATTCAAAAACTTGCTGAGGGTGCACACTATACTACTTTCCGGGTTGTTGATGAAGATATTGAACAAAACCAGCCTGACTCATGGGGCACTCCACTTGATACCAGCTGCCAAGTAGACATTGAGCCATTAATTACTACCCTTTGAGCCCGACAATCCGGCCAGTTTTCTGTCTACTTACAGTTCCTTCATGTAACCATACCTTCTTAGCTTACTTGTGAGAATGTTGTTGCAGACCATATCAAAAGCCTTGCTATAAAGGTATATCATGTCCAGTGATCTCCCCACATCCACAGAGCCAGTCATCTCATCATAGAAGGCAGTCGGATGGGTTGGATGTGACTTGTGTTTGAATCCATGGTGGCTGTTCCTAACCACCTGCTTCTTCTTCAAGTGCTTAGAAATGGATTCCTTGAGGACCTGTTTCAACTCAATATATCATCCTTTACCTGGTTCATATTCTTTAGTGCCAGCATTTCTCCTCCTGACATCTGCAAGATTTTTCTTTCCACCTTCTTCCCACCTTCCCCCCCCACCCACTTCACCCCGTCCACAAAAATCTACAAGTGGGAAAGGGTTTCGGTAGTAATATTGAGTATGAAGGTATGAGGAAAGAAATTAAATGAAATTGCTCAATTGAACTGTTTTTGTGTTTTCATGATTTGAATTATTACCACTGCTTTTATTTTTCCTTTATTTTTATTAAATATATTAAAAAAGGCAAAACCTTTAAGCATCCATGTCAACAAAGGATCTTAATATGCAGATTTGAAATTAATCATTTGGTCTAGTTTTGTTATAGTCCCAGTTTACCTGAAAGTACTGTGAAAATACTGCTGAGGGAGTAGAAGCTCTGTTGCTCAGGAACACAGTAGCTGAATACAAGTTAACAAAATGGCCCTAACTTTGATCCTGGATGAAGCATGGTTAAAAGTTGGAGCCCTTTTGTTACATCTGTATTGCTACAAAACCATAAAAAGGGATCCTGGCTTTCTCTGTTTAAAAATTGCAAATTCTCTGAAAAAAATCCAAAATTCTTATTAAGAACCCAAAATTTGCATTTTTCCACAATTAAAATGAAATGCCACTATAGGTATCAGTTGAACACAATGTTTTATTGATATATTTACTATTTCAAAGTAATTTGGAAGCCTACCAGTGCCTCAATCACTATACATAAAATAAATTCTAAATACTTACATATTTTGGTGTTAGATTTCTTTTTCTTTTTTATCATAGAAAATAGGAGCTCCACCTGCCCCGTTTGCTCACCAGGATGTGGGTCCAGCTGCAGCTGTCCCCCCTGCTGCTTTGTGGCACTGAGTATCCCTGATATGCCAGTGCCCTGCCCTTGCCATTGCCCCTCCTTCCCAAGCCACAGCCCCTTGGCCCTGCTGGTGTCCCTCACCCCCAACCCACAGTCTCCCACCCCCATAACCCTTCTGGTGTTCCTTACTCCCAACCTGCAGCCCCCTGGCCTGCCCAGCCCTTCCAGAGGGGGTCCCCAGCCCTCAGGGCTACAGGGCCAGGTTCTGCAGCCCCCTCCCCACCTGAGCCCTAGTTGCTGTGTGTGAGAGGCAGTGGCTGCTGCAGCCAGAGCAGAGCATGGAGCTTATAGATTCATAGATGTTAGGGTCGGAAGGGACCTCAATAGATCATCGAGTCCGACCCCCTGCATAGGCAGGAAAGAGTGCTGGGTCTAGATGACCCCAGCTAGATGCCTATTTAACCTCCTCTTGAAGACCCCCAGGGTAGGGGAGAGCACCACCTCCCTTGGGAGCCTGTTCCAGACCTTGGCCACTCGAACTGTGAAGAAGTTCTTCCTAATGTCCAATCTAAATCTGCTCTCTGCTAGCTTGTGGCCATTATTTCTTGTAACCCCTGGGGGCGCCTTGGTGAATAAATCCTCACCAATTCCCTTCTGTGTCCCCGTGATGAACTTATAGGCAGCCACAAGGTCGCCTCTCAATCTTCTCTTGCGGAGGCTGAAAAGGTCCAGGTTCTCTAGTCTCTCCTCGTAGGGCTTGGTCTGCAGGCCCTTAACCATACGAGTGGACCTTCTCTGGACCCTCTCCAGGTTATCCGCATCCCTCTTGAAGTGCAGCACCCAGAATTGCATGCAGTACTCCAACTGCGGTCTGACCAGCGCCCGATAGAGGGGAAGTATCATCTCCTTGGATCTATTCGTCATGCATCTGCTGATGCACGATAAAGTGCTATTGGCTTTTCTGATGGCTTCGTCACACTGCCGACTCATGTTCATCTTGGAGTCCACTAGGACTCCAAGGTCCCTTTCCACTTCCGTGCCACCCAGCAGGTCATTCCCTAGGCTGTAGGTGTGCTGGACATTTTTCCTTCCTAGGTGCAGCACTTTGCATTTCTCCTTGTTGAACTGCATTCTGTTGTTTTCTGCCCACTTGTCCAACCTGTCCAGGTCTGCTTGCAGCTGTTCCCTGCCCTCCGGTGTGTCCACTTCTCCCCATAGCTTTGTGTCATCTGCAACATTGGACAGAGTACATTTCAGTCCCTCGTCCAAGTCACTGATGAAGACATTAAAGAGTATCGGTCCCAGGACCGAGCCCTGCGGGACCCCACTGCCCACACCCTTCCAGGTCGAAACCGACCCATCTACCACGACTCTCTGGGTATGACCCTCTAGCCAATTCGCCACCCACCGGACTGTGTAGTCATCCAAGTCACAGCCTCTTAACTTGTTCACCAGTATGGGGTGGGATACTATATTGAAGGCCTTCCTGAAGTCTGAGTACACGACATCCACCCCTCCTCCTGTATCCAGGCGTTTCGTAACCTTGTCATAAAAAGAGACCAGATTAGTCAGGCACAATCTGCCTGCTATGAACCTGTGCTGGTTTCCCCTCAGCATAATTTGTCCTGTCGGGCTCTCACAAATGTGAGCCTTGATAATTTTTTCAAAGATTTTGCCGAGGATGGAGGTGAGACTGACTGGCCTATAGTTGCCCGGGTCCTCCTTCCTCTCCTTCTTGAAAATGGGGACCACATTGGCCCTTTTCCAGTCCTCTGGGACTTGGCCCGTGCGCCACGAGCATTCAAATATTCCCGCCAGTGGCTCTGCTATGATGTTGGCCAGTGCCTTCAGCACCCTCAGATAGAGCTCATCTGGGCCTGCTGACTTAAAGGCATCCAGTTCTTCCAAGTGACTCTGCGCCATCTCAGGGTCTACGCATGGAAGTCTGGCACCTTGCTGCTGCCTCTCTACAACCCCAGTGTGAGATTTGTCGTGCCCCTCGCTTAGGAACACTGAGGCAAAGAACTCGTTGAGGAGTTCAGCCTTGTCCCCCCTGTCCGTCACCAATTGTTTCTGCCCATTTAGCAGGGGTCCTATTCCTCCCTGGGCCTTCCTTTTACTCCCTATATATCTAAAAAACAATTTCTTGTTGTCCTTTACTTGGGATGCCATCCTCAGGTCCATGGTGGCTTGGCCTGTCTAACTGCCTCCCTACAAGCGCGAGCAGAGGGGGTATATTTGTCTTTGGTGATTTCTCCCTGTTTCCACTTTTTATGTGCTCCCCTTTTGGCCCTTAGGCTGCCCTGGATTTCTCCGGTCAGCCAAGGAAGCCTTCTGGCCCCTTTCCCTCTTTTCCCTCGCATCGGGATCGTCTTGCTTTGTGCCTGAAAAATCATTTCCTTAAGGCACAGCCACCCTTCTTGGGCTCCCATCACTTCAAAACTCCTACTCTGCAGTGCGTCTTTGACTAATCGTCTGAGTTCATTGAAATCAGCTTTCCTAAAGTCTAGCACTTTCACCCTACTAGTTACCTTACTCACTCGACATTTTATAAAGAATTCTAGTATTAGGTGATCACTGTCCCCCAGATGGCTACCAATCTGTAGGCCCCCTACCATGTCATCCCCCGTTGCCAATACCAGATCCAGTATGGCATTCCCCCTAGTGGGACCACGTATCTCCTGTGTCAGGTGGAGGTCCTGTACACAGGTTAGAAACTTGCGTGAACGGTGTGACTTTGCCGTCTGCGTCTCCCAGCAGATGTCTGGGTAGTTTAGGTCCCCCATGACTACCGCCTCTTTAGCTTTTATGGTCTCCGAGAGCTGCCTCAGGAGCCCCGAATCTATTTCTTCCCCTTGGTGTGGGGGTCTATAGCAGACCCCTACCACCAAATCCCTTTCTCCTTGCCCCCCATGTAGCCTTACCCACAATCCTTCTACTTCTTCGTCCTTTGATTCCTTCTTGATGAGGGTTGATGTATGTTGCTCATTGACATAGAGTGCAACCCCTCCCCATTTTTTCCCCACCCTGTCCTTTCTGTACAATCTGTAACCCTCAATATGTACCACCCAGTCATGGGACGAATCCCACCAGGTTTCCGTTACCCCTACGAAGTCATAGGTGTTTAGTGCAAGCAGGAGCGCTAGTTCATCATGCTTGTTCCCCGTGCTCCTAGCATTAGTATATAGGCACTTGAGCCCTGCAACTGATGCCTTTGCTGCCCCTTATTTCTTACCTTCTCGTTGCTTACCTTTGCTGTAGTGCTGGCTGCCCCATGGCTTGAAGGTTCCCAGTGTTCTCCTTCTTAAGGAGCTTGCCTCCCCCCATCGCAGGCGGCATGGCTGGAGCAGAGCTGAACAGAGCTCGTGGGGGACAGGGATGGATGAGGGCTGCTTGCTGTGGGGCTTGGGGCTCCCTGCCCTGCTGCACTGCACCTGGGGGCCTCTGTTGCCCAGCAGGCAGGACCTGGTGTGGGAGGGTGGATGGGCTTTGTGCTATGGCTTCTGCTGCTGGGAGCCCCGCACCAACCACGCTGCCATGGTGAGGTGCCCTATGCCCACCTGGCAGCAGTGGGATCGGCAGCACAGAGTTGTGCCCTCTACTGCTGCTGAGTGGGTAGGGGAAGCCTTGCTATGGGGACATGGCTGGTGTGGGACTCCTGGTGGTGGGAGTACTAAGCCTCTTTGCCCTCTTGCACTGGGTCCTGCTTGCTGGGCCATGGCTATGGAGGCCCCTGATTTTGGGCAACAGGGTGGGGAGCCCCGAGCCCACAGTGGGCAGTCTACATCTTCCATTGCCCCATGCACAAATATGAGGGGGCACATATCCCCCTGCCCCCCAGGAGTGCTTGTAGTGGTGGGGAGCCAGCCCCCGCCACCCTGGACAAGATGCCTGTGCCTCCTTTCCACTCCCCCAGCAGGCCCCATGGCTACGCATTTCCACCCTGACTACGCAGTGCCCCCACCCCTGTCCCGTTCCCTCCCTCACTGTGCGAATCTCAATCTCCCCTCCTCCCCGCCACAGACTTACGCGCAGGTAGGTCAGGGAGCTACTCTCCACCACTGCCTGGCTGTATTGCTGGTCACGTGTATGTGCTTGAGTATATGTGCATTTGGCACCCCCTGCTCTCCTCAGCTCCAAGCAGTCACTTGCAGGCTGGAACTCTGCCAGCCTACAGGGGGAACCTGCAGTCTCGGCAGCCAATCGCAATACTTACTAAAACAGCCAATTGGCGTGCTCTGCACAGACAGAAGCGCTGCCATTATGGGAGGGACTGGAATGGGGGGCGAGGCCAGCAGTGCCCCCCCAGCCCCTCAGTCCCTAGCATCATTGTGGCACTTCTGTATGTGCAGACCACTTTGATTGGTTGTTTCAGTAAGCATTGTGATTGGCTGCTGAGACAGCTAATTAGAGTGCGAATAAAGCTCAAAGATATGGAATAGGGGTTATAGTTTCTACTTATGTACTCTTTGAGACAATGTATTCATGTAACCTTTTTTAAAAAGTTTTATAAATAGATTTCAACTGGCCATGGACTATTATTAGGGGCCCAATCTTATGGGGTTCACAGAGACTCTTCTATAGATTAGTAAAGATATAAAAAAACCACTCTACCCAATGAGACTCAGTGCTCAGTCTACAAGATCCCATTAAGCTACAACCTGGATACCTGACGCATGGAAGATATCACATTTTAGCTGATTTAAAAGAAAAATGAAATCTTCATATTTTCACAAGCAGGAAGCAGCTGTGATCACCTGAAACCTGAGATCCTGCTCCTGCCTTTGTTTCAAGGTAATTTGCACCATCACAGATTCTCACACCTCCTGTGCGGGGCTTTATACTAGCTATGAACTGACTGCCCAGAGGAGTTTTCTGTCTATTGACTCCTCTCTGAAATTCTATGAAATATGAACTTCCTTTTCTACCTAGGAGACCTTTTACAATCATTTTTCCAATGTCTGATGAAGGGTGTTCATGCCTGAAAGCTTGCAATTAAAGATTTTTTTGCAAAAATCTTGTTGGTCTAATAAAAGATACCATCTCTACTACGAGTCCTGATTGCCTTTTCCTCTAGGCCAATATGGCTACAACCTGGATACCTGACTAATATATAGATATACATATATATAGTGGTGTTTCATTTTAATCATGGGGAAAAATGTGGATTGGGGGTTACTTTTTTTTTTTTTTAAATTCGAAAAATGGGGATTTTGTTAAATCAGAGAACCAGAATCCCTGGCAATGACTAGTAAATTTCACTGCTGTTAAGCAGTAGAATAGTAAAGTGAAATATTCAAGAAAAGTAAAACTTCTTTCACTTGTCCTTCTTACTGTTAGCCAGAGAGGATAAATATTTGGTTTAAATGATGTTTTTCAGGCTCCCTGTTTTCACAGTCCATTAACTGTAAACTTTTAAAAAATGTGGTGTTGTAGAGAAAAAAATGAATGGGATGCTAACTGTTTATATTTGTTCAGTTTTAACATACCTTATCTTATCACAAAATTGTGGAATTGTTCTGTATATACAAGGTATATTTGAAGCGTAAAGTGATTATGTGATAAATATTTTTATGTAGGTATTTTGGGGCTGATCTCTTTCACTGAAAACTAAGATCAACAAAACCATGGATACTTATACCAGAGCTCGGAGCAGTCATACGAAGCCTAGAGTATTTGTGAAAAAGGTAAAGCTTAACTCCTTGTATATCCCTAATCTTGAGAGTTATGTTAAACAGAGTGAGCTACCAGATGTAATAAATTTAATTAAAAAAAAATTTCTTTAGTAGTTGCCAAAAATTTTTGGCACCAAGTAACTATCAAGTTACTTAATGCTTTGTTATATTTGTAGTCAAATGAAACACTGTTCGCTATATTGAAGCTGGAAAACTGAATGATTTAGGTATAGGATATAGTGGGCTCATATTTTATTTTATTTCCTGTTTTGTATATTTTCTATAAAATCAAGGAGCAGTTTTTCAGAGAAATTAATGATATTTAAGCAAACCTCTAATGATTGTATATCAATATATTACCCTATTTAATGGACTTAAATATTTGATTCTCAACTAATAATATATTAGTCAGTATACAATTTCATACCACAAATGAAAGTATATATATGTTGCTTACATTTGGATATTATTTTGTGAAATTTGTATTAAAGATGCATGACCTGTCCCATATTCTGTAGGTGTATTTGCGCTACTTGCACAAAGAATAAGGGCCGAAATCAAATGTAATTCCCTGTTAATTTTTTGTTCTTCAAATTTATATTGCTTCATTTTTATTGATTTGTATTATTATAGTTGTTCAATTTTATTTTTGTTTAAATTAGTAGAATGTGTAATTTCATTGTATGTCTTTACTAATAACCAAATATCCTGTAAATTTATTATTATACAATATATAATCCTGTTGTTAGTTCTCCTGGATCATTTTAGTGCAAGCTGTAAATAAACTACTGTTAGCATTAATGATCTTAGAAAAAAAGACATGTTGATAAAAATCTATTCCATCCCAGTTACTTGACTGAGTTATGCTCAGACTTCCATGGATTTCTGCTGAGCAATACATGTGAAAAATGAGTCCTGCATGTGTTAGAGAGAGTACTTTTGACAACCTGAAGCCCTCTCAACCCTTCCCCTCTCCCCCTCCCCCTTTTAGGTATGATGTTTAACCATTTTAATAGGATGTTTAATCAATTTAATTCTCTTCAGTTGTCTATTTTTCATCAAACCGATTTTGATGTTCCCATCCCTGGGCTCCCCAGACAAGCCGCTCTCATGGCTGTGTCCTGCACTCTGCCCTGGCTGCAGCCCATGCCCCTGCCCCATTCCCACTCCCTCCCTCACCATGGAAGCCTTGATCTGCACCTCATCCCCCTAAAAACAAGAAAAGAATATAATGGTGTACGTGAGCTGAAGCTTTGAGGCAGACGGGGTACACTTGTTAAAAAAGGTTGAAAACCCCTGACTTAGGGGATAACATACTTCAATTTTTTTCAACTTCTTTAGACCCTCAATTGGATTAAAAATATTGCAGTTTAAGTCATAACAAAGGAATTGATTTATCTATTTTATATACAAGTATATTTAGATCTTACTGCTTTAGAGTAATGCACTTTTCTGTGGTATTTTTATTAATATTACTATCTTACACACTTACAGAGAACCATGAAAAGCAGAGCAAGATAAATATTGTTTTTCCTATGGAATCATCATAAAATATACTCTGTTCTATTGAGCATCTTTTCTCTTAAGAATTATCCACAGAATAGATTTTGTAGACGCAGCTAGAAGCCATCAGAATATCCAGCATTATATTACTGGTGCTTGTTTTCTGTAAGTCACCAAGTGTTCCTTAGCCATAGTTGAAAGATTTCTGGTATAAAATGATAACAGCTACATAGAAAATTAGGGTCAGAAGAGACCTCAGGGGGTTATCTATGTCTGTTCCTGATGAACGCTAGAATATAATTGACATCAGTCTTGCCTCAATTTAAATAATCAATTAGTCTTGTACGGTTATCACCTTCTTTGCAAAGTTTACCTTTTCTTTTTTTTTTTTTTTCTTTTTTTCTGCTAAGGCAGTCTTTGCTCTTCAGTGGGCTGAAGACTGCCAGGACCCTTCTTGATGCAGTATTCTGTATACTCGCACTCTTGCCTGCCAGGACTTACTGATAAGGGAGAAAAGAAGAAATGTCTGGGCATTTAGCTTCTTGCACAATTGGTCCTTATGTCTGCCTTAGTATAGTGATGGCTCCACCAACCTCTGTACCCTCTCCTGTTCCACCAGGTGTTAACTTATAGTCCATATAATCTGCCAGTCTGTCAGAGTCCTTCCTATGCCTCTGACTCAAATAAATCACCACCAACTTAATCCTGGTTAGCCTCCACCAGGGCTTTAGAAAATGAACTGACTCATGTTTAAACAGCCTTCCGGCTTATGTGCAGATAGTTACTCTTCACTATTGCTCTCTGTCTAGGAGGGTTCTTCCCCTCTTCCCAGGTGGAGAAAACAAAGTTAACTTATCTCTGTCCTTCTATTCAGGTCTTTATGGTACCTCCTTCTCAGTCCTTCTTTTCAGGTCTTTACGGTACCTCCTTCTCAGTCCTTATCCCCCTGAGGCTTCAGGTTACCCAAAAGCTGCTTTGTCTTGGCTTCTTCCCTGTCAGCTCTCTCACTAGAGCTGACTTTCTCAAGAGCCTTCCTTGCAGCCTCCTGGATGCTCTCAGCCGTTCCTGCTCTCAATCTGTTAGATTCAGGAACTTCCGATTCTGGTTGTTCCCCTTTTGTCTGCTTGGAGTCTCTTATTGTAGCAGAGCTCACGTTCCTTCCTCCTCCCCTCTGGAAACACTGTGAGAAGAAGGATTCCTGTGTGACTGTGTAGCTTCGCTGATGGGGCGGCTGCTTGTAACCACCCTTCCAACTCTGGTGTCTTACTCTCTGCCACCAGTGTCTCTTCTCTTCCCTTACAATCTAGTCAAATCCCCTGCTTAAAGCAGGGCCATCCCCAACTAGATTATTCCAGCCAAAATTTTGTCTAGTTGGGTCTTGAAAACATCTAAGGATTGAGATTGCACCAACTCTCTAGGTAACCTGTTCCAGTGTTTTACTACCCCCTTAGTGAGAAAATTCTTCCTGATATCTAACCTGAACTTCCCTTGTTGCAACTTAAGACTGTTGCTCCTTGTTCTCAGTGGTGGCAGATAGAGCTAAACTGTTCTTCTATCTGTTGAATCCCCCTTCACGTAGTTGAAGGCTGCTGTTAAATCCCTCTGTCTTCTCTTTTCTAGACTAAGTAAGCCCAGTTCCTTCAGCTTGTCCTCAGAAATCTATGAAATCTATCTATGAAGTTAGGGGCGAGCGAAATATAGACTGTGGGTCATATCTGAATCTGACTGTGGGTCAGAAATTTAATATTTATCTGTCTCCGGCTGCCTGTCAAAGATGGCAAGGCACCAGGGGTAGTAGGACCCAGGGGGAGCTGACAGTGGGACCCAGCAGCTGCAGCAGCATGACCTGCCCAGCTCCACCCTCCCCACCCCCCCCAATCCCTAGCTGGAAGCCTCTGCCTCCACCCCATATACCTGCACACCCTCAGCCCTTCACAAACCTATACCCACCCACCTACCCACCCATACCCCCCACCCTGCCACAGTATACAAAAGTAAGACTTCATTTTAAGTTATTATGCAATCACCTCTAAGACCACTACACAAACACATGTACATCAGGACAAAAATATTATTTGAAATCAAATTAATGAATGTTGTAGTAGATGTTTGATTTTTAGAATATAATTTGTTATTTTTCTGGTTTGGAGATGGCAACCCCCCTTGCTGAAACGAGTACTTTTGGGAGGGCGAGGGGAGGGACTTTTGTTGGCAAAGGTCAGGGGCTAGGGAGTGGGACTTCTGGACCCAAGTTGGTGATTAGGGGGTCAAGGGGCAGGGGTACGCTTGCGGTCAAAGGGCAGGGGTAGTCTTGTGGCCCTCGACGGCTTGCCAAAACTTGGTAAGCAGCCCTCCATCTGAAATAATTGCCTGCCCCGTCATAAGTCATGTCCTCAGCCCCCTAACCATGTTTATTGCCCTCTGCTGGACTGTCTCCAATTTGTCCACAACTTTTCTGTGATGGGGGACCCACAACTGAACACAGTACTTCAGATGTGGCTGCATGAGTGCGGAATAGAGGGATAGAATCCTACTAAGCACAGTTTGCAAGCAAGCAGCATATTGCATAGGCTAATGGAAAAATTATTTGCTGATTACAGTTTTTTTTGTCTGACTTTTAAAAAAAAATTGAAAAGGAGTTGCTTCAAAGGAGTTTTTTCAGTAGCTAGCAAAGGTTTGAGAATCTCCTTTACAAAAGAAGCCAGTTACATAAGCTTTCATTTGAATAATGTATCTGTAAAATTAGACCATTGTTAACTTGAAGATGTTCTGACAATCCTACCTAGTGTCATTAGGGAATCTATAAAATTGTTAATGTTGGACCCATCCACAGCTGGGGAAGCTGGGAAGAAGAAAACTGGTTGGATTGTGGAGGAGGGAGGAAGAAGGAAGGACTGTGCAGACGTGTAACATGTCTCGAAAAAAAAACTGCACAGCATATGTGAGGAGAGAAGAATTGGTAGAAATAGATTAAATGAATAGTTAAATAGGGCAGTCTGACTTACTACTTTCAAAAGGCCAAAACTTTTATTACATTTAATACAATTTAATGTATCCTGTCTGCCACCAGGTACTTTTCAGCATAAATTAAGGGTGTCAGATATGGCCCATGGGCTGCATCTGGCTCACAGTGCTGCCTACTGCCCAGTCCAGGGCTCTGGAACCCTAGTGGACATGGCGTTCAGTGGCAGGCACATGAGTGAAGGCTGTGCACATGAGTGAAGACACAGCTGACGTGGGAGATTTGGCTTGCCCCCACTTGTGCTGCCTTTGTCACAGCAAGTGACTACCTGCCTGTGGCCACTTGCCACACTGCCGCCATCGCAGTTGCTGCTGCTGGCAGTGGCTCTGTGAATTTGGCCCACTGAGGAACCCTGCACTATGAACGGGGCCCAGGGCAAAGGGTCAATCTCACACCCGTGATATAATTGTTTTAGTTGCTAGAGGGATCTTTTACAATTTCTAATATGAGGGAGAGTGGTGCAGAAGACAGTCGCCTTACCAAAATGTGTACTACAAAGTGAATAGTTTTGATAATTGCGAATAATTTACATATATATATATATTTAAAATGTCATTTCAATTCCACATATTGGAGCCATGGACAAGATTGCACTTGGACTGAGAATAACATAGTGGCAAAAGTCCTAACTTGTAAACTGAGAGGCTCAGGTTCAATTTCTTGCCCTACTGACATTCTTTGTGACCTTGAGTAAGTTCACTTGGTGTCCCTCAGCAATTTTTCTTGGGCTGGGGTAGCGCAGGTGCTAAGGTGCATTGTTGATGGGCCAGAGGTAGCAAGTTCAAGGCCACAGCAGAAGCTCTTGTAGTGCAGCCTGTCAGATGCCAGTGAATCTGCAAATTCTGCTAAATTCCATGTCACAAAGACATGAAAAAGGAAAGCAAAACTATTTTTCTAATGCCATTGATACTAGCATTATATTGATATGATGGATGTGAAATGCATGATAATTCCAGAGTTGCCAGTACTGTGCTTCTTATGTTGCAGCAAGCAAAGTGATTTTCCTGTAGGCTATATCTTTTTTCAAATGTAATTCTACAACATGAGGGCTCTTACCATGAAACAACTGTTTTTTTGTTTTTTTGATAGAAACTCAAAGATTCCGTGACTGAATTTGATTTTATAGCACAGGGATTGTTAACCAGGGGTATGTGTACCTCTAGGGGTACTTGGAAAGGTGATAGGCGGTATGTGCGGGCAGGCAGAGATGGAGCAGGGTGAGGGCAGTGGTGCCTCTCTGCCGATGGACGTGGGGCAGGGGGGCTTGCACGCGGTGGCCACCACTGTCACCCACCACCCTGTGCCACCACCTCCCAGGAGCAGGGCTGGCAGGGGTGCTGTCAGGCTGACGGCTCTGCAGGCTGCTGATGGGTGGCTCGTGATTGGCCAGGCACGAGGCCTGTCAGCAGGCTGTGGAGCTGCACATGCAACTGCCTTTGGGAAAGTCGGATGTGGTGATGGGGGCGGTGGGTGGCAGCAGCATGGGGTGGTGGGTGGCAGTGGATGCCATTGCATGCAAACCCCCCTCCTCATGTCTGGGTGCTGCCACCAGAAGGGGTACACTTGTTAAAAAAGCTTGAAAGCCACTGTTTTAGCATTTCTATTTTTATTTCAAGAGTCAGTCAAGATTTCAGTAAGTTCGTTTGTACATAGGTTTGAGTCAGTTCAACTCATTTTTCACTTTTCATTTTTGTTTCTAGTACTGATATTTGAATAGTTTTGTTACTGAAATCTCAGTTGACTTTTTTCAGATGGCATTTTATCCCTTTCTACAACACAGAGTATAATATTATCATTATTTATTTTGTTTTGTTTTGATTTAAAAAAAATGTCTGTAGATTATAAATGTCAGGTATAATAAACAAGGCATTGTTTTTCTGCGTTTTATCATTATTACATTGGTGAACTCTGGAAGCTCCTATCTGCTTTAAGGATCTGTGGCCCATAGCAGACTTTCATTTAATGGCCTGATGGAATCTGATTCCCAATCCCAATACTTGTGTGTCCTGCCATGCCACACATGCATTTTGGGATCATGATCCATGACGCCACCTGTGTTGGCAAGTTCAAAGCTGGAAGCCTAAGCTCCTGCATGGCCTAAGCTCCCTCTGCATGGCAAGGTCAAAGCCAACAAGCATATGGGGTTGTAGGCACCTGGCTTGAGCTTGTCATGGAGTGGGGGATCCTATGTATGTCCCTCTACTTGCAGAACCGTTGGCAACCCAACGTATGCTGCTGTCTTCTCCCAGTGCAGACAATCAGTTGATGGTCAGCCTGGGGACTGTCAGCATAGCATAGGGCAGCTTGATGTGCCACACATTCAATGTAATGTGCAATGAAAACTAGCCCCACAATGTTTTAAATTTCACGTGGAATAGCCACAAATGGCTTGTTTCTCACTTTTATTATGTCATTAATTGCCTGAACATGTGGCTTGGTTACTATTAATGGCACAGTATACACGTTATCAAACCATAAATGTAATGTTTGTCAAAGCTGTATGTTTTAAAAATTTTATAACGGGTGTCAGCTCATACTTATATCTTGCTACAAATTTAAATACCAAATTGTCTCAGATACAGTATGCCCTGGAGTGCAATACACACCTTGTTTTTGAAAGGCAAAATGAACTAAAGACTTTTCAGGAGTTATGGCAGTATAGAGCAGGAACAGAACTTAATCTTCAAATGACTTATCCTCCTCCTTTTTCTTAGCTAAAGATGAAAACCTAGCTGCTCCTGAAGATTGTTCTCCATGGATGGAACTGTACTTTTGAAAAGAACTTAAGAGGCTCCAGGGCTGTGAAAAAGGAGGAGAGAAAGCAGGAGCAGCTAACAGAATTGCTCTAAGGAAGTTTAAACAGATTAGTCGAACATCAAGAGCATTTAAAAGGGAGAGACAATTGTTGACATATCTGGAGTAACAATCTGAACCACTAAGTCAGTTGGCTGCCTGAATAGTAATGCAACAGTTGCTGCACTGTGAAGTAGGAATCAAAGCTCCTATCCCAGGCAGAAAATCAGCTTCCCTGTTATACACACAGCCCAGTTTGGGGGAACTGATTTTTTGGGGAAAAGTGTGTTTTGTATGTGAGAATTATGGTATTTACCTTTGCAAAATCCATGTTTGAGTTAATACTCTTTCATCATTTTTCAGTGCTAGTCTCATAGGCCATTTCAGCTAAGAGTAGGCATTTTAGGAAAGACCTATTTTTTTCTTTTAAATGGCTAGGTCTTGTTTATACCTGGGGGCCTCTACAGGCAGTAGTTTAGAAAAATGTTGGAAGAAACAGCTTGTGAAAAAAAATGCAACATATTAAAAACCACAGAAGGTTTTCATCTGCTCTAGAACTGTTTTTTTCCATTTCCTTTCAGAGTTTTGGTGAAGGTGTACTGCTCTCTGTGAAGTCACTGCTACAAAGCAGAAAAGAATTATGCAGCCTGTCAACAGAGGACTGTTTAAGCCAGAAGGAACACAACAATTTTATTGAGGTTTGGCTCTGCATGACGATTTATATTTTTTTACAGATACAACGAGCGCTTTTTGTTTGCAGGTGCGGAATTGGAAGCTGCAGGATAGTTCATTAGAACAAGATTGCAAACTTGCTTCCTGCAAGTACATTCTTCATTCTCTGTTGTCATCTCTAAGTAATTGGAGAGTAGCTAAAAAGGTGCGGTATGGTGAAGTTGACTAAAAGAGGAAACTTTTTCTGCTTTTGGCTGTTTTGAGAAATAACGTATAGTCTAAAAATCTATGAATAAATGATGCATTTGGTAATTAATTAAAATGGGTACAAACTTCTTGTGATGTTGAAACCTTGTATTGGGGGTTTATAAATTCTGTTAATTTACTGAAGTTTTCTTACATTTCAAAGCCTAATGCATCTTTAGGTACAATTCAGGGGTGTCCAACTCAAATAAGTTGCCAGGCTGTGTGTGGCTAAATCCAGGCAGCATTCCTTTGCTGCTGATCCTGACACAGCAACACTGACAGCTGTGGCAAGCAGGCCTGCAGGTAAGATCTGGGCTTCTTGCAGGCTGGACCTGAACTTTGGGGTTCTTGCCATGTTTGCTGGTCCTGCAGTGTCACTGCCAGCGACAAAGAAGTTAACGTTGTCACCATTGCCACAGATTCACCACTTGTGGGCTTCATGCCCTGATGTACATTAAACATTTCCTACAGTGAATAAATTATTTTCTCTAAAATAATTCTGAACTAAATTGTTTCATTTCTCCGATTAACTAAGATTACTAAATTACATTGTTTTAGGAAATTAAAGAGGTAAGATCATGGTTGACCCTTTTATAACTTTAATAAAACAATTATGTGGTCTGTGTAGACACTCAAGGTGTAGTCATGCTGTCTGATACTCTCTTGCCACATGGAACTACCCTCAGGCCTTAAACCTAGCTAGCAGGGAGGCTTGCAGGAAGAGAGCCCTATTTCAGATTACTCAGAATCCCATCAAAGGTGAGGGTCTTCTGGTTTAGTATATTTCTAAATTGTTATTGTAGTTGGCTTAGTAACACATGAAATGTGTGTGGCTTAGTAACACGTGTATGTTGACAAAAATAATAAACTATGTGCATATTTCCTTCTATTGTACTCCTAAAAGTCAGGTAAATGCAAATTCAGAAAAAATGATTTAGTTTACAATAAGTAATATCATGCTTGAAATGATGTCCCATGTATATCTCTCCGTAATTTTCTTGCAAAATGTGCGTCTTTTTAGTTGTTTTACATGTGTTTTACGTGAAATCAGAACTTGAGTTTCATATCTCAGGTTGATTCATTTATTATGTACAGATAGACATTTTTCTAAATTAGCTTTGTATGTTACCAGCACTGCCTACAGATTCCATGTGTGTTACAAATACATTTTAAAAAGTGGTTTTGCTGTTTTTTCTTTCAGTAGTTAGTTTATAATTTCATTTGTCTTGACTGTTTTTAATCTCTAAATAGGTATCTGACATTTTAAAAATGAATTTCCGGTCACAGAAGCTTTGAATTGATAGACGAGGAGATCTTATTTTCAGATTAGTTGCTAACTGACCTCTGAAAGCAGTCTAATATTATTAGTAGGATTAGTAGCACCACCTGTTAAATTGCATGACACTTATCATAACTGTTTTTAGCTGTTTGAAAATTTGCCAGGCTTCAGTCATGTGAGCTGAAACTTTCCATGCTAGACGTCTCTTGTAAGATTTGAAAACAAACTAATTTACTTGTTTCTGAAGTAAGAAAAATTAGGTGTGTTTGCCCAGTTTAAAAAAATATCCTTTTCTTGTGAATGTGTATTGATACAGTCTTTAAATATACAGTCACATACTATTTTTTTTTCCACAGGACTCCTGCCTCATTCAGTTTACAGGCTTGTAGTAAACATGGCTCTTTATAGGATGCCTGCCTCATTTGTTGCAGAACTTGGAAGATGTATTGAATGAGGCAGGGGACTGGAGGAAGAGAAAAGATGGTCTCACGGTTAAGACAGTTGCATGCTGCGCTGGATGGTTGGATTCTTTCTAGAGCTGGTCAGAACATTTTTGACGTTTTCTCTCTTACTGAAATATGATTTTGTCACAATTGTGTTTCAAGACGATTCTATTTTACAGAAAAGTTTTGAAAAGCTTTGTTTTCAAAATTTTAACAACTCAAAATTTTTTCATGAAACAGTTGTCATTCTCTGACTAGCTCTCATTGTCACTGTGCTGTATGATGTTAGGCACATTGTTAGCAGAATCTTCACCTGTGGTCAGTAATTGCGCTTCACATTTTCTTAGTGCTTAACTTTGGTGACAGACAGGGGGCACAAGGCTGAACTCCTCAACGAGTTCTTTGCCTCAGTGTTCCTAAGTGAGGGGCACGACAAGTCTCTCACTGGGGTTGTAGAGAGGCAGCAGCAAGGTGCCAGACTTCCATGCGTAGACCCTGAGATGGTGCAGAGTCACTTGGAAGAACTGGATGCCTTTAAGTCGGCAGGCCTGGATGAGCTCCATCCAAGGGTGCTGAAGGCACTGGCCGACATCATTGCAGAGCCATTGGCGGGAATATTTGAACGCTCGTGGCGCCCGGGCCAAGTCCCAGAGGACTGGAAAAGGGCCAACGTGGTCCCCATTTTCAAAAAGGGGAGGAAGGAGGACCCGGGCAACTATAGGCCAGTCAGTCTCACCTCCATCCTTGGCAAAGTCTTTGAAAAAATTATCAAGGCTCACATTTGCGAGAGCCCGGCAGGACAAATTATGCTGAGGGGAAATCAGCACGGGTTCGTAGCAGGCAGATTGTGCCTGACCAATCTAGTTTCTTTTTATGACCAGGTTACGAAACGCCTGGACACAGGAGGAGGGGTAGATGTCGTGTACTTAGACTTCAGGAAGGCCTTTGTTACGGTGAACAAGTTAAGAGGCTGTGACTTGGATGACTACACAGTCCGGTGGGTGGTGAATTGGCTGGAGGGTTGCACCCAGAGAGTCGTGGTGGATGGGTCGGTTTCGACCTGGAAGGGTGTGGGCAGTGGGGTCCCGCAGGGTTCGGTCCTTGGACCGATACTCTTTAATGTCTTCATCAGTGACTTGGACGAGGGAGTCAAATGTACTCTGTCCAAGTTTGCAGATGACACAAAGCTATGGGGGGATGTAGACACGCCGGAGGGCAGGGAACAGCTGCAAGCAGATCTGGACAGGTTGGACAAGTGGGCAGAAAACAACAGAATGCAGTTGAACAAGGAGAAATGCAAAATGCTGCACCTAGGGAGGAAAAATGTCCAACACACCTACAGCCTAGGGAATGACCTGCTGGGTGGCACAGAGGTGGAAAGGGATCTTGGAGTCCTAGTGGACTCCAAGATGAACATGAGTTGGCAGTGTGATGAAGCCATCAAAAAAGCCAATGGCACTTTATCATGCATCAGCAGATGCATGACGAATAGATCCAAGGAGGTGATACTTCCCCTCTATCGGGCGCTGGTCAGACCGCAGTTGGAGTACTGCGTGCAATTCTGGGTGCCGCAATTCAAGAGGGATGCGGATAACCTGGAGAGGGTCCAGAGAAGGGCCACTCGTATGGTTAAGGGCCTGCAGACCAAGCCCTACGAGGAGAGACTAGAGAAACTGGATCTTTTCAGCCTCCGCAAGAGAAGGTTGAGAGGCGTACTTGTGGCCGCCTGAAAGTTCATCACGGGGGCACAGAAGGGTATTGGTGAGTATTCACCAAGGCGCCCCCGGGGGTTACAAGAAACAATGGCCACAAGCTAGCAGAGAGCAGATTTAGATTGGACATTAGGAAGAACTTCTTCACAGTTCGAGTGGCCAAGTTCTGGAACGGGCTCCCAAGGGAGGTGGTGCTCTCCCCTACCCTGGGGGTCTTCAAGAGGAGGTTAGATGAGTATCTAGCTGCGGTCATCTAGACCCAGCACTCTTTCCTGCTTATGCAGGGGGTCGGACTCGATGATCTATTGAGGTCCCTTCCGACCCTAACATCTATGATTCTATGAAACTTGAGATCCCATCTTGAACCAGATTATTTTTCCGGTCTGGTTTGCAAAAGAAGTGAGTATGTGTAATTAAAATTAATGGGAATTTTGCTTTGAATATACAGAGTGCTGCTATACAATCTACAATACTCAGAAAAGTACATTCTGAGTTTCTCAAATTGTAGAAGTCCAAATTAGTGAATATTTTTAACTGTAATCTCTGTGTCTCACATACCCATCTAAAAATGGGGATAATGCTGCCTCATCTTTTATTCAAACTCTGCTCTGAAAATCCAGCAAATTAAGCCTATTGTCACATATTGAAGAAACAAAGGATAAAACAAAATATTGAATAGTAACTCAAGTGAGCACCATCTGCCCTGTGCACTGAATGAGGCAAGGTTCCTATGGAAAAAATTGTATGTGATCACATAACCAAAGACTGTGTCATAATTCATGTATACAAGAGGGCTGAATTAGGACTTCACAGACCGTCTTGATGTTGCTATTTTCTAACTTTTGGCCACTTATTTTGCTACCTTCTAATATTAAGTGTTCTGTAATTAAATGTACCTCAGAGTACTAATACATTGTAGTCTGTGTATAGTAATTACAAAATTTAAAGACGATTAAATATGCTCTTGCAATGTTGCAGAATTGCTGCCTTCATCATAACTTGGACTCTAATATTAAACTTCTGTGTTATACCAGGACAGTAAATAAGACTTGCTTTCAGTTTTTCTCATCTTTGAGTCCGACAGCCTCTCAGTTGTTAGATAAGAACAAGAGGCCTGTGTTGGAATAATCTCTTCATTTTTTTCATTCCTAAGATTAGGAGGTACATACACTTTCTGTGTATACAAAATGCTTATCTCCATGCAAGTCTGTGTGGATTTGAGGTATCTGTTCTTCTTTCCTTTAGGGATCTTTGCCCATGGAGATTATCAGGCAGCCTTTTTGAAACTGAATTATTTTTATTCAATACTTGGAAAAAGCATTAGAGAAAAGAGAATCTAAATTTATATTTATATCTAGTCTAAGTTCATTTTACACTTCCCTTCAAATCAAATTACAAAGGCTTGCCATGTTATATATGCATTCCTTATTATTACAGGAACAGAACCAACATAAATTCTAGCAAGTGAAGGTACTCTAGGTAGAATGGCTCATGACTACAGCAGAATGAAGCTTTAACGCAAAGAATCTGTTGAATTTTAATAGCCTCCTCTGTAATTAGAGAACTAATAGGTGGTTTCTGGATCTTGACTTCTAAACTATTTGTATGTTTGTTCTTCAGATCACATTTCTAGGTTTTACTGAAGAGACTGAAGGTCATATGCAGGTAATTCATATTCAAGATAATGATTTCATTTCTTCAGTGAGGTCTGAGATGATTAGAAAACGTGGTTTGTTTGTTTTTTCCTGGGGAAATCTTAGCTTTTCTTGAAGAACATGTCTTGGATCAGCTTGTTTAAAATAAACAGTCTGTTTTAAACCTAAACATTGCTGTTAAGGTTTAAAAACTTTTATTTTACTACAGACTTCTATCCTTTGTATTAAGCTGGATATAGGATACTGGACATTTTTAAATCTCTATCGCCACCTGAAAAAATGCCACTTTAAGTCAACTTGAGTGCTGGCCAAACAGTTTGCTTTTTGAAATATCTGTGAAATATTTTGAAACCTTTTAAGCTATTTTTCGTCTGGGTGATAAAGCAAAAGCTGCTTACAAAACAAATTTTAACGAAGTCCCATTTAACTGTAAAAAGGTAGTTATTGAACTATCTTCTCTTATGAAGAAGCCCACAGAGCAAAGCAACATAAATTTGCTTACCCCTTTGGCAGATTGTAGCTTCTCAGAGGATGCTGCAACAGGAGAGGGCTCTCAGTCCAGCTTCTGGAATAGGTGTCCATTTAAGCCCTCAAGAAGCCAGAATAACAGAAGAATAGGTAGCTGCATTTTTTCTCGATTCTCTAAGATCTGCAGGACTGAGTTTGAATCCTTTGACAACGTGGCTCTCCATTTCCCACATAATCTGAAATAGTCTATGGAAGTATAGACTTGTGAAGTTTCTGCATGTCTAGTAGTGTCAGGCCTTTATGTTCCTATATATAGAAATAATTATTTTTATAGGTGAATGATGTCTGGTTGAACTATAGAAGTGATATCAAATTTAATTGAACCAGTACAACTCTGTAAATTGCCTATTGTAAGTTTCAGATGCAAGCTGAAAATGATGTAAGCCAATTTTAAAAACAATGCAAGAACATCTATAGAATTGTATTTATTTAACTAAATCTCTAGTCTTTTAACTAAATTTCTTTAATTAGTGCAGTATCTGTGAAAAGACAGCTACTCCAACTGGTTTGTAATTGCCTCTGTCATTCATCCCCAGGATATTATATGTCACGTGTACTGGTAAAATTTATGTTTGCACTACATTTCATTCAGATTCTGTAAATCTGTGAGAACTATAATTATAAAATACTGTAATTTGGGGAGTGATGTGGGACACATCAAGCATGACAAGTAATTACTAAACTATTGATTTCATTAGTACATTAGGGTTAATTTTTAAACCATTTTGATCTTTGTTTACAATAAAATACAAAGGAAGCTTCAGAGCTGTAATTATCTTGTATCTTTTAAACATCTTTCAGTTTCTGTGTTGATACACAAGCATTCTATTTTTCTTTCAGTATGAGAAAATAGTTTTGTTTAAGTCACACCAAAGAGACTGCTGTTTAGGTCAGGAACCTTGAAATGACGCATCTTGTCCACAGCTAATAAAGTTCTGTGTGTGCAGGTTTCCCTTGCTTTATGTGGGTTCTGTATGAACAAATTCGCTCTTATGCAATGACCCTTTTTATACCAAAAATTCGTTATCTGTGAAGTAAATTCACTTTTATGTGATCGGTGTGGTGGAAATCGGCAGTCAGCTGCTTTGTGCAGTGCATTGTGGGAGTGATGCACACCAAAATATAGTCTCCTGTGTGGATCTGTGCTCCCTGCTCATTGTCTGCAACGTGTTTCCGTAGTTGTCATCCCCATTATGGCTTCTAAGTGTCCCACAAGCTTATCTCCTACCCCTCTCCCTGTGCTTGTGTGTACTGTCTGCTGTTGGTGAGTACCAAAATTGTCTTGTAAAACTGGTAGGAATGGATCTGGGGGTCAGTACAGTTGAGGTCTTGGAACATATCCCTGTTTGTTACATTGTAAAGTGGGTTCCCTTTATGCAAATTCGAGTTATGCACCATTTTCCAGGAACTCATGTACAGCATAAAGCAAGGGAAACCTGTACTGTGGAAGATGTTAGTCATTAAATAGAGAGGCTTTCATAGTAATAACTTACTTGCATTAAGACAACAAGATTAAACTGAGTCTCTGCTCTGACTTGCAGTCAAAGTGCATAGCATGCTTCTGTGGGATGGGATGTCAAAGTAATAATCCTATAAATGTTCTTTTAAATATGGATCTGATCTCTGTTTTAAATGTGGATCCAAACTGTTTGGGTTCTCTACATGAGGATGCATGGAATATAGAAAAAATGGAACCCGCTTTGTTGTTTTGGATGTACACTGAATGAATAAAAACATTGTTCATTAAAATTATGCCATAAAATCATAGTATAATATTAACCTTATCTTCTGTAGGCATACTTATTCTAGCTAACACTAATTTTTTATTGTCCAAGATCATAATTAATGATTAACATTGGATTTTTTTTTTAATTTTGCCTGGGCACTGACCTGATAGAGCATGTGGGGATTACCAAACAGAAGAATCTTTAACATTAGCTGAAATGTTCCTATGTGTTTGCATACCTCCCAGTATTTGCAGTTGCTTTTCACTGCTCTCATGTTTCTCCTGTGTGCTTTTTAAAGCTCCTGTGAACGATGGGAGATGCTGATATTTATTTCTTCTGTTAGAGGTATCTTGAGATTTGAGTTAGAACATTATTATAAACTAGCTTTAAGGCAGGTTTCTAATGTACTGTGAGAACATGGAAAAGGGAAAGGAAGAAAGTGGTGGCTGCTAATATTTCTTTAACCTTCAGTACTTGAGATAAGCAAGCATCATCATTAGCATATTAGTTTTTCACTCTGTACTTGGTGTGTGGTTTTGTATTTGAATTAGGAGTTGGCTGCTGTTTCTGCAGAACTCCCAGATATTCTAAAATCGCTACAGTTGTGCACTCTAAATGAAAATGAAGTTATATTTCTGAAGGATACAAATAAACCCTTGGAAAGACCTGATGTCCCACGTTATCAGGTAAAAAAATCTCAGACTTTTCTATATGTCACTAGAAGTATGTTCGTTTGGATTTTTTTTTAAGTTTTCTTGTGTTTAAAATGCATTACCAAATAAACTTGGTACCAAAGTGCTCACAATAAACTTTTTGGGTGCTACTTCCTGTGTTTTGAAGTTTATGAAGTAGTGTGTGCAATGCTAGGCATTATTATTATTATTATTATTAAGAATAAGACTAATAACAATTGTGTACATGCTTTGTTGCCTAAAGAGGTTCTTTTGACAATTCACGAAATTGTAGGGCATGTAAGATACTTTGTCATGGGTACTCTTGTCTTTTTTATTAAGATATTCTTTTTGCTGCTGATGTTGTAAGCACTACACCCAGCAGGAGTATGTTTCAAACATGTCAGTAAAGTGGAAACCTAAAACATAGTAGGGACAATGCCTGTAATGCCCTTTTCTCTTCCCCTTCTCTTTGCCTCAAAAGCCTATGGGCATTGGAAGATTAGTTTTATTTCAACCAGAACAGGCAGTGCTGAATGCACTCAATTGAATGGATCAGCAGGCTAGCCGCACAGTGTAATGTAATCAGCCAGGCTGCATGTTAAGCTGCCCTCTGAAAAATTCCAGTTGGCCTCCTGCCTTTATTCCCCTCATGACATTCTTTTTGTGGTGCCAATTGGAAGGAAGATGAAACCGGATGAGTTAGTTTCCTCATCTCCTCTCAGGTACATTGCCAATTCCTCTGTCAAGTAGCAAGAGGAAAGAAGATTTGGGAAATGTCAGGGGTTGATACTTGATACTTCCTACATCCTCTCCAAGCATTAGGGTTACTAGAATTTGAAACTGTTTTGACTCATGATATATGATAAAGTTATTTTATTACTAGCAGGCATTAAACAACTCACAGGCAATAAGCTGTAGTGTTTCAGTGTAACAGCTTATTTGTTTTAAAGAATTTTTGCATTCAGAAGAGAGATGTGTTCTCTGGGCTGGTGATAGTCTTTCACCTTAGTTCTGCTGAGTTTAGGGTAAATTACTTACATGCTGTACCTCTGATTCCTCATACAAAATGGAATATTGTTTGTGATACGCTTTTTTTTCTTTAAGATCACTCTTGTTCCTGATACTTTAAATTGGGAGTGGCCAACCTGCAGCATGCATGCCACAAGGGGCACAGGCAGCCTCTGTGTGACATGCAGCAGCTCAGGGAGAGCAGGTAGTACAGCTGCAGATTGGGCAGGGGAAGTGGATCTGAGTGACACTTGGGGAGGGTGTTGGGTCTGTCTTGTGGCACGCCTTCCAAAAAGGTTAGCCCCCATTGCTTTAAATAAGTCTAAGTTCATGTTATAAGTAAAAAGTATGTTGTTAAGAACTGTATAATTTTGTTCTCTTGTTCTTCTTCTCTTTTTCAAGAATCATCTTTCTGGAGTGCTTTGTGTGATGAGATTGTCTCCTTCATTTCCAAGGACTACGGTTGATTCTATATTTACCTTGCTAAACAAATACGCTACTGGTGTAAGATATGCAATGGAAGCGAACTCAGTACAGAAGCATCATCCAGAGACATCCCATACAGAGGATGACGACACAAATCAATCAGTATCTTCAATTGAGGATGATTTTGTCACTGCTTTTGAGCATCTAGATGAAGAAGAGCCTTCAAAGACCCAGAATGCTGGTTAGTTACTATATTATTTGTTGCAGTCTCTCTCAACATATGAGAGCTGCAGTCTGGGCTAAAGAGTGCTTTCTATGATGTGGTAAACTTTTGAGACCTATATTCAGTAATTTTTTTTACTAATTATCTGTTCTTAAAGGGATTATCACAGAAACAGACAATGATATCTTAAATTAAAGTTTCTGGCCTCAGTGGTAGAGCCAGAAAAAGTAAAATCTGCCCTATCACAGAGCTCATAGTCTCATACATTTGCAGTGGTAGGGGAGCTGTAATTATTGCCCAAATATTGCTATCAAAATTAGTTGCTCCTACATAATGGTTTTAAAAGCATTTTCTCTTCCATTTTAGGCATAAGCCATATTACTCCTCGAAGCCACTGTGATGCTGCCTCACAGACGATCCCTTCTCATTGTTTAGAAGCCATCGATTCCAAGATTATTTTTAGCTCTTTTCGTCGGAAGTCATCTGCCAAGTCTTCTGCTTCTCTGATAAATATCTTGGAGCTTAAAGAACTAACCTCCTCTGTAAAGAGTTCAGTCACAACCTCCATTTCTGATCCTTGGGTACAGAGGAGTTTCTACAAGCCATGCAGTTCTTCTGATCAAAGTGTTAATTTTTTACATAAAACATTGTTTTCCTCCTCTCCTGTTGAATCATCTGAGTCAAATTGCTCCAGCCCAAGTCCGATCATTTTCTTAGATGAAGAGGGGTATCAAAAAAGCTTGAAAGCAAAACTTCAGCTACCAAAAATTCCAGTAGTGAAAGATGGTATAGAGGATTCAGACTCAGAAGTAAGTGAATTTTTTGATAGTTTTGATCAGTTTGATGAACAGGAGCAAACTTTGGAAAGCACTTGTAAACTTATTAGGGATCCCATCCTTGGTAATCCACCCCAGAAGAGAAAGGTCTCCCATGAACAACTGCATTCAACAACCACCACTATGAATCCTCAAAGATTCAAGTTTGATCGTCCCATTCTTCCAGCCAATGTAAGGAAACCAACACCTCGTAAACCGGAATCACCATATAGCAACCTCTTTGATGTTCCAGATTCCCCACGTCCAGTAAAAGCATCAGGAGAAGACAGTGGTGGTTTGTTCAGTCCTATCAGATCATCAGCCTTTAGTCCCCTAGGAAGCTGCACTTCCACTGAATGTCTTTGTCGGATGGATCTCAGTGGAGACGGGAATAATCAAAATTATGATACACTTTACAGTGCATATTCAGATTATGCAAACAATGTTTCATTTGAAATACTAGGTTCTCTTTTTCATCCTCAGTCTTCACCAGGACAAATACATGCAGAAAACAATTCTAACCTTAGTAGGATTGCCTTAGGAGAGGAAAAAGGTCAACCTTTAGAGTTCAAAGGGAAAACATCAGTTACGGAGCAAGATAAGAAAGCTAAATCTAAATGCAAATCACTAATGATTAAAGACAGCATTCAAAAGTTTGCAACAGAATTGGTTGAGAAAAGTTTTGGCAGTGCATTTAAAGACCTACAGAAAGGAGTTTCTTCATGCACCAATGCACTGTGTCACTTGGCTGCTAGATTGACTTCTTCAGTCTTTCAGATGGCTTTTTATGAGATTGGCAGGCAGCGAGCCTTTTCACTGAAGGAACGTGCCATTAATGGCCTAGCAAACCTTTTGGTTAGTGAAGCTATAACAAGTGCTTTGAAAGAACTGCGATATGTAAAGAAACAAATAATTACAAACACAGTTGCAAGATTTGCAGCAGACCTGGCTGAAGAGCTTGTTTTTGAAGGAATAATGGAAGTCTGTCAGTTTTCATATCCATCATCGCCCTCAGCTGCCCATTATTCGTCCTTTGAATTTGAAGACAAAGTGGTGAGATCATATGCCAAAGATTTGTCTGAATCTGTCATTCAGGAAGCTTTTATTGAATTATCCCAAGCTGATGTGACCTTCACAACACAAGCAGCAATTAGTGTTTCCATGGACAACATAAAGTATGTAAGTGCAGAAAGTATGTTGCAGTCAACACAAACTTCCACTGCTTTTTCTAATTGTCATGAAAGAAGTCTTGTAACTTTGCATCCAGTACAAGAATGTGGAAAAGCATATACCGTACAACAAGCTTTGTTTTGCACCTCTGGTGTTGTTAGTTCAATACCAGTACCCTTAGCTGGAAGAGCACTTTGTCAAAATCAAGTTTCTTCTGATGTTTATAATGCAAAAGTGTGCACTGGTCCAGTCTTACATGGAAATCTGAAAATGTGCAAAGAGTCAACACAACCATATTTTACAGCTAAAATGAGAGAAGAGGAAGTGGCTTCTCTTAGAAATATTTACCTGACTCCAGATCACAGTCAAAGTACTGGAAGTTGCACACAGTTTTTGTGTAACCGGAGTGATAACAAACAAACAAACAGCAATTCTGGAGTGAATAACATTTCAGAATTAACTAAGGGGCCAAAAAGCATCAACAGTTTCTCTGGAACAATGGTAGACATGATAGTAAATGAAGCTTACGAAGCAATAACCTCATCTAGAGTTACCAAAGCCATGGAGGGTTATACCAGTTTTTTAACCAGAAAAATAGTAGAGAGAGAACCTCATCTACAATGTATTGGTGATGACGTACCTAAGATTATGTTTGCTGATCATTTGGCCAAACATATTGTGAAACAGTCTGATAAAACTATATCTGCATTATCCAAAACAAATGAGACTGAAGTATATAATGGAGGCTCACAGACAAATACAGATAATAGCAGAAAAGAAGTGTATAGTACAATAAAGAAACAGGAGTCTGAAAAACAAAATATTGTTCCTGTGATTATGGAACAACAACAGATGCCCGTGAATAATCTATCTAAAATTCTTGTTACTCCAGCTCATTCTACTCAGTGTTGTTGTCTTTCTCCACCAAAACATCATGCTCAGGAACAAAAAGGATATGGAGTACCTAGGTTTTCTTCAGGCGTCCTGCCACCTTGTCTACCTGTGACTGTCACTAGGCACATTGTAGAAGACTTCACTAATTCAAAAAGCTGTTCAGTAATGTCCTTAAATAAACCATTGAAAAAATACGATATGCAAAATGCACTGTTGGTTCCTATGGCTTTTGGGCAGGAAAGTTCTTTACTACACACAATGACATTTGGCAGTGAAGATGCTTTGCAGGTGGATGATAAATCAAGTATTAGAGATGTAAATATCTGTGCAGTTCCTGATACACCACCACCAACTCCTTTAGTACCTTTACAAACAAGTTCTGAACGGAACTTACGGAAGCTAACCAAGAAACTGAAGGGAGAATTAGCAAAGCAGTTTGCACCTGCAACACCACCCTCCACACCTTATAACCCAGCTGCTGCTGGGTTATCTGAAACTGAACATGACTCCTTGGGAAAGGAAGAATTTATGTTAAAGCTTATGCGATCACTTTCTGAAGAAGTTGAAAGCAGTGACGATGAAGAACATTCTGAAATGCTGGAGGAGAAAGTTGAACATTCAGAGAGAACAGTAGAGTATGCAGATCATTTAGCCAGCCGTATCATTTCAATGGCAACTGAAATGGCTGCTTCCCACTTAGATGACAAAACAGCTCAAAGGGAAGCTGATAAACGCCTCCAGTTAAATGTGCAAAGCAAAAGATGTGCATATACTGCGTTTATAAACATCCCAGAAGAAACTTTAAATTCACTGTGGAACTATGCAGGTGATATGGCTGGAAAAGTTATCAGTGAGGCCAAGAAAATGGTAAAATCGAGGCATTGCAAGCTACTGAGGTTAAAGCGGGTCAGTTGTCACGTGGACTGCCTTCATCTTAGACGAAAGGATAAAGATTGTAGTTCAAAAGAGAGGTGGGGTCCAGGGGTGGACCAGTGGTCCAGAGAGGTAGATTCATCCATGCTTTCTTTACCTCAGAGTTCAAGCTCAACAGGTCTGACTTCCAAGTATCCAAGCTGTGAGAGTGTGACTGATGAATATGCAGATCACATCATTCAAGTTCTGAAAAGGGAAGGTGGTAACAGTGAGTTATTAATGGATCAGTACGCCAGTAGACTTGTTTACAGATCTATAAAATCAGGCTTACAGCAAGCTGCCAGGAAAATCAAACTGAAGTACAGTAGAAGTATATTTCCTGGACGAAACACAGAGGTAAATGGTAAGCACGAACTGTTCAAGATATCGAACAATGATGCACAAAAGCAAATGAGAAGTAGCATTCATCAGTGTGAAGCCCAAACTTGTGAAAGGAATACCAATACACACAGAACTGAATGCACAGACTTGCTCCATTTTTCAGAGTCCCTGGCTCACAGCATAACTTGTGATGTCAGAAGAAAACTGAAAATGTCAGCAGTATGTTTACCAAAATCTTTAACAGATTCTTGTCTGTATCAAAAATCTGAACATGATGACGTCACAGAAGATCTCTTTAAAACAACATTTTCTAAAACATTTCTTCCTTTCTCTGAAAAACACAAGCTTTATCATAGTACAGGCAGCCTAAATGAAAATGGTTACAGTGAAGGCATAATTCAAGCGATAGAACAGTATGCCAGAAAAATGGTGGATGACACTTTAGAATTGAGTTTGGAGTCTGCTGTTCTCCAAGCTGCTGAAAACAAGAAAAATGAGGATAGGTGCACTTACACGGAAAAGTTGTCCCCTTTTTCTGGAACAGCCTGCAGATGTTGCAGTATGAAAGAACATCAGTATTGTACTGAAAGTTCATCTCAATGCCTGCCTGGACAAGACCCCCACACTAGTATCAGGCAAATACCGAATTCAAGGTTGGGCGGTGTCTGTCAAAAATCCAGAGTTTTACACCTTGATATTCCCAAAATTCATATTGACACGGAACAGAAGACATTATTTTCTGAGAAGGTAGTCACTGCAGCTATTGAGAAAGCAGAGAGAGAACTGAGCAACACAAGCTTGGCAGCTGATAGTGGTATTGGTCAAGATGGAATCAGTTTTGCTGAGAGTCTTACTACAGAAATAATGACGTCAGCTATGACTAATATTAGTCATGCTGTTAATATGAGGTAATATTAAATTGTTGTCTTTCTTATTTTTTTCTTTTTGTTTTAGCAAAAGGGAAATTGTTAATATGAAAACTTCTGTGATCAAAGGCAATTTTGAATTGCATTTTGTAAATACAAATTTAAATTACAAAGTACATTCCCACACCTTGGCTTGATGTGGGTCCACTTGACAAGAGATGATATATTTTTATTTCCTTGGCTCTTAAATAGTATGGTGATGTGTAAGATTAAAATATTTGGTTATGTTGTTAATATTTACTGTGGGTAGTGCTTGAAGGCCTTGTGAATAGTTGAAAGCCACAATGAGGTTGGTCCAGATTTTTCAAGATACTGTCCCAAATAGCTAATAGATGACAATATCTGCTCAAAAGCACTCAAAGCCTAAAAGATAGGTGTCGCAGGGCACCTCGGTGCTCCTGCTCCTAGAGATGGGAAAGCTGCCGGAGGAGAAGCTCTGACAGTACAGAAGGAGCCCCAGCGGAGATAATGAGCATAGCTGCAGGTTGCCAGGGCAACTGATAAGAGTCAGCTGGCCAGAAGGGGGCAGGGCCTGGCCCTTATAAAGCCCAGGGCTGAGGCCAGGCTGGCAGTTCCCTGCCAGCAGCCGGAGAGGCAGGAGCTCACGGGGCTAAGATGCGAGTACTGCTTGAGCAGGCTGAAGGATGGTGGCTCTGTGGCGCAGGAGCTGTGTTGTTGCAGCCAGGCAGCCTTAAGTTAAGTTACAGCCAGGAGGCTTGTGTTTTGTTTGGTTAGTGTTTGTATTACAACCGGAGGTTTGGGTGAGGCTGTAGGGGTTGGAGGAGGCCTCATAAAGGGCCCCATGGGAGTGTGGGGGCCCCAGCGCCCGAGGAGGGCACAGGAGCGCAACCAGTGGGTTGCGGGCGGGGAACAGAGACCCCGGTTGTGTGCGGGGTACGTAGAACCCAGCCCCAGAGCGGGGCAGCATTGAGAAGCCCAAGGTGGGTGCGGCGAGCCCCAAAGAGGGGGAGCGCCATATTAGGAAGCCCAGGATGGGCGCAGCAGACACCAGCAAGGGCATCACTTGCGGGGTGCATAGACCCCAGCCCCAGGGAGGGGCGATTACTGAGGAGCCTGAGAGGGGCCATACTGAGCCCTAGAGCGGGGCGATATTGAGGAGCCCGAGAGGGGCGATATTTAAGAAGCCCAGGACGGGCATGGCAGACCCGGTGATAGGCCTGCACTGCAGGAAAACCCAGGACAGGGGCATGGTGCCGTGGTGGGCCCCAACGGAAGGGGTTAGTGGCACGACGCCCCAGGAGAAGGGCAAGGTGCTGCGGTTGTCCCTGGTAAAAGGGGATAGCAGCGCGGTGAGCCCATACCAGAGAGGGTAGTAGTGCGGTGGGCCCAAAAGACCGGTGGCCAGAGAGGACGTCCCAGAGGGGACTAGCCCATTGTAGAGAAGGCCCAAGAGTAGGCATAGGTGTGTTGTGACCGGACAACGTCTATTCCATCTGCGAGGCTTGGGGCGTGGTATTAGGGGTGGTAGGAGCCACGCGTAGCCCATAAGGCTAGGGTGCCCCAGGGCACCCATGGTTGCAGGATAAGACCCATGAGGGGTCCAGGAGTTTACGTGCCCAAGGAGATGCAAGGCAGCCTCCCGAACCTACTGAACATCAAAGACGTGGTGGGTGAGAAATAGAGGGTGCCCTTGGGCCGAATTGGCACGGAGAGAGGGCCTTAGGAGACCACGGCCCTCCTGTAGGACTCCGCCATGACAATAGGTCTTCCATTTTCTCACACAACAGTTGGAGGCAAAATGTACAGAACTCCATCTCTTCATCTTGATGGCCTCGAACACATAAAATTGAACACTATTACATTTTTATGTTGTGGCCCTGTATACATGTTGTTTGAAATCCTTATTCGGAGCATGTGTAACTTTTTAAATGCAAGTGTTTGATTCACAAAGGCTAATGTTGAATTGTTATGTAGATGTCACTTTTCAAGAAGAGGTTTTAATGAAAGTTTCAAGCTAAATTATGGTACTAAGAGCCAATGAAATGTTAGGCAGGGGACAAAAGGACAGCTGTGCATTATCCTAGCATGACAGAGGGAGGTATTGTGATTCTAAGAAGACAGAGAATATGGAAGTTGCCTGGAAAACATGTTTAGCAGTTACACTTGCTGTGTGGTATATTTGTGACCTGTTTCTTTGCAAGGTTGTGGAGGGGACAGGAAAACACATTCTCTAACCCAGGGATGTCAAACATCTTTGCTCCTCCCTGCTGTACACCCTGGATCCAGACCATGTGGTTCCTCATTGGCTGGATTCAGACCCACTTCTGGCAGGTTGTCTCGCAGTGGTGGAAATTGCCACAGGAGCCTGAGTTGGAGAGCATTAACCTGTGATTCAGGGAGCCACAGATTAATGCTGTTTCTACTCACCCTGCCCCTGAATTCCCAGTGCCTTTAGGAGTTCCATGACCTGAATATTTATGCCCCTGCTCTAACCAACTGGTATATGGACTGCCAGAGTTTGCCTTTAAGGTTACGTTTCATTTGTTCCTACCCTGTACGTTTTCAAATTTAGCCTTTTAAAAAAATGACTACAGTTTTTTAAAAAGTTAATCAATTGAATGTTATGAAGCATTTATAGCTAATTTTATTACCATATTTACTTGTATAACACACATGCACCTTTCTCCTAAAAATTAGCCTTCCAAAATCAGGGTGCATGGCTTAAGCAGGGTAGTGACTTTCCTTTTTCTGCCCAGAATAGAAGAATGGTCTCTGTCATCCTATTTCACAGTTCTACAGACCTGTTTTTAACTCTTTTGAAAATCCTAAGTTAGTCAGTGGAGTTCAGTCTTCAGCAGCAGCTACAGTTTAAGCTTTGGGCTGAGCACCCAAGATCTACTGACCATTCAGCTGTCAAAGAGTTAAAACTAGCTTTTTCCTGAGTAAGAAAGAGAATGAGTGAGCTGAAGGTTAGGCTTTGTTCTTATTCTTGGTGATTAGTTCCAGAAAAAGTCTCTTCATTGTGTCTTCCTAAAAATAAGGTGCACATCTTATTTGGGGATGTGTGGTATGTGGGGAAATACAGTATAAAAATTAAATGAGCTCATTTTGTTCAAGGTTTTCATGCAAATTCAGGTTTCTGATGTTACTTATACAAAAGAGAAGAGTCTATAAAGTAAACTTGGTTGTCTCACCACCTTGAAACAGGAAAAATAAACCTATATCTACTTTTTTATTTTAAAAAATCGTTTGTTGTCTAATTGTATGTGTATGAGTGCTAAACATGCTTGTTTCTGTCAGCATTTTGTCTAGACTAACCATATGACTGGTTGAGCAAGACTGACCATAGCAAGTGAGGAAAAATTAGCCAAAATGTTAGGGCTATATGAAGCTTCGGTCGCTGATTCCATTTGGCGGAGATTTGGCCTGATTTGGCAGCCGAATCTCTGAATCCGTATTGAATCAGGAGACCCTTTAATTTCTCTAATCCATTCGGAGAGATTCAACAATTTGGACATAGACACAGCTTTAAATGTTTTTTCTACATACCTTGAGGTACCAGGCTGCTAGTGAATGCTGAGATGGTGGGGTGGATGGAGTGTCCCACAAGAGTGAAGGGGGGTCCCCTGCACACTTGGCAGTGGACCCGGAAGTGGACCAGAAGCACTTCCACGTGGGGCGGCCACAGAGGGGGTCCTCCGTGTGCTTGGCAGCGGACTCTGAAGTGGACCGGAAGCACTTCTGGGCCCTCCCCTGCGTTCCTGTAGGACACTTAATTCACCCCACCATCTCAGTGTTCACAAGCCATGCCTTGTACCTCAAGGTATGTAGAAAAAACATTTTAAAGCTGTGTCTATGGCTGAATCACTGATTCTCCAAATCAGAATTGAATCACTGTCCCCTGAATTGGGTCGAATCAGAATTGAATACGGCCTTTTTCGCACACCCCTACAAAATGTTGCGTTGTGGATAAGTCAAAATATGCTAGAACCTCCCCTGTGTAGCTGTATACATTTTAATTAATATAAAGTCTATAGGACTTAAATACCAAGTACCAGTATGCTATGAATGAGTCTTCCCAGTGATGCTTTGTGCTTGATGGAAGAAGATTCTGAATGGTGCCCCCAGGCTTGAGTCATTTTGTAGAAGTCTAATTTGTGTATGTATGTATTATAAAAACCACCTCAAAATGATTGATTACCTAGTTTTGGAGTAGTTGTGTGATTTCACTCATGTCCCGTGCTTTGCATGAGACTTAATATCTCTCTGCAGTGTCATTAAACTGGCTACCTGAACTTTTTTGGAGCAGCATGAAATGCAACACTATAGAGGTGTTCTGTACTTTTAATTTTGTTTAGTTCTGTGGGAAGAGACGGAGTCCACTCTGCTGAATCTATTGTTAGCCAACAGATGAGTCTGAGTATTGGCGAGGATAGCACCGGCAGCTGGTCCAATTTAAGTTTTGAAGATGAGCATGCTGATGAGAGCAGCAGTTTTCTTCATCTCAGTGACAGGTAACTATGAAGACATGCTAATATAGATACAGAATAACCTCATGATGTATTGATGTGGTTTAGCTTTCTCTTTCGGAGAAGAGCTTTATTTCCCATTTAACAGGAAAGTGTTTTCAGTGAAATTTGGCTCTAGAATTATGTTTAAATTAACATTTCCCTTCAGAAGGGGATTTTTATCATGCATGTTTACATTCACACACAAATATGTGCATTAAAAATTAGGGTATGGGTTTTAACAATTTCCTGGCATGAGTTAGTTTTCACAGTATGTTAGCATAGCACATTCATGCATAAAAATCTGTATATTTTGATGTGCATATTTAACAACAAATTTTAATATATTAATGAACACACTTTAATAGCAGTGCTAAAATGCAAATTATAGGTTTGACAGAATTTGATTCATGTTTTTAATAACTGTGACTGATAATATCAATATTCATTGATTTTTTTTTTTAAGTATTTATTTAATTTTTATCTATTTATCTTCCTGGAGTGCATTAAATTAGTGGCAGGGTTTAGGTTGTAGCTGTGTTGGTCTTCCTGGAAGAGCACACACCAACTGCTGAAACTTCCTTAGCCTGACAAAGGGTTTTTGAACCTGAAAGCTTGCTTAATAAATATTCTCCAACTATTTGGGTTGGTCTAATAAAAGATATCAAATTCACCCAAGGAACCTTGTCTGCCTTAAATTAGTGGTGCACTCTAATTTAGTAGACAATTTATTAATGACTGTACTGTTATTCTGGTGCAGTTTAACTGCCCACCATGATGCCCATAACTACTGTAGGGCTGCTGCCAGCTGAGCAGCAGAGCCGCTATCAGTCCTGGCTTTGCTCACCCTTTGTTCCCAGTCGCTTGGGGTTTTTGGGAGTTGGAGTCCAAACTACAGTCAGCATGGTTCTGTAGGACTGCTCCCTGTCATCCAACACTATCAGTCATCATTTTTCTTATGTCCCCTTTTTTCATCTGTCTGTGAGGGGGAAGTGAAATAAATGTTTATCAACATTTACCAATTAAAAATTGAAGACTTTATATGCAAGAACAAGAACATTGTAACTTTTAAAATGTTTATGGTTTAAGTTATTTTATCCAGATTTTCTATTTTAACTTTTCTGTTTTTACAAAAAACTTTTAACAGAAAAAATTGAACCATATCAGACTTAAGGAGCTGGATTTGCAGGTTGACATTTGTAAGCCCTTTCAGCTGAAGTTGAATTTGGAGAGTTTATAAGCTCTGTAAGGCTTTTCTTTATAGTGATATATCAAGCTCTTCAGGAAATGGGTTCCCTTAGGCAGAGTGCACTTACTCCTCTGGAAAATTTTAGATTTTGGTATAGAATCCATTTTTGTCCTATTAAGAGGTTTTCTGCAGTATAAGTGTTCTTCATAAAACTTGCATGCATGCTTGTTAGCAGCTGAACATCAGTTAAGTAAATTAGCACCCAACATTAGTAAAACAATTTGCACTATTTAAATGTAGGGTTTTTTTTTAAATAACAGAAGGCCATCATCCTTACCAAGAATGGTCAACATAAACATTTTAAAGTGTATTTTTACATTGAGTTTTCCAAGGAAAAACATATCTGACTACTTAAAATGGAAGAAAGTGTGCTTTTTGTAGCTTTCCAGCTTATGACCAAGGACAGTTTTTTGTCATATTTTCCTTTAAAACAGAATCTGTTAGCATATTGAGACTATTCTCAGGGGAAAAATATTTTGGAAAGTTGTGAACATTTGAAAAACAGGTTATAATTAAAGTTACTGTTTAAAGTTAGCTGTAATTTTCACTGTGACAGATCTCGGATGCGGATTTACAGTACACACATTGTATTAGTTTCTAGTATGAATATAATTGCTTTCATAACTTGTTTTAAAGACTTGTCTAAAAATTATAGCACATTAGAACACCAAACTGATAATTACCAAATCCTTCCCAGAAAAATATAAGTAACTATGTTTTCTTAGAGATGTGGTTTCCCACTTTTTGGTATTTTGAAAAGGTTCCTAAGATCATATAACATTGAAAGCGGCCTTCTGGGTACATTGTTGGCTGTTATCCTTACCATACTGTAGGGTAGTAGAAGTCGAAGGAAATAGAAAACATTACATGATAATATTGATTTCCTGTTAGTGATCATCGTGTTGGTGTTAGTTACTCTAACTTTTGCAAACAATAGTTTGGAGACGGTTCTTCAAACAAAAAGATTGAGTTGTCTATCGTATAATGACTTCGGTATCATGCTGCTTGTACCTGTATATGCTGAAATATAGGAAAAATAGGAAATATATTTTTTCCTTACAACTCAAAAATAATGGAAGAATAGAATTGGATTTATTTTTGGTAACGTGCTCGTTTGTTATAACGCAAATTACACACATCAAGAAATTGTGGGATCCATGTTTATATGTTTGTTAATAAATAGTATTTGCTACTGATGTGTAATTCAAATTTTGTAATAAAAATGTCATTTATTTAAATCTGAAAATATATTCAATAAAACATTTTACAGTTATGCAGCTGGATCAATGATAAAGTATTAAGGGTAGAAATCTTACAGAATTGATTATAATAATGCAATACTGGATGGAGTGCAAAGCAGATCTTCAGTGGAAGCGTATGAAGTAAATGCACAGAAATATTCAAGAAGTTGGAAATAAAAAGCTAAGGCATATTTTAAGGAAATTAGTAGCCTGCAATCCACAGTTGCAATGACTGATTATTTATAATTGTTTTCTGTAGTCAGTGTTCAGTTAGCATGGAAACAGAGGGGCAATATTTTTTATTGAACTATCGATGAATGGTTATTTCTAATAATTTCTCATAGCATAGAAATGAGCTTAACTTCATTATTTTAAATGAGCAGAGACACTTAGTCGTTGCAGTTACAATGTGAATTTTTAATGCACTTTTCAAATAGGCATGCTTATATCTTAATGTATTTTTAAAACGCTATTAAGAGCCTGCATAACAAATTCAAGAATTGGTAATGTAGAATTACTTATTTTTCTCATTTTTTACCATGTACTTTAACTGCTACTTCATTTTCCTTTTTTCTTTTAATACTCCTTAGCACTGAATAAGAAGTGAAAAAAAATACTGAAAAGTAGAGAAATGTCATTTGACCTCATGATGACAAAACGTATATAACGCCCATGTTTTTATAGTTTATCATATTGTTCTGACTAGGGAATTAAATTATTTAGCATGAAGCTTAACATGAAACTGAATGCTTCATCTTTATATTATTGTTTTGCTCCTGATTTCTTTGTATTAAAACAGAAAAGATGACTTTCAACAGTAGAGGGTGCTTTCATCATGCATAATAGGTTTTGTAGTAATAGTGCTAGTTTTACTAACCAGATTTTGTTCCAGTTCTACTCCTGTCTTGCTTCTAAGCTCATGTGTATGGAGACATCCCTCAATCAGTCAACTAAAGCATGTCCTATCATCTCTAAATGTCTCAAGTATAAGCAACTTTTCCTTGATATGAATATGTTTCCTTATATGTATTCATCCTTTCTTTCTCCGCTTAGAGCAGTCAGGTGAGTTGGCTAGGGCTATTATTATTTTTATACAATCTCTATCATAAGCACCCTTGTTGAAAGCAGCATCCTGTAGTCCTCTTTTTCAGTCTTCCAGGTTCTTGACTCTTACTAATAACATAGAAATTTGGCTAGCATGATCTATTTTACCTGCTCAACAATTTAAGCTTTTGTCTGTTTTGCTATCAAAATCACTCATTAAAACACTTTTTTTTATTGGTCATATAAAGACCACATCAGTTAAGAGTATTCAGGTCTACTGCTAAGTAGCTCCATTTTCTTTATAGTTACTTCTTAAATCAGTATGTTTACACATCATTAAGGAAACTGGGAATCTTGTTGATACCATCTTTAGCATTATGGGTATTTAAAAACAAATTTCTATCTGCAGTTATGATACAGTGGTGTTTAGTAGCCTTAGTTCTCTTCAGAATTTAAAAGGACACTAAACTAAGAGATTTTATAATTTGTTTCAATAAGAAATGATAGACCTGAGCATGATAAACATTTTTTAGAAAGTCTCTGTTTATGGTTCTGCTTGGCCATCTATCCACTACTGTGCTTACAGTTGTTTTTCTTCTGGGGTTTCTAAATGGTCCACTACTGCCAAAAGTTTTTATCCACTCAGCAGACTGGTTTACAGGTTTGATTTAATGACTTCTGATTGGATTTCAGTTACACATACACTTACTTAGTTATGAATTGAAAGTGGAGTTAGAAGATCAAATTTACCCTTTGTTGGGGAAGAAAAAAGCTGTTTGTAGAATTGGGCAAACGATGCACAGATCACATTTAGTTCAGATTTTGAAGATTATCATAGCACTAGCTGTTCTAGTTATGAAGATTTTTTTACTAGCTTAGATTCTGGAATATAAAATAAATTCCCCAGGAAAAAAACTTGTGCAGTTCAACCAGCTGCAGTCTAACCCTGTGTGACTTGCTTCCCTGTTCTTGTTTTTGTTCCATGAGAAGAGAATATGTTTCATGGTAAAATCAACTTTTACTGATAACATTTGTACTTGAATTAATCAACTTTTAGAAGTGGTTTGTTTTGGATAAAGAAGAGATGTTATGTATTAAGCTAATCTGAAAGTGCAGGAGGGAAGATTCTGCTTATTTTTTATATTAGTGAACCACATCTTAAGAGTACAGGCTACTTCAGAGAATAGTTATAGATCCTTCATATCTAATTTATTGTACTGAAGGTGATCTCAAGGATGATAATTTGAATGCAGTTATTTTTTTATGACCTTATATTAAGTTGCTTGGTAATTCAGGGTCTAACAGACACGCATACATGTTACACAAGACAGCAGTTTCAGTTATTGATAGGGCAGCAACATTTATTTTTCTACCTCTTCCATCTCCATTGTGTTTCAGAGCACTTTGAAGCAGTGGCAATGTGTAGGGGGTGCATGTGCACCCCCTGAGCATGGCAGTGTACCCCCTATGAAAAACGGTTGCCATTTCCCACCCCTGCTGCTGACACTGCTGGTGCCATCTGTGGGTGGTCGCCGACCTCTGGTCTGCGCTTGCTGCCACCCCACTCCCACCCGCCAGCCACCAACAGGGCCAGAGAGGCCTGCGGGAGCAACCCTGCTTATTGCTGCCATGCTCCCATCATTTCCGTGCTCCCCCAGCTGCCGGGGGTACACGTTTTTAATGCTTTGAAGAAACTAATAGTGCCTCCTTCAATTCACAGCCTGTTCTGTAGGGGACTTCAGTCTTCAGTGATCCTGATCCAAGTTGTCAACAGACAAAAATTAACTATAAAAAACCCCTAGACTTATTATCACGATGCAGTTTAGCCATGTGATGAATTCAAACCTTAATGATGGTTAGCTTCTCCCATAAAATATAAGCACAATCACATTATAAGTATGGTTTGATTCTGAACACAATACTTTTTGTCTTTCTTTCCCTTTTACAATCTGATTGAGAATCAGGGCACTTCTTTCTTCTGCCCTTTAGGTTTGATTGTGTCAAAAATATGTCAAAATGAAAGATTCTATATGCAAGTACACAATGATGGTACTAATAAACTATAATTAATGGATGTGCTGTCAGATGATATATTTGTAATTCTGAATTAAGATTAAGTAAACATTAAAATTTTCATATATTATATAGTGCAGCTTTGCTTGAGAAATTTTTCACAACTGCCTGCATATTTAGCTGTGTAGCATAGTAGTTATCTGTTGTTTGCATGTCCAAAATGTTTGGGAAACTGCTTTTAATTTTTTTTAAAGCTGTGGCAATTTTGTTGATTTGCTGCAATTTTAGATTTTAATTGCTTTCTCTGGAGACTTTTTACAAATTGCTACTTTTTGTTTATATCTTCATTTGAGAGAGGAATAGACATACTAAAATGCATACATTCTGTGTTATACTGAAATGAACTGGCAAAATTGGAGCTCTGCAACTTTGTTTTGTCTTATGCTTGCAGGCTCCAGGTATTTGTGTTTTAAGTGTTCATTTTATTGTTACAGAGCTGTGTTACTTTACCTGCTTTAAATCTTGACCTATATATGAATGTGAAATAAATACAGCTCATCTGTGGAACAGAATCCCAGTTACCAGGGAATTAAAATTTTGCTACAGAATAAATAGTTATACATTTAGAAAAGTTACAAGGAGCAGTTTTTAAAAAGTCACTTGTAAAGAATAATGGATCTGATGTTCTAAAATTATTTTATACATACCTGTCTTTTTCTCAGTTCCAAACATTTCCTGCTAATCCAACTCTAGTAGTTGACTGCTGGGTTTTTGGCATTAGATTTACTGAAAGATTTTTCACTCTGAAAAATATAAAGTTCATAATTGTATAAAGTCTTGACTAATATTAATATGAATAACAAATTGGGACCCATACTCCTGTGAATAGTCCTGTTGAAACCAATGATACTGCTGACACAAAAAGGATCGATCTATCTATCTATCTCCTCTGTCTGTCTGTCTATATCTGTTCTTGGACCCGTGGAGATATATATATCTCCTTGGGTCCAAGAACAGAATTACTGTAAGCAGTGATTTAGAAAAATAATACAAGTACAATTTTTTTTTTTTACCTGTTTACAGTGCATATCAAAATCTGGCATTATTTTGCTATTTACTATTCTGAACAGCACAGACTGTCACTTTTGTACTCTGGTCCAGGCAAGCCTTTTTAAGAAGTTGCACTGGTTTTGCATCAGATGTTTTGACAAATCAGCTCTGAGGAAAATGAAGGTTCTAGGTTGAGCTACTGTTTGTTTTTTTTTTCTAGTTGTGCTCTGTTCTCTTCTTCCCCTGGCAGTAATGGTAACAGCAGTAGCTGGAGCAGTCTTGGTTTAGAAGGAGATATATATGAGGAGAATTTATCCTTTCCAACATCAGACAGGTTGGTCGAGTCCAGAAATATAAAGAGATGAGTTCCTCATAATTAATGCATGTAGTAATCATTTTTTGCAGATGAGGGATACAATGCATTTTTGTAATCTGATATATTATCAACACGCTTCTCACCTAATCATTTGATTTTCTTTAATGAATTCATACTGAATGGATAAATTCTGCTGTGCTAAATTTGTGAATGTCCTTTAGGCGCAAAATAAAAATGATCTTTTGTGCATGGTTTGCTTGCTAGTCCATAAGTCTTTCAATTACTTTTTCATGCAAACAAGAGAGCTTGCTTCCTACAGGATTTCTGTTTTTCTCCTTTTGCTTTAGCTTATGAAAACTATTAAATTGCTTTATAGAGGGGTCTTCTGCATAAATAATATATGATTAAAGAATGCTAAATCCTCATGTCTTGTATCAAACTGAAAATAAAACTTTCCTGCTTACTTAAAGGTAACAAAACAAGTTTTCTCCTAAAAAAAACCAAGCAAATGAACAAACCAAAAAAAACACTGCCACCACATTTTCATATTCAGTTAGGATCTCTTTATTTTGTAAACATAGTAATTTGTTAACAAATTAATTTATAACATGAAATGGTGTGAGAAGCAAAGCTTCTTTTTCATGGTCATTTCCTGATTCTTTTATAAATTTGTTCTTTTTTCTCTTTAACCTTCATCGCCCAGTCATCAGTTTGAATGCATCCATTATTAGCCTACTGGGTTTGTGTTTAATATTTTGCTCTCTTATTTTTAAAATCCAGTGATGGAACTGAAGATAAAGAGGAAGAGCCCAAGGATACTGTAGAAGGTAATGACTGTTCCAGGAGGGGTTGCTGTAGCTGTCGTCTCTAAATTACATAAGTTAGAGAGCAAAGTGAGACTCCTATTATACATAGGTTGTTTACCTAATGCATATCAAGTAAGTGTCAAAGGATAAAACCACTTGCATACTTTTCGACATCCTTTCATCTACAGTGTTTGAGAAATAGCAATTACTTTGGTTGTTCAGACAACATGAACATTTAATAATATGAACTACTGAAGTCACTTCACTGGACATGAAAAATCAGATGAATGTGAAAAAAAACATTTTAGTACAGATTTCTACAGAACTGTTGGATGCTGGAGAAATTACTATGAAGTTCTTTCATTTTACTGTGGCTTGGTGCAAGTTTTCTTCAGAAAAAACAAATGAAAAACATAGGCTTAAGTTGCTTGCTGTGTTTTGTTCCTTTTTAGTGCAGCTTAGAATGAAGGCTGCAAGGGAGTCTTTTTATAGCTCAGGGTGACTAGAGTCACTGTGGTTTAGGTATGAGCTGCTAAAGGCTTACATTGAATGAAGGTGGCCAAAATACACACTGAGATGTCCATAACCCCTCCCTACCCCTAAGAATGTGAGCTGATATATAACATTTCTGTGCCAACTGTACTTTCCCTTGTATTGTGATAAAATTTTAGATGAGACAAAAGGAGCTTGTAGACGGAAGGTTTTGGAAGTGTAGAAGAGAAGCTCATAGTTAAGTGTTTGTCTCCAAAGCAGGGATTTAGCTGGAAGTTTTCAGACAGAATTGATGTGGGGAAACGCATCTTGACAACTGTTGATCCTCTGGATCGTGGTGTATGTGCAAGAGGTTATGCAAGCATAATACCAAGACCTTCAGCACATATGCCTAGACAAGAGTATGGAGGATTGGAGGCTGCCTTAGACATATCATCCCCGCTTTAGACTATCAAGAGACGATCCAAAGGCCAGACCGAGTTCAGACATTCAGCGCTTCAATGGTTGTAGCTTCTGCCAGACAGCAGCAGATTAGAGCTGCTGCCCACTGCCTAACACCTCAGTAAGAGTGTTTCTCTGGCAGGGTGATGTCCCTTAGCCTTCCTCCAACTAAGGAGTACCCACAAGGCAGTGGGGGCTAGGCTTTTGAGGTGCCCTATACTCTCCTGTCTCTGGAGCTTGTAACATTGTGGTATTTTATAGGAACTGCCCCACCATGAGTAATCTCACCACATTGCCACCTAACCCTCCACAGGTACAAAATATATCCCATAATTTAAATATTATTCTCTACTTTACCATGGCCTTTTTTACTCTTGTATCGCCACTTCTATTTAGCCACGTCATCCACTCATTCAGTGCAGAGGACTGTTATTTCTTAGTTTATTGCTTGCATTGCATTACCACCCAAAGGCCATGGTCAGGGGTGAGATACTTTGTGCAATAGCACTGTGCAGACACAGTAGACATTATCCCTGCCCTGCAGACCATTCATTATCTTACATTAAACACTGTATATCATGTTGTTAGTCTTGTCTGAGTTAATTTAGCCTTAGGCACTCTTTCAGCAACAGGATTTCTGGGTCTGCAATTTCCTCAGTGAATACTTAGCACAGGTAGGGACCAACCAAAATCACAGTTTTGCAGATTTCATGGATTTTGTGAAATCTGGCATTGCCCACTTTTGTGGGCAAAATCTTGGGGGGGAATCCATGTGGGGGAAAATAAAATCCATAGGGGGGGGCGGAAAAAAAAATGTTGGTTTCTCCAACTGGTGTTAGTATAACCATTGCTTGACATACTTTGCCCACTTCTCGTATCTGTTCTTTAGAAAGAATATTGAAAATCAGTTACTAGTATGATTTGAGGTCTGGAAATGCATGCCTTAGAGAAATGAAAGTGGCTTAACCTAATTACCATTTTGAATAAAAGATTAGGAGGAAGCTTGATCATAGTCTTCAACCTGAACAGGCAGAGGTTATATGAGCAGAGTTATTTTATGAAACAAAGTTATAACAATAGCTAGTGGTTGGAAATTGAAGTTAATTCACACTGGAAATAAAATGTAAAGTTTTAAATAGGGTTAATTACTCAGGGATTTAACAAGGGATGTAGTAAGTTCTCTATCACTTGGAATTTTTAAATTCAGATTAAAGATCCCTCTATTCAGATATGCTTCTGTTCAGCCACAAGCTGTTTAGCTATTGGTGCCCTTTTCCCTCGACCTGTATAGAAAGATAGAAGATTTCAGAACAGTGTATTTTCTAATTCCTAAATTTTCTTAAAATGAATAATGTTCATTATTGTGTAATTTTCTCAAATATTAAGTGAGCTACAATAATTCTTTTGAAAAAGTTAGGAATCCATTGTTTTACATTTTAATTTTTAATATTAGGTTTGGAGGATGTAGGAAAGACATTGCTAATAGTGAACACTGACATGGAACCAAGTGTGGTGGACCCACAGCTCAGAATGGCACTTCAGTGGCTGGCAGCTTCTGAAGCAGGGGTGGCTGAACTTCATTTTCATGATACTGCTATGAAGGAGCTCATGTTTGTGAGTATAAAGCTATAAAGTGTGATTAAATTCATTCTGATGTCTAACAGGTATTTCTGCTGTTTGCCTTATATATTAATGGTAAAATATGTGGTATTGAGCAATGTTACTTCATCATTATTATAACCCTACAGAAAATAAAACAAAACAGTCTCTTAGTTTCTGTATGTAACGTAAAAATAATGGCATTAAATGCTATGTGCCTGGCTGTTCTAAACCCAGTTATCCATATATTTTAATGACTTCTTCTCATGCTGTTTTCTTAGGCTGTATCAAAGAAGCTGACACCTTCCAGTGAAGAAACTATTTTAAGTTTTACTCTTCACACTTAACAGTAAATTAACCATTATAATAACCAATATCTTGGCCACACAAGTAAACTTGCATTGCAGTTATTCACATGATAAGTTTAACTAGTTAATTCAGGGGTTCTCAAACTTCGGGATACTACAACCCTGAGTGCTGGATGGCGGCGGCGGGGAATGGGGAGCTCACACACAGCAGCTGCTGCCACATGCTGCTTCTCCAGACCACCACACATACCCCCTGGAAAGTTTGCAGCCCCCTTTTAAGTTGCTCATGACCCCCTGGGGGGGTCACAAACCACAGTTTGAGAACCCCTATGTTAATGTAATTCTTCTACATGTTTTACTACACTAATATATGAAGATTTGCTGTAAAAAACAAACAAACTTATAATTAAACTTGATATTTATGTGTATTTTCATTCCAGACAGAATTGCAGACAATAGTATAAAGGAAATAGATTGAATAGGAAATAGTAATAATGAAATAGATTATTCTGATCTAAACTGTTTTTTGATTCTGTGTTTTTACATTATGCATTAGGTAGTTGCAAAGAATGAAAAAAAAAAATTGGAAAGGAGCCTAAGTAACTTTAGATGATTTTAATATTTTTTTTGGGTTGTGTTAAATTATTGTAATGGAGATTGTTCTGGAGATCCTTCCACTGTGGACAGCTCTTATGAATCCATGGAGAAGCAGGCATGGGGCTGGGGTTTTGTAGGGTGTTGTACATAGATATGGCCTGTATTAGATTTATTACTGTAGTGTTTTGTCTCTGTTTACAGACAATATTAAGCTATATTCAGTCTTACCATTTTTGTTTATAAAACCCCTGATACTTGATGTGAATGTAGGTTTGTATTTTATAATCAGACTGCTATTAGCTAGTCAAGTAATTGCTAATTTGTCATCTGGACAGACAGTGCACGTGCAGTTGCAGCAGCTCAAAAATAGCAGCAGCACAAATTTGTGCCGGAGATTTGTCTTCGGCACATGTGCCTGAACATGCACTTTGGTGTGGGGCAAGTTGTGCCATTTGGGGCAAACTGACCCTGCCAGGCTCCTCCCGGATCTGCAGTCAGGGGGAGCTAGAGGCTAGTCCCAGCGGTATAAAAACCTGTGCTGTCCCCAGCAGTATAAAAATCTGCTCTGGCAAGCAGCTCAGAGCTACTTTGCCCTCAGGAGCTAGTTGGTATCTGGGGACACTAGCCCTTGTGCCAGCTGGACTACTGAAGCAGCCCTAACCTAGAATGGCTCTTGTACCCTCTACCCATTGCAGTAGTCTGGCAGTGGGGGCTGCTGGCTGAATGGGGCCTGCTGCCATTTGCGACAGCATCCGCCCCCTTGAACCTGTGGGCCATGGCTGCGTACCTGCCAGACCCAGGTAGAGACCACACAGCTGCCTGGGGCTGTGGTATGGGCACTACAGCAGAGCCTCTGGGCCAGCTGCTAGTGGACTGTAGCTGCACAGTTGGCCTTTGGGCAGCACTGCTGTTGTCTTCTGGTGTCTCTACTCTGCCATCTGGGCAGCTATCGCCCAGAAGATGTGCTTGTTGCGGTGGCCCGCTTTGAACTGTCAAAGCATGTCCTCCTGGCCCCAAATGGCCAGGATGTCAGCCACTTCATCTGCCCTCCAGCTGGGTCCCCAGTGTTGGCCCTGGGTAGGCTTCTCTGCGTGGGTCCTGTCACTTGCCCTGGTAACGTGTTCTTCCATGTTTAAAATGAAATGCCACTATATATAGATAGATTAGTTGGGCAATGTTTTATTGATATATTTAGAATTTTAAAGCAATTTCGAAGCCTACCAGTGCCTCTATCATCATAATAAAATGAATTCTAAATATCTATACACTTTGGTGTTTGCTTTTGGTTTTTTTATCATAGAAAAATCAGAGCTGCCCCTGCCCCCTTCTCTCACTAGGATGTGGGTTGCTAAGCAGCACTGATCTGCTGGTACCCTACCCCTACCCTTGCCCCTCACTCTCGACCCACAGCCCTTCACTCCTGACCTGCACCCCCTGTCTGCCCCAACTAGCTCTTAGCTGCAACTCTGTCCCAGCACCAGGACATGAGTCAAACTGCAGCTCTCCCACCAGTTTCTTTGTGGCTCTGAGCAGTGCCAGCCGTTACTGTTCTGCTTCCTGTGCCTGTGTCCAGGCCCCAGCAATCCCTGTGCCATTTCCGGGGCCCAGGGACTGGGTTGGGCAAGCCCCTTCCCTTCCAGGCCAGCCTCCCCCTACACAGGCTGCTCTAGGGGGCAGGGGGGCTCTTACCCTGGCTTTGGTGGCCTCTCCTACACAGAGCGCTCCCCCATCCTTGACCCCTGTCTCTGTCTCTTGTCTCTCTCTCTCGCACATACATCCCTTCTGCCACCACCCTCCCTCCCCCCAGCCCATCACACCCACCAAGTGGTTCCTGGGACCAGGAGCCACCCCAGGCTGGGGCCACATATCCCAGCACTGGTGTGGGCACGGGGCAGGGCTGCAGTGTGGCAGTTGCTCCTGTTTCTGTGGCTCCTGCCAGCAGGTCCTGTCCCATCTGGTGGGTGGGCACGCATGGTGTGAGATTTGGGTGGGATGTGTGGTTTGGGGGAGAAGGGATGTGAGTGGTTTGGAGGGGGTACTTGTGCAGAGGTTTTGGGGGGGTGTGGTTTGTGGGTGGATTGTGATGGGGAGTTGTGGGTGTAGAAGGACTGTCTTGGGGTAGAGGAACTCTTCAAGCAGGGTGGGTCCCCTGCACACCCCCTGCACAGCACACAGCTCCCCCACAGCAACAGCAGTGGCTGTCAGGGCGTTCGTGGCCCGCTGTTGATAGAGACCCCTGGCAGCACAGTGCCGCCTCACACCTAGCACCGGCACATGGCACTGGCCCGGCCGCTTGGGCAGAATCGGGCTGCTCTTGTATCAGGGGAAGTCCGGGTGAAGGTGATCCCCTGCCCTCCATTAATGCTGACCTCATGAGGGAACATCTTGAGAAGCTGGATACCTTCAAGTCAGCTGGCCCTGACAATCTACACCCCAGGGTACTCAAGGAGCTGGCGAGCATCATATCCCAGCTTCTAGCATGGATCTTTGAAAACTCTTGGTGCTCTGGTGTACTGCCCGAAGACTGGAAGAAGGCCAATGTGGTGCCTATCTTCAAGAAAGGGAGGAAAATGGATCTGGCTAACTAGGCCCATCAGCCTGACTTCTATCCTGCGGAAGATCTTAGAAAAGTTTATTAAAGAGGCCATCCTTAATGGACTGGCCGGCGCCAACATTTTAAGGGATAGCCAGCATGGGTTTGTCACGGGTAGGTCTTGCTTGACCAATCTCATTTCCTTCTACGACCAGGTGACCTGTCACCTGGACAAGGGAGAAGAGATTGATGTCATATATCTTGACTTCAAAAAAGCCTTCGATCTGGTATCCCATGATGACCTCTTGGTGAAACTGGCCAATTGTTGCCTTGGGTCCACCGCGATCCACTGGCTGGAAAATTGGCTCCGTGGTCAGACCCAGAGGGTAGTAATTGATGGAAGTCACTCATGGTGTCCTGTGACCAGTGGTGTCCCCCAAGGCTCTGTCCTTGGACCCATATTGTTCAACATCTTCATTAATGATGTGGACACTGGAGTCAGAAGCAGACTGGCCAAGTTCGCCGATGACACCAAACTTTGGGGCAAAGCATCCACACCAGAAGACAGGCGGGTGATCCAGGCTGACCTGGACAGGCTCAGCAAGTGGGCGGATGAGAATCTGATGGTGTTCAACGCTGATAAATGCAAGGTTCTCCACCTTGGAAAGAAAAACCTGCAGCATCCTTCTAGGCTCGGCAGTGCTATGCTGGCTAGCACTATGGAAGAAAGAGACTTGGGGGTCATCATTGACCACAAGATGAACACGAGCCTGCAAAGCGATGCTGCGGCTAGTAAAGCGACCAAAACGCTGGCTTGCATCCATAGATGCTTCTCAAGCAAATCCCGTGACGTCATTCTCCCCTTGTACTCGGCCTTGGTGAGGCCGTAGCTGGAGTACTGCATCCAGTTTTGGGCCCTACAATTCAAAAAGGATGTGGAGAAGCTTGAGAGTCCAGAGAAGAGCCACGCGCATGATCAGAAGTCAGGGAAGCAGACCCTACGATGACAGGCTGAGAGCCATGGGGCTCAGGGGTGATCTGATGGCCACCTATAAGTTTATCAGGGGTGACCACCAGTATCTGGGGGAATGTTTGTTCACCAGAGCGCCCCAAGGGATGACGACTAGGTCGAACGGTCATAAACTACTACAAAACCGTTTCAGGCTGGACATAAGGAAGAATTTCTTTACTGTCCGAGCCCCCAAGGTCTGGAACAGCCTGCCACCGGAGGTGGTTCAAGTGCCTACATTGAACACCTTCAAGATCAAACTGGATGCTTATCTTGCTGAGATCCTATGACCCCAGCTGACTTCCTGCCCTTTGGGCAGGGGGCTGGACTCGATGATCTTCCAAGGTCCCTTCCAGCCCTAATGTCTATGAAATCTATGTATCACCTGCGGCTCTTGGCACTGTACGCAGGGGCCACATGCCCTCGATCTAGGTTGGATCCTGCCTCCTGTGCCCCACGTGCCTTTGGGCCAGGCCAGCCTGGTGGTGTTTGACGGTGCACACCAGCAGCTGGGCCAGTACCACGTGACACAGCTGGGGGTCTCTGCCAACAGTGGGCCAAGAACACCACAATGGCTGCTGCTGCTGCTGGGGGTGGGGTGGGGGGCCCACCCCTCCTGAGCAGTCCCTTCCACCCCCACAGTTCCGTTCCCCCTCCCCCCCCATGTCCCCGCTTACTGGGGACAGAGCTGGGGTCCAAGCCGCTGCTGCAGCCTTGCCTTGCTCCTATTTGCCCCAGCACACTGAGGCAGCATGCTGAAGTAGCAGGAGTACGGGGCAGCCATATGGGTGCCAGTGTCGCCTTGGAGGACCCAGCCTCCAGTTGCCTCTGGGTACGCTTCAGGAGTGCGCCTTGTGCCACTTTTTTCCTGTGGTTTTTTTTTTTTTTTTATATCGAGATTTCCCGGTATCAAATTTAGACTCCGCGCCGCAGTGTGGGGAACATTTTTAAATTCCTAGTGTGCCTCTTGCGGCATTTCAAACTGCTTTGAGATGCTGCAACAGGCACGTGCTCGCTTGTCTGGACACAGCCACAGAGACATTTCACATCTCAGAGAAGCTGCTTGGCTAGAAGGAAGGTAATCTTTAAAAATTTGTTTGTGCAATGACTGTATATCACACCAAAGAGGGTGTCACACATGCATGAGCTGAGACCCACCCATAAACAATTGCAGTTTTTATTTCAAAGGGGAAAGCCAGTAGTAAGTAAAACATTGGGAAGGAGCCTTGTCAGATACTGGTATTTGTCACCCTTGAAGAGAATAAATGAGAGACTCTCTCTTGAATATTTGGTAACTAAGGATATTATATTAATAGTCTATATGTTTGAAAGGATGTAAGTACTTAGATATAATTGTAAACTAGAAACACCTGATCATTACGCTGGCAAAACCTCTTCTGCCAGAGCTGCAGCATGGAGAGGTGGTGTCAAAATAAGAATTAAAACTTTCCATCCCTGCATTCAGAAAAATTAGTAAAATCATTCCTCTTCCTGAATAAAACAGCAGATTATACTTTAAAATACATTTGCATAACCTTTTTACTGCTTTGGGATATAGTGCTTTTTATCAAGTTTGGGAAGTGCAACTACAATCTTAAATTACTGTGCTAAAAAGATGCTGATTAAAAAGAAGCGTGGGTGTTTTTGTTTCTAGGTGGTGAGGCTAGTAAGAAGGATGGTTTGCCATGTGTTCTAGTTTAGATCTTGCCATATAAGAGAGAAGTTATTGCCTTTTAAGATTTTGGTAAGACGAATGTTAATGGCAACATAGTTTGTGAGAGGGTACATATCATAATCTGAGAAAGCATAAGCCTCTTTTCAGTTTCTAGGAGAAATATGAGATAGTGAGTCATTGAGTATTTTGGAATTTTAAAATAGTCAAAGCGGTTCTCTATTATTCCAGAATATGCAAGTGAGGGAAAGAACACATTTTCTAAAGTTTTAGTGGGATAAATCCATATGTACCATTTCAGAGGAGTCCAGAACACAGGAATTATTCCTGGGTAGATTGGAGAATGTTTGTTTTGTATTAGTGTCTTAATCTAAAAAGTAAAAAGTCATTGACTTATCCATGTGATCACAGTCTAAAAAGCATTAAAATATGAACTGACTGATGAAACGGGATATTGTGTATTGATTAAGCTTTTCTGGTATATTATTTTGAATTGGGTGGAAATACTGTTTTTCTTCCTTTTTGAACTGTGAAAGGTAAAAAGATGTTGTATATGTATAGTAACATGTTGAGTAAAATCAAATGAAGTAAAAAACGGAAGTCAGATACAGGGAAGAAACAGAAAAGCAATGCGGACCATCTGTCATAAATTTGCAACCTTTTTCCTGTATCTTGTGAGGTTTATACTTAATCATCAAACCACAGCTATAATAATTATGTCATCAGGCTCAGGAACTCCCCATTTTCCTGTGGCCTGAAGCTAGGTAGCATAATTTTCGGAGTATTCTGTTGCAGTTTGAATAATATGGTATAGACCAGAAAGTACTCAAGAGATATTTCTGTTTATAGATTTTGTAATCCATGAACTAGGATTGAAAATTATCACCAGAGTAAAATTTTAGAGAATCAACAGTTTTCCCAATCTCTTAAGAATTTGCTTGTTTTGAATTGGATGACTGAAGATTGAAATAACAGAAATGAAATGGTCTTTACTACTAACAAGTGCAAGGTCTAACAAGATCAAAGTCATAACACAATTTTTAGCAGAAACTGAAATCTAAATATGACGAAGGAGAAAGACCTGGTGTGTGACCAGTAAAATGTGGCTATGCAAAAGGCAAATACAAATCTTGGGTATATCAGGTGCGCTAATACCAGTAGTGATAGTGTGAATGTCATTTTACACTGATAAAGCATCATGGACTTTATTTACAGTTCTGTTGTCTCATGTTCCAGAAAGTGAATTCAGACCAGAACTGGTATAGAGAAATTCCTCAATGGAGAACTTGTCTTAGAGGAGAGTAAGAGAACTGAGCTTGCTTAGCTTCATAAACTACAAGTTTAGTATATTATAATAGTTCTAAAAATATATCAAGAGGAGGGAGATGAGATATTTAAACATAAGGGTAATGTTGACACTAGAATAAGTGGGTGCAAACTGGCTGTGAATAAATTCAGAAAATGAGTGTGTGTCTAACTGGTATACAAGTCAGGTTCTGGAATTGACCCCATTATTCTTACTGGAAGACCTGATTCACTCCTGTAGTAACTCAATTGTTTCAGTAAAGTAAAAAGCCATCTAACTTACAAAATGTTACAATTCACTTGCATTTAAGTTATCTAATTTGTAGGCCTGTCAAGGAACCAGGCCCCACCCCATAGATACTGTATAAACAAAATAAACAGTTGCTAGTCACTCGAAGAGTTTGTTTTGGATAATGTGGGTTTTTTTTCAAAAAATTACTTAAAAATACATTATTTGAAATGTACTTTCTTAGTAGGACAATGTGCAATGTAAGTTTGTTTTTTACAAGCTGTTATTTAGGGGATTGATATTGTAGGCATACAAACCCAAATTTTCAAAAATGAGTTAATGAAATTACGCTTCCAAATCATTATTCAGGCATATAATTTTTTTGATCTTGAAAAGCACTCGGTACTCTCAAACTGACCGTAATTTGAATCCTTGTATATAAAATGAAATATCTGTGAAATAACAGCCACATATATTGGAGTTGAGGCCAGTATATTGGTATTGGAATTGAAAATTCTTGACATCAAGAGGACAGAACAACTCCATTATGAAGCCTGATTGGATGGATATGAATGGTTGGAGAAAAACAGTACTAATTAAAAAAATTACATTAGGTCTTAATTTGAACTAGTGTTAGAAATTATCATTAGTCCACAAGAGATGCACCTTCTTAACTTAATGCTAGTTCATCTAGTGAAGACCAGACATTCAAGTCAAAGTTCTCATCACTGGTCAAAATTATCAAAGACGTTGTTTGCACTTAAATGGGAAAGGCCTTTAGGCCTGGTAAGACACTAAACCCATGTCTTGTCATAGCTCTAATGAAACGCTTGATGTTAACACGATTGCCTCTTCCTGTTCATGCACACTTGATACAACTATTATATATTCCCTTTTCTGTAAACTCAGTAAATAATCTGTCTTCTTGCTGCTGATTTTTCTTTTCAAATGCAGAAACAAGCATGAGATGTCTGAAGAGTACAGGATTTTTAAAAAATAGCGTAGTTGGAGTTATGAGCAGCAATAAAGCAATGTAAATAGTTCTTAAAAGATGACAGGTATTTTATAAGAGAAAATTAATTATAGCTGCTGACTCAAAGGAACAAAACTGAGCCAACTAGCTACTGTAGGCGTCTTGGCTTCCATCTGGCCATTTAAAACATTTAAGTTTCTATTTGAGTAAACTCAAATATTAGTCTTCTGGCAGTAGGAAATGGACTAGTCTGATGAAGAAATTATGGGATTGGTCTTTGAACCCTGAACTGACATGAGACCAAAAGAGCCAGATGCCATGGTTGCACATCTTTGTATGATTATATTTTGACTTTTTCCACTTTCTGATTTACAGAAACTGACAAGAGTTTAGAGTATATTTAATTTAAGCAGTAAAAAATATTTGAGTTAAAGGACATCAGCAAAACATATTTAGATTAAGAGAAATAAGCATCCTTATTTCTAGAATTTTTATGAAATGTTTATACATTGTTTTAAACCTGGGTTTGTTTATAGCTGATGCCTGAATAATTTGTATAGCTCAGTCTATGTTTACTGACACATATTTGTGGGTGTTTCTGCTTGTGCTAACATAACACATGTATTTTTTGCTGAAAAGTAGCCTAGTATTAGGTTGTCATATAACTGTGCAGTGATTTCAAGAATAGAATTGTGTTCAGTTAAATCTGCAGATGTCACCCAAGCCTAAGACCCTTTGGAGGACAGTATTAGGGTTCAAAATTATCATGATTCCAAATCAAATACAAAATACAAATTAAGCAATGATTGGTTAGGCTATAGTACTGCAGGAAAGGACCGGAGGGTTATAGTGGAGTATACAGTGAATATGAGTGTACAGTGCATTTTGCAAAAAAAACAAAACCCAATAGCATCTTTGGATATATTAATAGGTTGTTACATGGAAGCACAGGGAGTGGTGACAGTACAGTTCCACACTGGTAGAATCACAGCTGGAGAATTGCGTCCAGGTTAGGGCACCTCAAACTGGAAAGAGTCCAAAGGATAGAAACAAAAAATATTATGGATCTAGAAAAGATGACCTAAAATTGAAAGAAATATTGTTATTTACTTTAAAGAAAATAAGACTGAGGAGGGTTTGATAAGTCATCAGATAAAAAAAGGGATTGCAAAAAGAGGATTGTAGTTATTTGCTGTCCACAGGGAACAACAAGAAATAATGGGCTTAAATAGCAGTGAGGGAGATTTTAATTTGGTTAAGAAGAACTTTTTAATAGTGAAGACAGTTAAGCACTGGAACAGATTAACTAGTTAGGCTGTGCAGTCACCGTCATTGTAAGTTTTCAAGTTCAGGTTAGGCAAACATTTGACTGAGTTTAAACAGAGAAATTCCTAGACTAAACAGGGGTGGGGCTTGGACTAGTTGACCACCTGAAGTCGCTTCCGGGATTCTTCCGTAAGAGAAGCAATATGGTTACTGTTTATCTGTACATACTCTGTATGTAGTCGTACATGTAAATTGCTATCTTACATAGCAAGTAGCCCCATCACTGCCTTGCTTCAGGTTGTATGCCTTTCTGACTGAAAACAGTGAAACCATCCTCCAGCATGCTAGTCTTCATTTTCAAAAGTACTTTCAAAAGTGCAACATGCCTTACAGAAATATCCTGCAGAGTTTTTAATAGGAATAAAATTGAATACAATAACTCTGGCAATGTTATAGTATTAAATAGAAAGGTACATCCCAGCAGTAGGAAATCTATAGGATAGGCTATAATAAGACTATAAAAGTGGTAAAGTTCTTTTGGTTTTAAGAATAATTTCTATAGAACCTTATTGGATTGGTTTCTTTTGAAATTCTGTAAAAATGTTACGTAATAGAATTCACTGACTTCAGTGCATTAAAGAATGTTCTCCCTACTTAGATGTGTTTCTTTTGTATTAATGTCCTCTTAATCCAAACTTAGAATATTTGTTGGGTAGGGGATTCAAGCTGGAATCAACAGCCTTCAATACTCAAGCAAGTATGGATGTGCTAAATGGGCAGAAAACAACTGGCATAATGAAAGAATAGAATCAAAAGGTGTAAAACTGAAAGGTTCTTATACTCGGTGATAATGGTATGAATTTTAACTGTCTCAGGGTACTGATGGGCCTCCACTGTATATAACTCAGAGTAATAGATGAGGAAATTTCCTTGCTGTGACCTACTAAGGGAAAAAGTTGCTTCCAACCACACTAGCTTCTGCTTGTACGTGGAGGTTTAATGAATACTTTTTTTTAAGAAACTGAAATTTTCTAGCTATGGAGTTCAGCATTTCCGTTGAGGGTAGAGTAGTGCATATACCAACCAAACCACACTATATATATTGTGTAAGGAAAATCCACATCCTTCTATTAAGTCTGATTTTTGTCTATTACATGTGTATTTTTGGGGGTGGTGGCAAATGTATTAATATTGCGTTCAGAATTTCCTGTTTCCTACAGCTTTGAACCACAGAATACATAGCTGTGGGACTGTATCACTTGAAAATTCTCACTCCATGGAGAAGAAATTTTTATGGAAGCTAGCTTAGGGAAAAATGCATGATCATTGAGGAAGTTTTGTTTTTATAGCTGTGGATTAATGTTTAACTCTTCACAGCTGGTCTTCTAATATGACCTGATGTTTCACAGAGAATTTTTATAAATGTCAATCAGTCAAACCATTTACTTCTTTAAGCTAATAATTTTTTTTTCCCCTTTAGCTTTCAAAAAGACTGCGTGAAAGAGATTGGAAGGTGGGAGATCTTTTGCAAGCAGTGCAGAAATACTGTGAAATGATGGAGAAGGCTTCTGATGGAGAGAGAGGTTTCAATAAACCTTTGTTTGGTTGGCTTCGGGAAAATGTCTGAAAAAATCCAAAGATTCACTATTCTTCACTTCATTCCTCTTTTAAAAGGAGAGGAGAACCCAGATATTTAGTTTAAAGTTTAGCTGATGAATGTTCCATTAGTAGTCAGCATTTTATGAGGCTTTTTGGGGTGAAAGTCAATATAGCTGTGCTGTAAGTGCTTTGTGACACCATGTATCCAGTATGTTTATCCAGTGCATATTTTCATAATCTGTATCAGAGTATTTTTCATCCATGCACACTTGTATTACTGCTATGTTCAGATGATTGAATTATTATTTGAAGAAAAATCTGATCTATGACAGTAGTTGACAGATGACAGTCTAAAATGGGAGTTAGAGGATTCCTCCTATATCGATACCTTATTAATTGCATGATTTTAAGTTTGAATTGCTAAAAAATACCCCACAAAACCAAACTTTTTAGTTCTGACCTTTTTAAAGACATTCTTTGATTTGAAGAATCACCTTATGCTTCCCTCTTAACAACAGCAAAAAAATTGAATGTTTTCCTCATGCAGTGTTGCCATCTTTTGACCAGTACAGTGCATTCTCTCTCATTCTCCATAAAAGTCTATTTATTCAGGAGATCATTTTGTGCCACAATGAGCACTTTAAAATCATAAAATTAATTAAAACATATGGAGGAAAGTTGCTACAAATTTAGTTGTCATTTTTTTCTTAACTAGATTGTTGTAAAAGAAGCCTTTTAATCAAATCTTTTGTCAGATGGAACTCATAGGTTACTTTCCAGTGCTGTCAACATGTCCTGCACTTGGTTTTTGTCCCTCTGTCTTTAGATATCAAGTGGTTTGGAAGTATTGTTAGTTTCTTGTTTTGTTCTACAGATCCTTTTGTGTGTGTAAGGGGAAGGGGGCCCTGAATGTGAGATTGTCACCTTACTGACATCACTGCAAAAGAATCATGGGGGCTCATTTGTTTTGCTGGGATATAGACATTGAAATAGTCCTCTTGCTAATACTGTAGATAGTGGTGGTGTTTATATTCCCAAACTTGGGACCAGGTCCTGAGAGGTTGAATGTTTCAGCAGAAATTGCATGTACAGAGCCATTCTCAGGATTTTAGCCTTAGGGTGTTGACAGCCATGGAAAAACAGAACAAAACAAAACAGCACTTTACTGGAAGAGGAATCACATCAGTTTGACCTGGCTCCCCAGCATCTGTATAGCTCATGCACTTCAGGAGGGTTTTTTTTGGCATTTTTACCCAATAGCTCATTCAGTCAGCTATTAGATAAGCGCCAGAAAGCTCTGGTGAAACACACGAGGTATGCAGATGCTGGGGAGCCAGGTAAAACTGACACGATTCGTCTTCTGGGCATGCGCTGTGCTCAGTGTGGGGGCGCACTGAGGTGAAAGTAAAGCACTGGGGTTTTGTTTATTTGTTTCCACGTCTGTAAGCACCCCTAGTTACAGAGATTCTCGGTATACAGCAGTGAGTCCAGTTGCTTTCTCCTTGTAGTGCCATTGTGCCTTAAAGGAGCATTCCAGTACTCATTAGGGCATTCTTCTTAAAGGATCTTCTTGTGCTTATATAGTAACGTGGATTTTAAAAGGAAACATACACACCTGCCTTAAGACAGGGTAAAGATATTGGTCTTTTTTTAAAAAATAAACAAATTGAAAAGTTATTTATTTTTATGGAAGATCTGTTTTCAAGATACAAGTGTATATAATGTAGATCTGTCACCACTTCAAAATTCCACAGTTCCTTAAGTATTGTCAAATATTGTTACCTCATCTTAATATTGTGTTCCTGTATTACCTCATTAATTGAAAGATTCCATAATGTCTTGTGGCAAAGTTTTGGTTTTTTTTTTAATTGTGACAGTTTTTGATTTTTATATGGGTCAAGTAGTCCTGTTGATTTAATAGTTAACACTAGGAGGTAGGAACTCATTGGTTCTAATCCTAGTTTTGCTACTGATTCTGTGTGGTCTATAGGAAACTGCTTAACTGATTCCATCATTAAAATGGGACTAAAGTGATGAATCATTTTTGTATAGTGTTCCAAAACTAAATAACTAAGGGGGTTCCCCTCCCCCCCTCCCCCGATGTATCTTTAGGGTATTTTTTTTTTTTTTTTTAAGAACACACTCTTTCTACTTAGTGCAGTTTCAAATTAGGGCTATTTGTGATCTCCTGTTTCCCAGAGCAATCAGTAAAATGATCACAAACAACAATTTGATTTTAAGTGAAAAATAATTAACAGAAACAAGTGGCTCTTAAAAACAAGATCTGGCTAAATTCTTTTCTGATTGAATCCCCTAAAACTATATTCACTTTAATAACATTTCAAGGGTTGAACATAGAGGTAGAATTCTGGTTCAGGGTTTACATGTCTCCATCTGAATCTCAAATTAAGAAATTTACAAAAAAAAGTGTACATTTACAAAACAAAATGTAAATATACAGACATCTGTTAATAGAAGACTTTCAAAAATTTCCATGCAGGCTCAACTATTTTTAACATTCTTGTATCATATGATTGATTATTAAAAAATTGGTTAACAGATTATTCTGTTTTTATAAAGTTCTTTCCTACAAAAAATAGAAGGTGCAAACTCTGATATGTATAAAGGTCTAAACAGTAGTTAAGCAGGCATTCAACTCAATTTATACTGAAGTGATAGTTTTTTAATTTTTACATAGACTTCTATTTGGAGACTCTAGGTGAAAGAACATCTCTGATGTAGTTCCATTAAATGGCATTATATTAGAGACTAGTTTTACCTATTTTTTTTCTCTCAGTAATATAGCATAGTTTCCAAGTCCTACATGTAAAGAATGTTTTTGTTGAAAAATACTTCATTTTTAACTAAAACTTGTAGTTTTTTTATAAATGGACTTTCAACTCATTTTCTTCAGGCATTGGCATCTGGCTTCAAGACTGTTTTGAGTTACCTGTTGGATATTAATCATAAAATACAAATTACTGATTTACTTAGATATATCATATTAAAGATATATATCATTATTAAATTTAGTGGGGATCTTTATTACATCTCAATGACATATTGTGTTACTGAAGAAAGTTGTGTTCTGTGCTGAATTGAATCTGTACTTACGCCACTAACAAACTTATTTAATCCATTCCCTCCTGAATGCAAGTGTGGAAATGCAAATTCACTGTGAATAACAGTGAGCCAAATTCTGATCTCTTAAATTAGAATAAATCTGGATTTTAGGCAAGTGAAATAGAGCAGGATTTTTTTTCGTTAGGCATATTGTGTGTGTGTGTGTGTGTGTGTGTATGTGTATATATATATATATATATATATATAGTGGGATGCTAAAAGAAAGGAAACCTGACTTTGTCTTAGGTTGAGGGAAATACGTGCAATGGGCTTCAGGTGTTCCAGAAGAACATGCTTTATCAACCAAACTTTAAATAGATTTTTGTTATATTGGAAATTGGTTACTAATATTTTGATATATTTTTAAAGTTTCTATAAATAAAGCACTTTTGAGAAGGACCCCTGAATAAAATAGAAGTGAAATATGAGAATATTTAATACACAAATTCCTCTATAAATCTGTTTAAAAAAAAAAATCATCAACAGCTTTTAAGACTAAGTATTTTTTTTAAATGTCTAATGTAACCATATGGTAGAATTAAACCACAGGCAAGTTCTAATATTTTAGTGTGAAAACATGAAGTAATAACTCACGCCTAAACCTTATTTAAATGTGATTTGCATAAAATATATGTTCCCAGAAACTTTCTGTTCTGGTACTAATGGTGTCTCTCAAAAATGTATTGGATTTTAAATGTTACATGTTTCTAATATAACTATATGGGACCTTTTCTGTAAAGAGCTACTCGTACAATGGGAGGTGCGAATGCACTAAGTAGTAAACACTGTCACCAGAACAAGAAGAGCTAGTATTTGCATAGCTGTTTACTGAAATGATTTGCAGAGGAAAATTCAGGTTTCGGAAATGATTTATTTTTAGTTTCAGAATTCTAGCCTTTCAGAAAGAGCCACTACTGTCAAGCCGGCACTGTACTTGAGCTTTGAGAGTACAGTGCCTGGCCACTGTAGTCACTTTATTTTGTATCATCTTTGTACATTCCTATTGTATAGCTGGAGTTGTAGTTTTAGAGGGTCATTGTTCTGTTGTTGCTTCTGAATAATTAAGACTAAACATTATTAGCTGGAACTGCTTCTTACTTGTGCAGTGTTATAGCAATTCACAGCCCAGTTAGTGGTTCAACTGTATAACAAAAGCAGTTTATAAATGTTTATGTAACTGTACTAAGTGAATTCTATATGAAGGTCTTGTACTGTATAATGGTGACATCTTTTGCCATTTTTGTAATTTAACAATATATTCGGTTACCAGTTGGGTTGCACTAAATTTGTCCTGGTTTTAGCAGTGGCTTCAAATAAACAAATCCCATGTGTTGTAATAGTTTTAAGCAAACTGTCATTTGTTCTATATTTTCTGTATTTTCTTTTTCTTTTTTTCCCCACAGCTCTCACAACAAGTAGAGTTGGTTTTGTTAAGTCCTTGGGTGAAAGTTTGGAGGATGGTATGGTAAATAGTGCTGTTGCTTTACAGTAGATGGGTGTTAACAGACAGTGAAGACAGAAGTAACAACTGAAACATTTCAGACGCCTTTGAAATGTGTCAGAGAGCCAGCTGCACAAACCTATGTGCCCTTTGAAACATCCCAAAAGCAGCTGAAATACTGAAAAATACCACTGCTGTTTTTGAAGCACTTCACTCTTTTGCATATGTGTATACTGTAGGAAGCATGACGGGGATGTCTGGGTGCTCCAGCATCCAACAGTGCTCTCCTCTTCTGTCTCCGCCCATCCCCACACACCCAAGGAGAAGGAGAGAGAATGGAGCAGACGGGGCACTCTCCTGGCCAGAGCTGGGTAAACCCTTACCCCATGCTGAGCAGTAGTGCCCAGAGTCATGGGGTGTAGTCCCCAGACCTGCAGAGCCAAGTATGTCCCTTACTAGCCCCCCTTTCCCCTCAGTGCTAGGATCAGCAGTGCCCACAGTGCTGGGACTCCCAGCAGTTGAAGTGCTCCTGGGGCCCTCAACTTCTCCCAGCTTCTCCTAGCACTCCAATCCCTGGGTACCTCTCCAGTGCCAGCAGGGTGGAGGGAGGAGCATGGCATAGGCCAGGTATCGTAGATTTGTCACGCTCAGGGAGAACAAGTTACCACAGCATCTTTTAGCACCCCAGTTTTTATGCACTCCAGCTGGGAAGTGCTTTCAAGGACCGTATGTGCGGTTAAAGGCTTATAACATTTTAAATATTTCCAAGCCTGTTACGCTTGGAAGCATCTCAAATGTTGTTTGTCTGCACCCAGAGCTAATACCAAATCATTGTCTTAGCAGGAGTTAGAAAACCATTGTGGTTACCTTGGTGTGAAACATAAAAACCAAAGTTCTGACCATTTCAAAAGTCCCATGGCTTTTTGGAGGACAGTATAGAAGTTAGTCCTGGTTTCTTCTTAATTCTAAGAAGGACATTACATCCAGCCTTTCTGACTACTTTGTGCCTCTTGTCTTAAGTGATTACATAAAGTTGTGTGCTTAGTGTTTTCTCCAAAGCGTAGGTATATCAATCTTGAGAGAGAATTCATGTATATGTGATGCAATGCTTGGGAAATGTTCAAGTTGAAAAGCAGCTGTGGAGTCTCCAGGAAAAATGTTAAAAGGTAGGTTGGCCAAAATGTATGCATGCATTATATAAATGTGTCTATTAAAATCATTAGTTGATTTTGTGTTATATGACCTACATCTAGCCTACTTAACTTACCAGATAAAAATTAATGGCTTTATTGTGAACAGAGGGCTTGTCTACACATTCATTAATGCATAGTAGTTACTGCACATTTAATTTAGTACTTGCTTAATGAAGTACTAACTAAATGCGCAGTAACTAAAGTTACTGTGCAGTAGTGCCAGGAGATGGGTTTTTAATAACACTTATTGTGCAGTAGCCTAATACTACTGTGCAGTAAGGTATTAGCACTGTTTTTGCCTGGGATTGTATTGTGCAGTGTTATTAGGCTACTGTGCATTAAGTGTCCAATGTAGACATGCCCAGTGAGTAATTATCTGTGTTAGTTTAAAGCCAAGCAGGATTACATCAAAGTAATTAAACAGTTCTGATTCCAAAGGCTTCCTAAATAGAGAATGGGTCTTAAAACTGGAAAATGAATTGTTCATTTTTTCTTTCTTTGGCAATGTAATCTAACAGGCTGCTGACAGATGTTAAACATATGGTGAGATCTGATGTGTGATCCCAACAATTGTGCCCTTTGCCGTGCCACATGTGTATTACAGGGGGCACAATGAGAGATCAGATCCCAACTGTGCTGTATTGCTAGTGCAGGGGGAGCCTGTGATCATGATCCTGGGCTCCTCCAGCACCGGCAAATAAGCTTGGCTCCTCTACAGTCCTGCAGCTTGGATCCTCAGTCAGCTGACTGGAGTTTCCAGCTATGGGAGTACATGGGATCCCAGCTCCCAGCTGTGGGAGGGCACAGGAACACAGGATGCAGTCCCTCAGCCTTTACTAAGAAATCCAGTTTGGTGGGGGGGACCTTTATGTCTGTGAATAGTATCTCAGTATTCAGTCTCGTGGAAAACTCAAAATTCAGTATATGTCGTATATGTTGCATGGTAAAAAAAACAAAAACAAACCCCCCCCCCCCATGGTAAATTTGGTGAAGGGAAAGGAGGAGCTATTTATTTGCAGTTTTTTTTCCTTTCTTCCAGGTGTTTCTTTTTTATAGCAGATTCCGGTTCTTCCTCAGTTTGCTCAGCTTCGCAAGTATTTCCTGTCACATTAGCAATGTCTGTTTAACACCGGTGTGGGGTGTTTTTAGTTATTCCCTACTCTTTTTTTTCACAATGCATATCTTGTTTCCTGTCTTTATCCCTTTTAGGCTATATATTCTTTGCTAGCTAACTTCTTCCTAGTCTACAGCCCAGGCTTTCAATTGCGAGTGACTGGCATACTGATCACCACTCTGAGGATCAGATTGAGAGGTGGCCAGGGAAACTCATGCTGAGGTTGAAGAAGAATGCCCTGATTACTACCTTCCCTGGCCATCAAATGCCTGATTTAAGTTTAAGGCTGTCATCTCACCTCTTCCCTCACAGTCAAGGCAAGCCACCAGGGGTGTTATCTTCAGGGACAAGAGAACTGTCAAGTGACAAGTGTGACAATAGTCTGAGTGATAAGGAGAGCTTTTTGGTGACTAGTCTGTGACCACACAGTGCCTTTCCATAGCAGTTAAGAATATCTATGAACCAGAGTCTTTGTGGGGGAAAATGAAAGTATAAACTAATCTTTTCACCACTGTTTAAAAAAAAAATACTTGTACTTGTTTCTCAAAAGGGGGTAGAGATCACCAGATATAGCTCACCTGATACAGACTATATACTTGTTTTAGGTGCTTGGATTTACCAGTACCATAGCAAGGGCAATGCCAGCAGTGAACTGGCACCAGGTGCCTCCCATGGGGGGGATACTAAAATCAAACTACGGTAATGTTACCTAGTAGCACATAGGGAGGTGCTCTGCCCATGACCTGCACTGCATGCCAAAATGCCTGGCTATGGTGATGCCTATGACATACAAATACTCTAGGTAGAATAGAGCATTGCTAATGGGGTATGGTGCTTCTTCCATCCATCTCCAAAACAGGTTTACCTCTTGGTGGTAGAAAAAAATCAAAAAAGCCACACACCACCACACAGAGCTGTATCTCTTCAGACTTACAACTGCCTTGTGGTTGCAGCACCTCTCATCTACTAGGGAAAGGTCCTGGTTCCTACTGGCCCTTTAATAGCACTGCTGTCTTCACACTGGTTGTTTCCTGGCCCCAGCCTGTTGTTCTGATGTGGCTTCTGGCCTGCAGATTTTGACCAGCAGAAGTGGTATAAAGAAAAAAAAATGGGGGAGAGGGAAGACTACACATTTGGGAGAGTAGGCAATGGGTAGAGGCTGGGCTGCCTCCCAGAAATCATCAGGCAGAAAGCAGAAGACCCAAGGTTAATTTTGGTTTGATATTTCACTCAGTCATCTGTGGTTGCTTAGGCTTGGAATCTATTTAATTATTTTTTAAATTTAATGTTTTATGCTGACCAAAAAACTATTGATATCAAATAATGTCAATTTACCATACTGTGTTGTTTGCACAGACAAAACATTTGCTATGCTGTATGGCCACAGGGCGGTGTAAGCAGGCTCAGCTCCAGTGAAAGCGGTAGAGTTGCACCCACTTACATCAGGTCTCAGTTCTCTCCCTACTGTTTAATAACAAACAGTAGGCATGATTTTTGATTTCCGTTTCTGAAAAGGATCTGTTTTCACGTTTATCGCCTCATAATATTGTGCTCTCAGCAGACATTACACCCGTGTTGGTTAACCACACAAAACCAGTCATACTTTTCCTGCTGCTTCAAGAATGTTAGTGTAATATGAACAGTAATACAGGAAAAAGCTAACTGACCATCTTGTCACTGGAAACCCTAGATCCACAGGAGATAAATAATGTCTCCTTTGAAGGATGGAATATAATACAAATGATCAAGCAAGAAATTCTCCATGACAAACTGAGGAGGAAAGGAATTGTCTTATAACTCAGGCAAATGTTTTCAAAGATATGGTCCCATGTTATCTGTCATGTTAAAGTGAACTCTTTGAATGTAGTATTTTGCATTCTATGAATTAGTTATTTAAATAGAGTATAGCAGTTACCTGTGAATTTTCATGTAATAAATGCAGCTGAGTTTAAAGATGCCTTTCTGTAGCACAAGTTCTTAGTTAGGTGCTGCAGGACTGTAATGCACGAACATCTCAGATTGTAGGAACAAAAGACTGTATTTCAGATGTGGAGTCATGAGCTGACTCCTCCAGATCTCTCAGAAGTAATCTGCAGTGCAGTATTCAGTTATTCTGGCTCCAGGGTGGTTGGAGGAGTGGAAGGGGTTAATCTGGGACATCCTGACTAGCCTAATAAATGTTGGCATTTTCAAGAAAACCTCTTTTTCCCTGTGACTGCCTGGGAAAATAGAGGTGGGTGTTGGAAATTCCCTAAGGAGTCTGGAGGGCCTCATCAGTGTGATCAAAGAGCTTTTGAGAAGTTGTCAGTAAAGCTCCTTAGATCACTTCAGAGAAGGACTAATGATCACTTTTGGCTAAGATGGTTTTGTAAGTGTTTTTCTCTCCTTAAAGTCTTGGAATGTACTGTTTGTTGTACCTGTTTACCGTGTAGTTCCTGAATATTCAAATTGCTTTAAATTTTCCCTCAATACCAATAATGTGAAGAAAGGAATGAGTCCTACCCTAGCTAACTTGAAAACATCCTGCTCTGGTATTGTAGATGAAATGTGCAATAATTCATGGTTTTGAATACTTAAATGTTAGCAAAGCTAGGGCTATTTGGAAACATCTTTTTTTTTTTTTAATTCTCTCAAAACCTTAAAAACAGCTTTCATAGCTAGGTTAATCAAAATCTTAGCATATTTAAAATGTATATAATATACACCTAATTAATAGAGAGTGAGAAAAAGAGATGTACTCATAACACCCTCATGACCCTGGCAGCTCAGTTGATTTTAGATGTACATTTGTTTCCTAACAAGGTGTGGGTGGTATGGATGCTAAGGTGCAGGGTTGATGGCACAGAGGTTGCGAATTTGAGGTCATAGCAGAAATGCTCATGGTGCAGTCTGTCAGATTCCAAGACGATCTTGAAATTCTGTTAAATACCTTGTCACAGGGACACGAAAAAGGGAAGGATTATACTTGCAACTTCTATACTCAAGCATGTAGTCATGTAATAATTCAGCAGGTATATGCAATGTGAGGGATCTCCATAAACGGAAGAAATGAGTGTTGTGTACCTTCATGCTTTCTAAAGATGCTGACTACTGGTGGGTACCCAAAAATAGAGATTTTTCTTTCAGCTGTTGGGCCCCCCACTTCAGAGCGTGGCTGAGTTTCTCTCAATATATGGTAAAAAACATTTTCACACTTTTGTAATAGGCCTCCCTTACTTGGATTGCATGGGGGAGAATGGTTTGAGAGAAGTATAAATTTATTTTAATCAGAGGTGCACCAGTATATCGATCCATATTAGATTGGCACTGATAAAAGGAAAATTGACATTATCAGCAATTGGCCGGTGTAGCTAATATGAAGCTGCAGCATACATGTGGCCAGGAATGCAGCCTGGAAGCTTGGAGAGCAGTGTTGGGCTGGTAAGTCTATGGGGGAGAGAAGGGGCATAGGTGGGACAGATCTTCGTACCCTGGATGGAGGCATGGGGACATGTGCGCCTGGATTTGTCCATGGGGCAAGGGTGGAATTTTGCGGTGTCTGTAGCCTACCCCGTAGCCCCACCCCATAACCCCTCACCCAGCACCGCTGCCCACCCTGAGCACAGCCCCGGCCCAGACCCCTGCCAGGAAGTGGCTGTCGCAGTACCCAGTCCCAAGTTTGCAGTGGGCAGTCTGCCCCTGCCATGTGCACAAATCTGGGGGGGCACAAACCCCCAAGCCTCCCTTGGGAGTGTGCACATTGGCAGTGAGCTCCCCCCCCCCCCCCCCCCGACAAGCCACCTGCGGCTCCATCCTGTGCCCCACTCTGCCCCAAGTGGGCAGCGCCTGCCCCAGTCCCACTTCCTCACTGTGGGGGTCCTGATCTGTCCACACGCCCCTTCCTGCCCACAGACTTACCAACTGGACGCTTCTCCAAGCTGCTGGCCTGCATATCAGCTCTTGGATCAGTATCAGCTGATATGGCTGGTTCATAATCAGCCATTGGCATGGGCCAAAAAAATCTTAAATCGGTGCACCCCTATAAAAATCTGGATTACTGAGTTGCTCAGTTTTTGGTTGTAGTTGTGTTGGTCTAAGGACATAGGCAGGCAAGGTTCTTTGAGCATACGTGATATCTTTTATTAGGTCAACTGAGTAGTTGGAAAAAGGTTCTGAGCGAGCTTTTGGGCACAGTCACCCTTCTTCAGGCATAGAAACTCTCTGCTTTCCTGGGTAGTGTTTGGGCAAGGTGTGTTTGGGGCTTGAGAAATGCTTTATTTTTGGTGTGCCTGGGTGCTGTCAGTGCCTTTATAGCTTGCCTTGGACAAGTCACTTCTTTCCTATGCCTCCATCTTCCCATCTGTAAAATGGAAATATTACTGATTTCTTGTGAAGTGCTTTGACATCTAAAGATGAGAATTATGATACATGGAAGTAGACATGTTGTTGTCAACTTTTCTGAGACCCATATAATATCTGATGTTATTCTATGATCTTAACTCTTGTGTTTAAATAAATAGAAGATAACCACACCTCTCATTTAAATAAAAAAATATATATATATATATCAAAGAAAATTAGGGCTGGAATGGATTTCAGGAGGTCACCTAGTCATATACCCTGCTCAAAGCAGATCATCCCTATCTATGTTATCCTAGACAAATCCATGTTTTCTCCATGCGAAGAAAAGCTTGAAAACATGAACCAAGAAATCTAAAAACAAGGAAGCAAAGAAAGAAAAACCCCAAATTTATTATTTGTAAAATTTGATGGTTTGTAAAACCAATCTTGTGACATTTAGAAGGGACTTGACCTATAATTTTGGGGCACTTGTTTGGCAGTACTGGGCAGACGTATTTCCTCCTTTAATCTATTCAGTATGTGGTTTTCATTATCATAGCTCCAGCAGCTGCTGCACACTCTAAAGTCCTAAGGAATTTTGGAAAAAGCTGAGTTTTTATACGACCCTTCCCCAGCATGCATTATTCTTGTAAGGGCACAGTATTTCTTTGCATTATATCCAGTCCATGGCAGATAATAGAACCTCCTGTAATCTAAATCACGGGCCTGGTATCCAGTAGCATAGCTTCATACCCAGCTGTGCTACTTACATCCTGAATGTTCTGTCTCACCAATATGCTAAGCCACAGTTTCTCCATTTGTGAAGTTGGGTAATGCTTACAGTAGTTCTCAAGATGACATGATTAATGTCTGTACACTGCTTTATGATCATCAGGTATTTATTTGGAATAGGAGTTAGATAAAAGTCACTTGTCAACTTTCATATATGGAAATGGTATGCAGAAGAGAATCCTGGACATGCATTGTGAGTGCTAATGCTTGTTATGCCAAAATATACATGGTCTTGGTTGTGTGTTGGTTCCTACAATTGCATGAGATCAATGAAATTTAATCAGCGACAACTGCTTACCCAGTAATAAAGCGGGCATAGCACATTTCATTTTCATAGTTTAAAATACGTTTGTAATCACAGGGGTGTATTGGTGTGTGTGTTTGGGCGGGGGGTGGGGGAGTCCATTGGTGCACTTGCAGCCCCCTTTAATTCCTGTTCCACCCAAAGTTTAAAACCAACTGCCTGGTAATGGCAGCAGCATTTCTAGTTAGGCAGTGCTGAAGTAGTCAATTGACTTCATAGTTCATTATTATAATCTACTGGATTCATTTTAAATTCTTCACTCCACAGGTGTTAATGGCCCTTTCTTCTATCTAATGGCTTTGATGTCTCACCAGTCAAGCTCTCCTTTGTTCTGCAATTCTACTGTTAACTGCTCCTGCCAATGAAGCTCCTATTTCACAGCCCTGCAGATTGTTTTTTAACTCATTCCAATGAAGTTATAGGTGCATTTGCTTCCATCTTAAATTGAATAATACATCCCGAGGCCCCAAGCATATTAGCAAAACTCTTGTTGATGTTTAACTGGAGAAAAATGTGTGGTTTTATATATGATAATACACCTCACCATGTGCACCCCCTTTTCAAAATGCTAAATTCATCCATTTATAACCATATTTTAATTTTTTGTATTTTATAAATCTTATTTACCCCTTAGAGGTTTACAGACATATTTGTGACGGGATCATACCGAGCAGTGGGGGCAGCTTTTTCGGCAGGCACGCCACAAACTAAGCCCAGCACCTTCCCCAAGTGCCACTCTGAACCTCCTCTCTTGCCTGATCTGTTGTTTTGCTTTGTGCTCCCTGCCTAACTTGCTGCTCAGCTTTTTGTTCTTTGCCCCATCAACTGCTATATTCCCTGTTTTTTCCCTGATGTGCCACATACTCTATGTATAGACTGCCTGTGCCACTTAGGCCGTGTGTGCCAGAGGTTGGCCATCCCAGATGATGTAGAGCTATCACATGGCTTTGTTATGAGTAGCAGGCAGTACACTGCTGCCCAAAGGGAAGGATGCTGTGCCAGGTATTGACAGACTTCAATGTAAATCCCCTTCCCATAGTGTTGACATGCTTCTCATGTCCAATGTGTTGGTAGAGCCAAGGCCACCTCGCTCCCACCCACATGTATGGGTGAAACATAGAATAATAGAGTCATAGAAAATTAGGATCAGAAGAGACCTCAGGAGGTCATCTAGTCCCAAACCCCTGCTCAAAACAGGACCATCCCCAACTAGATCATTTGAGCTGAGCCTTTAAAACCTCCAAGGATGGGGATTCCAACATCTTTCTAGGTAACCTTCTGCTTCCTCTAGGTCTCCCGCTTCCCCACTTACCTCAGAGCTTTGTTCTCCATCCTCCTGCGCACCTAGTTTAAAGCCCTCCTCACTAGGTTAGGGAGCCTGTCTGCAAAGATGCTCTTCCCTTTCGTCAGGTGGATCCTATCTCTTCCTAGCAATCCTTCTTGGAACAACATCCCATTTTCAGAATGTAATAATGTGTAGTCTAATATATAAGCACCAGTTACTTCACTTTTTCTGCAGCAAAGTATGTACTGTATTAACACAGCTGTTGTTGTAGGTCACTTCCAGTGTAACCAAGTTTATGAGTGTTTGGTAAAGTAGGATAGTATTGCTATTTATGATGGTGTCTGTTTTGGGGATCTAATAACTAGATTACGAATCTGAAGTACATAATACAGCACTTCATAAAATAGGCTACAGAATTTAATTCTGTGCATGTATTTTTCAAAAAAGTGTCTTGTGTTACTTCCATTTGAGTTTCCTTCCAGTAACCCAAGGAGTCTACCTTGTTAATTTGTATCAGTCCTCTTCTATCTATCAAGGATCATCCAGCATAGACTGAGGATATAAAATGCTACTTAAGTTATATTATGGAAGTAACACAAGACACTTTTTTGAAAAATACATGCGCAGAATTAAATTCTGTAGCCTATTGTATGAAGCGCTGTATTATGCACTTCAGATTCGTAATCTAGTTATTTTTTACTTACTTTTTTCCCTACAGGATTGTAAAGGCCAGCTCCTCTGGTAAAGACTATCTCTTCCTCTTTTTACATAATGTCTGATAAAAAAAACGAGTCCTGCTTGTTGATTAGAACTTTGGAGTACAAATAAGTAACGATCTTGGTAGGTAGGTCAGATCATCATGGGGTTTGCTACTCATCTTATAAATATTACCTGCTTAAAGTCCCACAGAAATAATTTTTAAAAAATATCATAACCACTCTGTTGATGGTGGTTTGCTAAACAGCAGTGGGTGGCCCACAATCGGATGTCAGCCATACTTCCCAAGCTGTAGTTGTGCTGGTAATTGGTTTAATTTAAAATGCAGCCAGGCTTGTGCTCTAACTCCAGGTAATGCCACCACAACCTGTTTGTGACACCAGCTCTGTTTTTGTGGTTAGAATTACACCAGATAGACAGTCTATTCTGTATTTCATAAACATCTTTAAGATGAATAACTTTATTCATATAACAGCCCTTTCAAAATCCCCTGCCCTGACGCAGTCTTTGAATGCCAGATTCAGCATGTTGGTCTAATTGGTTAATTCTCATCCAACTGCTGAAAGTAAGAATTCCTATCACTCGTTATACCTATTTTGTTGTTGCTAAAGACTTATAAATTAGAAAATTACAACAATTTTCTTAGGATATGCCAAAATGTAAATACAGAATGGCTACTGTAGTTGATGGGGGTTTTTTTCTGGGGGCAGAATTGGGGGGGGGAGGGCAGAGGGACATGGTTATAAATTAGTCATAATTTATTAGCTACAACTCTGACCATTATACCATTACATACCTTTCTGAGATTTTTGTGGATTTCCTGTCTTCATATTTACAATGAGGACAAGAGATTAATCATTTACCACATCTAGTGATGACTGACTGCATCCGGTCTAATTTCTACTACTGTGTTTTCCATTTTTCATTTTTTCTAGAAACTTAACTTGGGTGTGGTTTTATACCAGTTGTCTGGTTTCACTAGACTAGTAATTGATAATTTCAAGATGTATTTGGGGGAATTGATTAATCACAATTTGGAGCCCTAAAATGCTATAGAAACACTTGGAAATTTGCCCAGTACTCAGCTTCCACTTCCAATGCACAGCAATAAAATATAGGATATTTTACATGTGCTTTTCCTAGACACACTATCTGCCATAAAAAAACAAACTATAATTACAGTGCAGATCAAAGACCTGATTATTTTGTATTTGTAACCTGGGTGGTACTTGGGTATATACCCCCTCTTTAAATGAAGGGATGTTAATGGTTGTACATGTGGGAAGAGAAGCTGCCCAGCTGTGTCCAGCTTTCCTTCCCCTCCCTATAGAGCAAAGCCAGAACACTTGTTGAGACTTCACTATATACAGATTTAATAAAATATAACGATCATATTAAATCTAAATATAAAAATATATACATATAGGGGAACTATAGAGATAGATATTTACAGATCTAAGAAAATACTTTATATACAGATGGGGGGTGAGGAGGTCAAAACAAGGGGTTCATAGAGCAACATGTAGCTTGGGGCACAGGTTATACCTAAGACCAAGGTTAACACTCTGCCCTAGAGTAACTGTGGAGTCCCAAAAGAAACTACCCCTGTAGATAAAGGAAGGCAAGAAAAAGAAAGTATGGGTACCCTGAGGCCTTAAGGGGCTATCATAGCTCTGCCCAACTCACCAAGCTGGTCAGGCCCTGACCCGAGAGCCCTTCTCTTTGGGGCATCTCACCAGCTGGGGATGCTGGGAAGGGGTAGGCCTCCCTTCCCTGTGGGAATCCCCATCCCCTGGGTGGCTCATGACTCCTCCGGGCACTGATGACATGGCACCCATCTCCCGTGCAAGTCATCTCCTCCTCCTCCTGTGGAGGGCCTCAGCTGTGTTGGGCTCTCAGCCTCCTGGCTTGCTCATGGCCTTGTGCATTGTCCCGTGCACTGACAACCCTGCCTTGTGTGATGGGTGGGGTTGGAGACACGAGCTGCCTTGTGCAACACCGAGGTTTTGGTCTGCTCCTAGACCCTCCTGACCTGTATACCGTGTGCCCAGCCTTGTGCCAGGGTTAGAGACTTGAGCTGCCGCGTGCAGCTCCTGGGTTTTGGTCTGCTCTCAGACCCTCCGTGCACTGATCTGTGCACCGCGTACCTGGCCTTGTGCTGGGGTTGGGGAACCTGAGCTGCCGCATGCAACTGGGCCTGGGTCTTGGTCCCTCCTGGACCCTCTGTGCGCTGATCGGTGCAATATCACCATGTTCTTTCATGGGGAGAAGTTGCTGCTCCCTGTCCAGCGAGGCGTCTTCTGGGCTTTTCTGGGGCAACTGCTCCGCCCCACTGGTCAGCTCAGCCAGCTCTTAGGCCTCTTTGCCATCCCTCGTCAAAGCCACCCATGTGCCGGGCACACTGCCTTTTTATTCCCTTCTGAGGCTCCGCCTCTGGATCGGAAACGAATCAGAGAGGGGGGGTGCTAGTCCCCTTTCAGGTCCAGCTCTTTGTCTCGCCTTGGGGTAGGGGGAAATGCCCACCAATCGCTTGGAGCTTCTTTGAAGCCAGCATGATGGACTGCCACCGGCAAGCCTGCCGTATATTGTTGAAGCAAATATCAAAAATACATTAATTATATCTTTAAGGCAAGGATTTTTGTGTTATCTTTTATTGGACCAACAGTATAGTTGGGAGACCTGTTGGATAAGGCATCTAGTGCCTTTCCTCAAGTCTGAACAGGTCTGTATCTTTAAGGAATATTCCTCTTACATCTGTTCCACATCTGTTCCATTGAGGACTTCTAGAAATCTCCTTGTTCATGCCCTTTAATCAGTTGCACTGCAACTGGTGTTTTTTACAAAAGAAATTAGTACAAGTCTCTTGAGCAACATCTATTCCTAAAAGCAGGATTTAGGAACTAGGGAATGTGACTTTGCTTTGTGTGTGTGTGCGTGTGACTCTTTACGTATTTACATGTTTCATTTTTACCATCTTCTTAGAAATGACAGGAAAACTTTGGTTTGCCACTGAATATAAAGCCTACCTCTGAAATATCCTTTTTTGGTCTTAAAACCCATGCTTCTCCCATTCTGCCTGCATCAGCAGCAGTTCCTGATTATAAGTTTTTACATTTGTTTGGTATTTAGTGATAAATTGAATGACTAAAGGTGCGATTTCAATGCTAGATTCCTGAGAGAAAACACACATTTCCCCAGATGCATAGATGAGAGAACAAAATTCCACATGGGTAAAATAAATTGTGTGAGAGGTTCAGTTTTGACCATCCTTTATCTTCTTGGGCTTTCCCTACTGGTTAATGCTTCAGTAGAAAGTAGGGAAATGAACACAAATGAGGGGTATGGAAAGGCATCATCTTATCTACAAACACATGCAGTACGCATGCTTCAGTATGATTGCAGAGATATGGTTTATGTGGTTCACACAGAAGGCCAATATTACTAGAAAAACAAAGGCAGTGGGATTTGGGAAATGTATGCAACTGCACACAAGTAAATAATACATCTCTGCCAAAGAATAATGAAAGAAAAGGTAATGTTTTAAAGGTAAAGGTATGATGTTGTAAGTGATTTAAATGATGGATAATGAATTTTCAGAGAGAAACGTGCACATATTTTGACTAATAACTATAAGCTTCCGGTAACACAAGGACCATACAAGCAAATATATGACGCACATCACTATTTTTAGCTCCAGACAAAACTGAATTCAATTCCTCACAAAAATGGTCAATATAAAGAAGATATGGGGATGGGGTTTCAAAGATGGTCTTTTACAGTTTTGCTTACATCTGTAAGCCTGTCTTATGTATATGTATTCAATCTATTTAGACTCTCAATAAGCTATTTCCACAGGTTCTTGTTCAGTCAGGCTATAAATACCTGCTTGTTATTGACACTGTGGTAGTGTGCAAGAATTAAGTATATAATTTTGCTCTGTGGTTTTAGTTCATTGTTTGTAGTATTGTAACTTGCATGCCTGCCATTATAGTAGACTCCAGATAGGCTGTGTTCATAAGTCACTTCCTTTGAAATGTTAATGCCATTTCAGGTGCAAAGAAAGGAGGTATTTTTCTTTTACAAAAATTTTGACTTCTCTAAAGAAATCAATTTCAGTAGGTACTACAGATAATGTACACAATGGGGTTTTATTTTGGTTTTATTTTGTTTTGGGGGTTATCTTCTCCATAAGGGGTATTTCTTTGTTGTCAAATGCTGCCAATTTACCTGTCAGCCAAGCACAGCAGTGTTAGAATGAAGGTGTTAGTTTGTTAGCCTTGTGGATGCCTCACTTAAAATCCAATTTTAAGATAGAAACTGAGTTTGACAAATAAGGATGCTGTGTGGATTCCTATAGAATGGGCCTCAATGGGAAATACTTTGATTACTTCCCCACAGGTTAATGTTGGTGTAGTGATCACCAAACAGAATAAACACAGGCATATGTGAATGAAAAGAACTAAACAATGAACTTTTCTTGTGGAGCAGTAGGCAACCTCTGCAGACCCTTGCTTTCTCTCAAACTTCCCTAATTGAAGGACCATGTCCCAATTCCCAACTTCTGTGGTGTTCTAAGGGAGTCTCTCTGAATTATAACTTCTATCACTACATCTTTTCTCTTAATGATGATTACAAAAATCAATTAACACAAAATTCCATTAACACCCAACTACAGAGGAGAGATTACAAGCATTTTACTTTAAAGTGAGTCCAGTTCTGGCACTGTACTTTAAGAAGGATGTAGATAACCTTGAGAGGGTCCAGAGGAGGGCCACTCATATAGTTAAGGGTTTACAGTCCAAGCCCTATGAGGAGAGACTAAGGTACCTGGACCTTTTCAGCCTCCACAAGAGAAGGCTGAGAGGTGATCTTGTGGCCGCCTACAAATTCATTAGGGGGGCGCAGAAAGGAACCAGAGATGCTCTGTTCACCAGGGTGCTTCTTAGGGTAACAAGGAGCAATGGTCATAAATTGACAGAGAGCAGATTTAAGCTAGACATTAGGAAAAACTTCACGGTAAAGATAGCCAAAACTTGGAATGGGCTTCCAAGGGAGGTGGTGCTCTCCCCTACCTTGGGGGTCTTTAAGAGAAGGCTGGATAGGCATCTGGCTGGGGTCATCTGACCCCAGCACTCTTTCCTGCCCAGGGCAGGGAGTTGGACTTGATGATCTGTTGAGGTCCCTTCTGACCCTAGCTTCTATGAATCTGTTCTATGCACTGTTGTTGTGGGGGGATGCACCAGGCCCCCCTGCAGCTCAGGGGCTGTGTGACCCAGCAGCAGCTTGTGCAGGCAGGCTGCACCAAGGAAAAGAAAAAAGTGGCAAGTGGCCTGATATTTTTTTTCCCTCCTGAAGCCTGCCTGTCTTCCCCATGGCTGGAGACCGAGCTCCTGGTGGGTCGTGCAGTCCCTGAGCTGCAGGGGATCCTAGTGCTTCCCTCCCCCTGGATAACGTTCATCACTCAGGGGCACCGCCACCGTAGAGAGAAGCACTGGGGCCCCTGGCAGTGTTCTCCCCCCCCCGCTTTCCCCTGCTCGCAGGAGAGGTGGGCAGGCTTCAGGGGAAAAAAAACAAACATGTTTTGGGCCATGTTGTCTTCTATACTTGCTGCATGTTGGCCTCATGTTATGTAGTGGGTGACAGAATCTGGCCCAGTACATCTAAGCATAAGTCATTCAATCCACTGTGGCACTCAGGTGCACAGATACACTCTTCTCTAAAAAAGTTTTACTTAACTCATTGGTTGTTAAGTAATATACAGGAATTAAAAATAAGGTTTTACTCAATACATAAACAAGCTCTTTGAAACACTTAATCTACTAACTGTTGTTTCCAATTAAATTATAAATGGGCCTGTTGAAGTTACAAAATTGAAACTCTACTTCTGACACAGAACTTTGAAGAACTTTTTTTTTTAACAAACCATCTACCACTTCTCATTATATTCTTAATCAATTCTTCCACAGAATGGCCATTTGTCCTGAACGTTCTAGCCAACTTACCCGGTAAGTTTTATTGTTTGCCACATCTTTCAGAGCCAATATGTACACAGGCACTGGTGAAGAGATGATCCACGCAGTAGGCATAAAAGAACATGGCCAGAAAAAGCCACCTCAAAGTGGAATTGTTTATACAAGGAGAATGCTAATAGAGAGAAAGCAAAAAGGCTGACATGCAGCAAGTGTGGAAGACAGCATGGCCCAAAACATTGTGCTGCTTCTGGAAAGCTGTTTTAATTGTAACAAGAGGAACCATTTTGCCAGGGGCTGCACATCCCAAACACAAACACTTCAAGGGCATGCAGCTGACAACATATCAGAAAATGTTATATACAGTAGAATCCAGTAAAATCAATGAGAGGGACTGGATTTTGCCAGTCAAAATGCAAGGAGCCATGGTTTCATTTAGATGAGACACTGAAGCTCAGATTAAAGTTCTACTAAAACATGAATATTTATAATAATAATAATAATAATTAATAATAGGCTTATTCTGTCTGTTCAGAGCACTCTGATTGGTTGTCTCGGCAGCCAATCACAATGCTTACTGAAACAACTGATCAGAGTGCTCTGGACAGACAGAATAATTGTGGTATTGTTATAGATCCTCGAGGCATTTCAAACAGATATGCAGGCAAGCCAGAGCTAGAATGAAGCACCGGGCCCCTCTGCCGCTGAGCAGCAGTATTCTACAAAATTATGAAAATACATTCAAGTCATCACATGCAAGTCACATTAATTTTCTGATGTTCTTTTTATATAATTAGTTTTTCCACTTGATAGTTCACAATGTGTGTTCCTGTCAGTAGTGTCAATTAGTGGGATTCTCCCATATTTTGGTGGGATTGAGAAGAGGATTAGACCATGGGGAGATGCCTTCTGAAGTTAATGATAGTAGATATTTATCACTCATGTAATTTGGTTTGCCTCGTGGTGAAGACATCATAAACCACCTTTGAGGGGGGAGGAAAAACAGACACTGCAGCCTAGGGCATCCCTCCTCCAGTTATATCTATGGGACAAAACCTTTCCTCTGATATGTCAAGACAGGTTGAGATGGGTGGGGGAGACCCATAGGTCCCCAACCTAACTGTGAGAATCAGATCAGTGTTCGGATACCAGAGAAGTCCAGCTAATTCACTTGACTTCCACTGAGAGAACAAATATTCTCTAGCAATAGCAGTCTGTAAAAACAAAGAAAAAACCCCCCTTTCTTTTTTTTCCAACTACATAGTTGGTATTTCTAAAGTATTGCAAAATACAGCTTAGAATTGTTGGAGGTAATGAAGTGATTTTTTATTTGACAAGAATATTGACACTGGTTTCAGTGAAAGGGCTTTTTTATTTCATATATAAAGGCTGTGGGGTACATTGACCACCCACCCTAGGAGGCTTAGCATGTGTCTATACCGCAGCCTCCTCAGGGTGACCAATCAAATTATCAATTACAAACATCAGCAGCGTTGCCAACCCCAAACATTCAGAGCTCACAAGTCGGGCCCCCAACAAACCAGGAAATTGGCTTCATTTTGTTGAGGTTCTCCAAGTTATACATTTTGGAATGTTTGTAGTTGGTTTCTGATGTTTGAGTGTTCACGTTTTCAAACTCACCCCCAACTCCCTTTTTCCCATCTGGCAGCCCTGAAGGGTAGTTATGAACCTTTCCTTTTTCAGAAGTAATTGCCTGGTTCAAGCAATTGGAGCTTTAGGGAAAACACCAAATACCATAAGAGTTTGCAACATATCAGAGAATATTTTGAGCATCTGACTTTTTTTTTTGGTTTGCAGATCATTAGGTGAGAACAAATGTTTGCTGCACCCGGTCTAGGTTTAGGTAGGTTACTTTAAGCTGCATAAACTAAGACCAGGAGCAATGTGTGCAGATGTTTGCTGCTGCCAGGAATAGTATAGGCAACCCAAGGTAAGTAACTTGGGGTGGAGAGAGGAGCTGGTGGATCTATGATGGGAAGGGTTTGGTGGGTCCCCAGGCAGATGAGGAGGCTAAAAATAGCCCAGTCAGGGTTGTGGAGGGGAGGGGGTATAAAAATAGCTTAACCTCAGGGGTTGGGGCAAGTGCCTGGGGTTTCCCAACCCTGGAACTGTGCTGTGAATGTGTGCAGGTGTTTGCTAGATTGGGTTTACATCTACCTAGACTGGGCTAACACTCTTGATCTAAGTGCACCTCCTCAGGTGAACTAGGTTAGATCGGACATGCCATTTTTTGGCCGATTATTAAACCCTCTGAATGCCTGCATGAGTGGATATTTAGATCAACCTGATTATAGTTTAAGTGTAACACTTGAACAGTGTCTAATTCTATAAAATTGTTCATAATTAGGAGTGCTTGGACACTTCTTCTTTTTATGGTTTCTGTCAACATCATGATTGGCCACAAAAAAATGTTGTGTTTACCAAATATCTTAAATTTTCCATCAGAGAAACTGCCTTAGTACCTGCAGAAACTCAAGGGAGTTATAATTGTGTGCTTAATAGGCCCTTCTATTTTTTTAAAGTCTGGGCTCGCTCTCTGTCTCTCTCTGTGTCTCTGTCTGTTTCCAGACCTTTGGTATGGACTCTGGGGGGTTTGTCTCTACCTGGGATCTCCTGAGTATGTTAACAACTTTTTACACAAACAGGGCACTGGCTACTGTGGTCCCCTTGCTTTACCTGTGGTAAATTAGGGTGTTAGGTCTTATATCACGGTTAAATGCTGTTTTACTAAGAGGTTATATTATGGATTTGTATAGAATGGTTTGGATAAAAATGAGCCTGCCTCAGGCAGAGGGTTGGACTAGATGATCTCCAGAGGTCCCTACCAGCCCTGCTTTCCAATGATCCTATGATATAGATTCAGAGAGTCAGAAGGGACCTCAGTGGGCCATCTAGTCTGACCCCCTGCCCCTGGCAGGCAAGAAAAGAAACAGCAAACCTGGGGTCATGTGATCCCAGCCAGGTGCCTGTTCAGTCTCTTCTTGAAGACCCCCAAGGATGGGACAAGCACCACCTCCCTTGGGAGCCCATTCCAGATTCTGGCAACCTTGACCGTGAAGAACCTTCTTTCCAGTATCTTATGGCCATTGTTCCTTGTTGTTCCAGGGGGTGCCCTGGTGAACAGATCGTCGCCTACTTCATGTTGCTCTCCCCTTATGAATTTGTACGCTGCCGTAAGGTCCCCTCTCAGCCTTCTCTTGGAGAGGCTGAAGAGGTTAAGATCCCTTAGCCTTTCCTCATAGGGCCTTCCCTTCAGGCCTTCAATCAGACGAGTGGCTCTTCTTTGGACCCTCTCCAGGTTGTCCGCATCCCGCTTGAACTGCGGCATCCAGAACTAGACACAGTACCCTAGCTGTGATCTGACCAGTGGTTCCTCCTCTCCAGGGTGTTAGCTGCACCCCATAATTTTGTGTTGTCTGTGAATTTGGAAAGGGTGCTTCTTACCCCCTCATCCAGATCACTGATGAAGATGTTGAACAGCACCGGCCCCAGATCTGAGCCCTGAGGGACTCCACTGCCCACATCTTTCCAGGTTGACACCAACCCATCCACTACCATCCTCTGAGTGTGACCCTTGAGCCAATTCGCTACCCAGTCTACTGTGTAATCATCCAAGGCAAATCCCCTCAGTTTATTTATAAGGATGGTATGGGATACCTTGTCAAAGGCCTTCTTGAAGTCCAGATAGATAACATCCACCTCAACTCCTGCATCTAAACATTTGGTGGCCTTGTCGTAAAAGGAAACTAGGTTAGTCAGGCAGGACCTGCCTGCTAAAAACCCATGTTGGTTACCCCTCCGCATCACATTAACCAGGGGGCTCCCACAGATGTGTTCCTTGATAATTTTTTCTAGGATTTTCCCAGGGATAGTGGTAAGGCTGACCGGTCTATAGTTCCCCAGGTCCTCCTTCCTCCCCTTCTTAAAGATTGGAAGAGGGCTAATGTTGTCCCAATCCTCCAGGACCTGACCTGAGCACCATGAACGCTCATATATCCTTGCCAGTGGATAAACTATGACCATCGCTAATTCCTTCATTACCCGTGGGTGTAGTCCCTCTGGTCCCAGTGATTTGAATATGTCCAGTCCCTCCCACAATGCATTGTGGTTTATACTTTGAGCTGTTGAGCTGCATCATGCAGTTTCAATATTGTAGTGCTTCATGGGAGATGCAGTCTGTTCAGAAGAACTGGCTAATAAGGGAGAACATATAGGATGGATGTTGCTGAACTAGAACTCACGTTAGGCACCAGAGTTCTTTGGGTTTGAATTTAATCTGCATTTTCCTGCCTGAAAGATAATCTAACAACATTCGTCAGTCAAACTTTTTGAAAATTTTCATTCCATAAAAACAGTGGTGCCCAACGTTTTCACTCTGTGGTCCACATGAATAGTGCCAGGTTGGTTCTCAGACCAGATCCAGTCCATAGGCCTGATGCAGTCATGCAGGCCTAGGGAATTTGGTGATGGGGGAGTGGTGGCAGTGTTAATTGCCACCACTTCTTTGCTGCCAAATTTCCAGGTCCCTGAGGACTGGATGACATGGCACTTTGGGCCAGATCTGGCCTTTGGGCCAGGGGTTGAGCAGACTTTAGAACTTCCCACAAGACAGAAAAATTGATTTTTGATCAGCTCTCTTTGTAGTATTCACTAAATCATATTTGTGAGATCTCACCTTTATGGATGGTCTAAAAATGATTCCTGTTGCCTATTAATGACATATATTGGTCACTTAACTCACATGGGTGTGTACATGTGTGTTCGTGCATGATGGGGTTTCTCCCCTCTCCCCAAAAATAGGAAACATTTTAGCTATACATTGAGGATGATACAAATTTCCAGATTTAACCATTCTGGCACAAATGAGTTTAATGTTATTTATCATCTTCATGAATATGCAGTGGCTATTGAATAGTGTGGGAAAAAAAATCAATAAACCCCATAGATCATCTGAACTAGCTGGTTGTATTCACAAAGGGCTAGGTCCATAAAGGGACTGAGGCAGAAGTCCAGTATTTAGATACCTCTGGCATTTGCAAAACCCTTGTCTGACAATGTAAGTTCCTTTATTCCATCATCGCCTAGATATTTGCTGCTGGACATGTAGAAAACCTCCAAATTCTGATGCAGCTGTCTGCCTTACCTCATGTCCAAGCCCTGGTAGGATTCTCAAGCTCTTTCATTCTCCTTAGGGAATCTGGTTCTGTAGATGCACTAAGAAGCATGTATCACCTGTACAGCTGGGGATCAAGACTTTTGGAGCAGGTTTGCTGTGCCTTTATGCCAAATAAGCCAGTCATTATGATGAGGGTGCTAAGATAAGAGTGCTGCATTTGAGACCTCCTCTGCCTGATTTGGAGCAGGAAACTTGCTCTTAGTTTCTGGCTTCCCACAGGCTAACCACCAAGTACCAAGCTGTAAGGCTTATTTGCAATTGCTTTCTTTCAGTCTCCTCTGTTGAACCTGTTCCACTTGGGCCCAAGGAGCATTTAATTCTGTAGAAACTGAGAATGTGATTCTGTAGCTCATGCGTCAAACTCATTTTGCCCCACACCCATGAAGGGTGTGGTGCCCATCTGTGGGCTCGATTAGGCCCACAGACCAGTTCCAATGTTGAAGCCAGCTGGCAGGGCTGGTCCAAATTAGGTGCTGCATGCAGCATGTGCCTGGGTGGGCCCTGGGTGCTGCCTGCAGTGGATGTACTGGCTCCAGCACTGCATGCTGCTTGCAGCAAATGCTGGCCCTAGCCCCATCCATGGCTCACTGCATGTGGGACCTCTCTGGGGTACACGGCTCACTGGGCATGGGACCTCTCCAGGGCACGCACCATACGGTGTGTGGGATTGGTCTGGAGTACATGCTGTGTGTGCTGCCTGTGCTGGACCAGTAAACAGGCATTGGCACATGGGGCTGGTCTATGGGCCCACTCTGGACTGGTGTTGGATCCAGCTTGTATGGCCAGTCTGGCATAGGCACCACGTGCAGCATGTGCCCCACAGCAGCCTCCTGTGCTGTGTGCAACATGTGATGGCTGGGCACTGTAGAGGGAAAACTTCAGTTTGGTACTGATACATGTACAATAACCACTAAGTTCAAGAACCTTTCAGAAAGGTTCACCTTTTGGATCCTTGGCCTGGGCAAGCATACTCAGTAAAGAGCTTAAGAAGAGCAGAAAGTTTTGAGCAGATGGTGAATAACATGTGTGAGTGACAGATTGGAATGACAGAATGTAGTTAAATATGTGAGAAATGATTGGAAGAAAGTATGACTGATGGACACAAGGCTGAAGATCATTGGACAAGCAGAAGTGGTGCAATGGGGAAGAATAAAAGGGAGTGAAAAAGGCTTCTTAGGGTTTCCAGTGCACTGAGTTCAGGATTGTGGTGACCTCCTGTAAGGGATCCAAGGATGTGGAGCGCTGGGGATTGGGATCTGAATCCAAGGAGTGGATCTTAGTGAGCTTTGGTTTAGGGAGGAGAAGGACTCCTTGAGAAGGAGCACCCCTCAGAAGAACCTTCCTAGTGGAGTTTGTGACTTCAGCAGAGTCTTGTGTAGAATTTAGTTGTGTAAAAATAACTAAGATAAGAGAGCTAAGGAGCAATTCATCTTACTAGGATTGGCACAATCTGCCTATCTGACTAATCATCCAAAGTTGTTTCATCTCATCGGACTTTCAGTGGGGTGATATAAAGTTGGTAATGTATTGTTCATATTATCCCTTAACATTCCTGTTTTGTCTCACTGCTTATTGTTCTTCCTGTTTATTCTAAGTGGCTTATCAATAATAAGCCTCCATTATTTGACATTTAATAATCCTTGGTATCATCATTCAGGCCTATTATTCTAAGAAATCAGTCCAGTATTGTAACTGACAGCATTGAAGAGAATGCCAACATTGTTTGGTAGCCCTTTCACCGCCCCTTTCCAAGCCCATTGAGGTTGGGGTCTTGCCTCCTCCAAAACCTGGCTGCAAAAGCACAGCATGCAGTGCCTGGGGCCAGTCCTGCACTAGGCCAGTCCTGTGCTCTACCTCCAGCACTTGGGGCTGGTTTGTAGGCAGTGTGCTGGTCCGAGGCCCTCAGGCAGCACTGCAAGCTGGATGATAGGGCTCTCTGGGCTGGATCTGGCTTGCAGGCTATATCTTTGACACTACTGCTGTAGCCTGCTGGTCAGGACACCTGCCTGGAATTTGTGGAGACCAAGGTACAAATCCCTGTTCTAATTAATATTTCACTATTTATTAAAAAGTAGAAAAGCTCCAACATGAGGGAATGAGATTTATTACCCCAGATTATCTAGTAGCTTGCTAGTTAGAAACCCTTCCTAGGATGTGGAAGACCTGGGGTTAAATCTCTGCTCCAAATAAGACTGAGTGATAATGATCTCTCACTTCCAAGTCAAGGTACTTTGGACTCTTTCTGTGTTCAGGAAAAAGATTGACCTGCCTTGGGTTCCTAGCTCCGGAAGAGTGTTCCTGGCTGAAATTTCTAGTAGAGAGAAGTATCTCTCAGGAAATGGTGAGGAGAAAAGGTAAGTTTAGATGGCCTGGGACTGCCTTTTGTATTGTATGGAAGCTTAATGCAGGGCTGTGAGCTGCACAGGACAGCAGGATCCTTACAATTTAGGTGTTGCAGCTCTCTAATCCCTTCATAGAACTAGCCCCCAAATACTACAAATACATCTTTTATTTATAGAAAACCTCTTTATATAGTTATAACCTCACACCTCCTTTCTAATCCTAGCTGTATCAATGTTTAGCCATGCGGCCCTGGACTATTCACTTAGGCTTGTTTTGAAACATTACGTTTATAATCGGTGCATAAATATTTGAGGGGGTGGTGGGGAGGGCTCATGAATGGCTGAATGTTCAAAGGAGAGCTGAGCAACTCTGAACAGCATTGCAGGGCAATGCAGGTACTCCAACTTCTGTAAACTTTTCCTGGCTCTTGCAAGAATTAAGCCACCCAAATGCTGTTCCACCTTGTAAAATCTGGGTTTTAATCTCCCCCATCTGTTTCCTGATCCATAAAAACAAGCAAACAGCAGATAATGTGAAACAGGTGACTATAAAATGCATCTGGCGCTCAGGATTTCTGTTTTGAAGGTTTGAAATATTTTACCAATGTTATGGATTATTGTTGTTTGACTGCCTGCACCAGTGATATAGTTGTTGAAAAATGTAGCGATACCATGCAAAGCTCACTTCAATCACCCCTTTTGGTCAGATTCTTTCACCCCAAGTCACTGAGTAAAAAAAAAAATCAACTTTCTGCTTTCATCTTTAAGATAGCATAACAAAAACGCCACACAACTTTAACCCAAATTCTCTAAAATTCTGAATTCATTTCCTATGACCATTTTACGAAATGTTACTGCAATGCCTGTGGGCATTGACTTGGAATCTGTTAAAGTAGCAAATGCCTCTCATGCTTTTTGAATAAACCCTGGTTAAAATATGCCATGCAGGACTGGCTGACAAAATAATACATAATAGCTCTGCCCCGACCCGTTACATCATTAGAATGTATATATCCACAGTATACCATACTCTGTTGACACTGTCACTGAACAACAAACCATAAATAGGATAATGGCTTTCCTTAGTACAATATCATTATTCAAAAACAAACCTCAGTTATTTTTGAGGACCTTTTTGGTTTCTTTGAATTTCCTCATGGATATGGCTTTCAGTGGTCTTTGCTGGTCATTTTGTACTACGAATTGATGACAGAGGTGTGCCTTTGCTGTCATCTTAACCACTAGAACTCTGTGCCCTGTCTGCGGTACATGACATCCTCCCTATGTCTCCTGTTACCATTTTCCGCCCTCTGATGCACAGTCATCTGGCATTTTGTCAGAAGGAAATGCTACAGATCACCTCCTGTCAACTCCAAGCATGTTGTCCTAAGCAGTTGGTTCAGTGTTTTCTTTCTGAAACCATGCAGTTCATGGCTTACATCTCTTCCTTAAAAAAAAAACCAACCACCCCAAAACAACACCAAGAAGAGCATCAGCTGCACCAGAATGTGGTGTAAACATGGACAAAGCCAGTTACCTTGAGGCACTGGCTGGAAGGAAATATCTGTTGCTAATTTCTGAATTGTAGCTTGAACAAATTAATCCCTGACGTATATAGGCATCTATTTACACCAGGGCTACGTAAGCCTACTTAGGGTTATTTAATTTATGAATGGGTAGTTTTAAAAAAACAAGCCCTGCCCTCCCCCAAATAGCTTTTTAAATAGGAGCTGAGCTCTTTCAAAAATGGTTTTCCTTCTGTTTCAGGGGAATTGAATCTTGAGGCATTGGCAGTTTTAGGGCAGATGAAATGTTTTTAATTGATTTTGACTGACTGTTTTCACAGTAGGACAAAGTGAGAGGAAATTGTGTTAATCCAGGTCAGCTGACAGGTATAAAACACCTGTCAAGTTGTAACTGATTTTTTTCTTTTTTTTCCTTTTTGCAGGAAAGCTTAAAATGCCTTGCACATCAGCACAGTTAAAGCTCAAGCTGAATCCCTTGTGTCGTGTTGTCAGAGCTATCATCAGCTGCTGATGGAGACCAGAGGGAAAGCTGCTTTTTAACTCATATAATTAAGCTGCTGCCTACAGACCCTGTTACTCCCAGTTTGAGTATTGCTGGCAAGGTCTAAATATCAGTCAGGGAACATAAGCTGATGTCAAAAAAATTTCCCTTTTTCACATTGTCTTGATTTGTCTTTGTTTGCTGGTGATCTCTGAAGTTGTAACACTGTCAAATGTCTGTCAAGATTCAGGACATGCTGTAACTGAAATGAAGTGAACACTGTATTATAAGGTCTCTAAAATATAGTGGAGATTATAATTGCCCCAAAACAAATGTTAATAGAACAGCAAGACAAGGTTCCTTGGGTGAATTTGATATCTTTTATTAGACCAACCCAAATGGTTGGAGAATAGTTATTAAGCAAGCTTTCAGGTTCAAAAACCCTTTGTCAGGCTAAGGAAGTTTCAGCAGTTGGTGTGTGCTCTTCCTGGACCATAGAACAGCAATGCACTTACTATTTTCTGGTTTTTAGTTATAAGGCTGGCAGTTGTAACACAGACAGAATATACAGTAACTATGAGCTAAATAACACAGTAGTAGCGCTTTAGTCTTTCACTAACATGATCCACAGGAATATTCATTGTTATGCATCTTTTATTCCTATTACAAAATGCTAACAGGTTCCCCAAGCCTCCCTGCTTCCCAGACCTCCACCAACATCTCAGCTCTGCAAATAGCAATTTCCCTTACTTCATTTCAGATTGTCTTGCAATGCTGGCCAGAGCTTTCACTCAGTACAGAGTACATGACAAGAAGTTCAGGAACCCTTTTTGCAACCCATATTCTTCTTACAAGACCAATTGGAAGCATTTACTTCAGCTTTTGCCCCTAGGCGACTGAAGTTCGTTAATGTATGAACATTGTCTGACCTTCCTTCGGTGCACATGTAGGACCCAAACACCTTCCCATCAGCTTCAGTGGGCTTTGCAACAGTGCTGCCTTGTCTTTGACCAGAGGCTCCAGTATAAGTATAGAATAGTTTGCATACTCTTTCTTTTCTTGGACATGCAAGGAAAAATTGCTACAGTTCTTTTGTATCTTAAAGATACAGTGATTGTGTATGATAGACAATGGTGGCTTTTTAAGGAAGATCCTAGTTGGATTCCTTTATCTGAGCACGTTTTTCATAGCTTCAGTCATATCTCTTATTTTTCATGTGCTGCTACAAGTGTTTTCATTTTGTTTTTTTCCCACAAAGATGTGCAGATGAGACCATCCTACTCTTATGAACGGGGTTTAGGGAAAAGATGGTATAGCTTTGATCTACAGATGATCCATGTGCTTGTCTTTTTGACTCTACATACTTATGTGCTTCCTTTTACCATCCTCTTTTTAGCAATTATAGTAAAACTTAATTTACTACTGGATGCAAAGCACACCTCTGAAACCCATGCTTTGTCTTAAAACCCATTCATCTCCCTCTTTCTCTCCATCTCAGTAAGACCAGCAGTTCCTGATTACAGAAGGATATCACATTTGTTTCGTAATACATTTTATGACCAAGAATGTGACTCTCAATTCTAGATTCAAAAGAAAACACATGCTTACCCAGCTATGTAGAGGAGAGCACAAAATTCTGACATGCGCAAAGTAAATCAGGTGTGAGTTTCAGTTCTGAGTATCATTTATCTTCTGAGACTTCTACTGGTTAATGTTAGAGGAGAGAATAGAGAGAACATGCAAATGAGGTATAGGGAAGGCCATTATCTTATCTACAAACACAAGCAGCAAAAATAGTCTGGTATGCTTGTAGGTGTATGGTACAGAAGAGGCCATATTACTGGAATAACAGAGAAGCAGAAGGTTATGATTCCAAGAATCTGTGTACGTACAATTTATTAATACTCATAGATGTTAATGATATTACTGTACGTTGAATGCCTCAAAGTGTGCAAAATCCACAATTTGCTGTCTGGGCTGTGTTAAATGTAGAGTAGGAGCATTGGAAAATCATTAAATCTTGATGACTCCCCTTCAAATGTGAGTTTATTAGGACAATATAGACACCCATTTGACCAACCACATTTGTCTGTAGGGCTGGGGAGGGAAAATTTTGAGACAGGAATCCTAGAAAACAGTAGTGTAACTGAGGTGGGGGATGACCTGGGCACTACATTTGTGGGAGGAAGGTGCAGTGGCTGAAGTGGAAGCTGATTTCACCACCATCATCAGTATCACAGCATCCAGCTCTCACCCAGGCACTGTGGCTGCCCAGGGTGCAGAGTTGCCCTGCTATGCCTCTACTAGAAAGCTAGGATTGAAAGGGACCTCAAGATGTTATCTAGTCTAACCCATGTCCCAGGCCCTGAACCATCGCAAATGCTGAACCATACCACACAAATGTTAGTCTCAATTTACAAACTTCCAACAAGATGGACAACCTCTCTAGGTAATCTGTTGCAGTGCTTGACCGCTCTTGTAGATAAAGGACTTCCTAAAATCTGATTAAAATTTCCCATTTTTCAGGAAGCTTAGGCACAAGAGAAAAGGAAGGCTGTGCTTTCTTGGCAGAGGGGCTTTGGTCTGTCTTTGAGATCAGCAAAGATCAAAGGAAGCTGACTAGAAAGAGACAGAGAGCACATCTGAACGTGACTCAGGTGGAGGATTCTGGACATCTCAGAAGACTTTTAGCAAAAACCAGATAATGCTCTAGAATGGCGAGGAAACTGAGGCAGGCAACTGCTTTATTACTTTGTGTTTAGGTAATACACAAGATGCATAGATCCAAAAAACAATTAGGTTTAGAAATCTTGGTATGGTCTATATGTTTCTTTGCCTTTACTGTCATGCCCCAAGTGACTACATCACTGGAGCTCTGAACAATGTTGGCTTTGATTAATAATTTAGGGAATTTAGGGTGCCAGAATGGGGTCCTTGCGACTTGGTACATCTGGACTAATGGGTCATGTCTTATGAAGTGGTAACAGACAGGGGTCCTGTACCCAGGAAGTATGCCAGAAGCACCTCTGGGGGAAAGGAGCGTGGTTCAGCCTGATCAGAGCAAGCATAGACAGATCCAGGATTAAAAAAAAAAAAGGGGGGGTGCGCGAGCAGTGATCGGTGCTACAAGGGTGGCTGCATCACTTGCTCCCAGCCTCCCCTTCCTTCCTGGAGCTGACAGCCCATACTGTGGGAGCAGCAGCAGGGACTTTAAACAAGTCCCTGAGTCAGGTAAGAATTCCAACAATCCTCACCTTCTCCTCCTCTCCCCACCGTTTCCTCATCCCTGCCCTCTACTTATGCCTCTGGGTGCAGCAAGAGGAAACCCAAATACCACCACTACTGGGGTTGCAATGAGCAGCTGGGCTTGGCCAGCAACATTGGTGGTGATGAGCAGGTTTCCCTTCCCTGCACCTGTGTCCAGGCCAGTGGGGGAGACCAGGCAAAGACAGTGGAGCCTCTCTGGACTGTGGCAGGAGCAGCTCTGGAGCTTCCCAAACTCTAGGGCAGCTGGCAGCAGCTGAAGTAGCAGGCAGGGGGAGAGGGGAATGTGAAAGAAGGGGAGGGGATGAAATCAGGTGTAGAGGGCATTCGTATCTGCTTCAGGGATTTAAAAAAGTCACCCACTGCTCCCACAGCATACCCTGCAAGGGGTGTGTGTGTGTGTGGGGGGGGGCATAACTGCACCATCACAACACTTCTGGATCCTTTCCCGAGGCCAAGGTAAACTTTAAGAGCATCCTGGTTCTGGTGAGTGTCCAATCAGAAGGCAGTCTACCAGAGCAGGACACAGTGGAGCTAGGGAAATGGTTGAAAGTGCTAAACAGTAGACTGCTGCTTATTCCAAGTGTAACAAAAAGAAATCGGGCAGCTCTGCTGTGAAATGAATGATATATAATGCTGAGTCTGCAGAGAGATATCTGCATATTTTGACTAAATAAATCTGAACTGCCAGTAACCTCATGAATATGAAGCCAAAGAACCATATACATCACTGTTTTTGGAGAGAAAAGCAGAGGCCCCAGTCACACAGGTCTCTTGGCTCCTCTCTGAAAACAATCAACATAAAGCTGATAACAGGCAAGTTTTTCAAAAATAATCTTGCCACAATTGTGCCTATAGCTGTGAGAGGTAACTGCCAATATATCACACAAATCAAAATGGATTGTGCTTTCAGGACATAAATGACTGTTCAGTAAGTGAAATGCTTTAGAACAGAAAGAAAAGTGCTGGATTATTTTCTTTGAAGTTCTGAGCCAATAGACTTTTAGTTGTGTTACTTCAACAGGTTGGTGTAACATGATGAATTCGGAGAGCTCTAGCTTATGAAAACATTTTAGTTTCAATTGCTATGTCCCATCTCTGCAGCACTGCTGGTGTCAGTCAGATGGACTCTGCTTAACAAACAGTGGGTTCAGCAACATTTTTGCAGATTAGTACAACTTTCAGGCAAATGTCCCAGCAATTTCTGCTTCTTTCCAGCAGCAAATCTGAAAACTTTCATTTTAAAAGACTAAGATTCTTCTAATGTACAAAAGAATTTGATATCCATTCACATTTCTCTGATTCGTGTATAGGCAGAGTGAATAGCCTTAGACCAACACGGCTTCAACTTGTACCCCTAGCACATTCCCAGACATAGTCAGTCAAATCCTTCCACCCATTGCATAATGCTAAGTTGAAGACCATTTTGGCTCCTGTGCTGACCTAGCTACCAAAGTTCAAGTTCTCGTTTCAATGGCTCTCCTATACCCTATCATGCATAGTACAGTCTGCACTAAAAATACTTAGTAATCAATTCTCATTACTGAAACAGGGATTAAAAACCAAGAACCATCAGGTATAAGGTGCTAAACATGAAGTGGTCTATGGGTACTTGTAAATGTGCCAAAATCGCCCTTTTTAGCAGTTTAATTGCATCACATGTTACACAAGTGGCGGTGTATCATGATTTAATTTCATCACACTGTACACATATGGCAGCATGTTGTGATGTAAATGACTTTGCAATGCAGCAAACTAAAACACATCCCGATGTGTTTTAGTTTGCTACCTAACAAATTGCAACAATACATCCATCCCTGAGCCCTCCCGGGATTCCAGCATCCTGTGCACCATCCCCCCTGCTTTCTCCAGCCGTCAGCACACCCAACTTGCCCCTGAGGCAGCAGGAGGGCAGCTAGGTGTGCTGGCAGCTGGAGAAGGTGGCAGGGATGGTGCATGAGGTGCTGGAAGCATGGACAGGCTGAAGGAAGCTCGGGCTTGGTGGGCTTCCAGTGCCCTGTGCACCATCCCCACCACCACCTCCAGCTGCCAGCACACCCAGCTGCCCTCCTGCCACCTTCCTGCCCCACCCCAGGGGCAAGCCACCCTGTTCCTGGGTGATCCCAGGTGGTGAGAAGACGGTGGGGACGGTGCATGGGGTGGTGGAAGCCCCAGCAAAGAAAAAAAAAAAAAAGCAGTGAGGGGCCTGATCCTTTTTTTTCCTGGCGGAGTCTGCCTGCAGCTGGTGGGCAAGCTGCCAGTGGGCCGAGCAGCTTTTGAGCTGCAGGGGGGCCTGGCCCTTCCCTCTGGGTGGGGAAGCACCAGACCCACTGGCAGCCTGCCTGGGAGGCCCAGGGGTACTGCCGCAGTGGAGGGAAGGACCAGGCCCCCCCGCAGCTCTGGGTCTGCTCTTCCCCCTCACCCCAGTCGCAGGCAGACTGCCAGAAATATAAAAAGGATTGGGCCCTTTGTCATAAGAGTGACAGAAGCCCCTAAACTGAAACAGTGGGTTTTTAACCTTCACAATTACAAACCCACCAATTCAAATCCCACTGTTTCGGTTTAGGGGCACTAAACCCCCATCATGTGTACAAGCAGCCTGTATGTTTTATAAGGGGAATTACACTAAAATTAAAGCAAATAGAATTATGTCCTGTATATTATAGAATTATAAAAGTCAAAGTAAATGCAAAACAAGTTAATTTTGCAATATTGTTTTTACTCGTCAATTTTTTTTTTAAATTACTATTCTGTAATGTGTGTCCCTGTCAGTAATGGCCATTAGTGGGGTTCTACTGAATTTTTGGGGTGATACAGAGCAGGCATTTGATAATATTAGGGAAGGGCAGGGGAGGGGGGCAATTTCTGAAGTCATACAGATGGTAAGAGATTTACCACACTTGCTCTAGTGCTATCTGGTGTTAAGAATAATCTGCTGTCTGATGAAGATAGCATAAAACCTCTTTATGGGGGAGAGGAGGGAGGAGACACAGCACTCCAGGATCCTTGTCCCCTCCCCACCCCACCCCAGCTGAATGTGTGGATCTTCATCTTCCCCAGACAGCACAGCAGGATTGTCTGAGAGGAGCTGGGGTCAGACAGAAGTTCATACTGTGAATTTCAATGTAGATGGGACCTGTTTTGACTGGTTCTCCTATGGGCTTTTGATTTCTTTGGCTCAGTTCTGAGCAAGGAGGGAAAATGCTATGTCCAAAATAGGCAAGATTCTTTGGGTGAATCCAATATCTTTTATTAGAACCACATCCAAGATAGTTTTTTTTTCCCTTCCTCTCTTGTTCCCTTTGTAACATTTTGGCTGCTCTTAGACGACAGCAAAAGTCCCTTTCTTGATTCAGTTGATAATCAGCTCTGTATCTTTGGAGTGAAAGTTTTCAGACATGCTTTACTGATTTGGTATCTAAGTTCTATTTTGAAAAATGATTTAGGCTTATAAGGCTTGTTTTCATAAACAAAACTGGATGCTTAAAGTTGGAGATGAGTGTCTGTTGGGGGATTTAAATGCTTCTAGAGGTCCTTTGTTCATTTATTCCAATGGAAGTTAAGGGCATTTATACATGTACCGTTTTGTCCCACTATGTGCCGGAGATCTGCTATGGAGCAGACTCGCTTAATTGACTCTGCTCCACATGTGAGCTGACGTGCACTGCGCTATGCCATGTGCAGTTGTGTAAGTGGCAAAATGTGCATCAGCGCACAGAAAACGGCAGTGGTGTGCTTTTGAACAAAAGCACCTTTGAGGTGTTTTAGTTCAAAAGTGCACCCCTGCCATTTTCTTCATACTGACGTGCATTTTGCCACTTATACAACCGCATGCACCATAGCGCTGGGTGCTTTTCAAAGTACCTGGTGCTGCAGCACTTGCATGTATAAAAAAGCCCTAAATGACTAGGCAATTTGGAAATTCCCATAAGCTCTTCTCTGCATCCTTAGCTGCCCCAAAATGTTTAAAAATGTGGCTATAAGTTGCATAGAAAATCAATGAAATTTAGGCTCTTAACAGAGAACCTGCATCACTTGGCTGCTTTGAAATTGTATCTATAGTTACCAGACATATTCTGTGTGGTTTCTCCCCCAGCTCTGAGTCATTTAAGGATCTGGATATCAGGTAACTAACTACTTGGCTTTACTGGAAATAGGTAGTTGACTACATAGTAAATTTACTGTGCTAAGAAGCAATACCTTCAAGCAAATTACACTGCTCCATTTGTCTCTTAAACTGGAAGCAGTATAACTATGTTTAGCCAATTGGCATGAAGACTAACTTGCTATATCACTGAACAGTGCTAATTAGCCTGTCTGCAGTGCTGCACAGTTAATTTAGAGTGCTGGAGGTTATTACTGGTGGATATTGCTAGTTTATTGTGTAGATGTGGCCCAAGAGAACAATTCAAGGAGTCTATAATGCTAGCATAAGATGGGGGTCAGCAATGTACGGCTATAGATCCAGCCCATGTATCTAGTCTGCAGTAGCCCACAATGGGAGTATCAGCAGCTGCCATACATCTTGCCATTCCTCTGCCAATTGCTGCGGATTACTTTTATAGCACACCAGCCCTCTCTGCTCTTTGCGGAGGGCTGATCCTTTACCCTGACAACCTCTGCTTACTTTTGCTGCCAGCCACTGTTGACACTTAATGGAGGATATGGCAGCGGCCTGGTTACAAGTAACAGCCTGATATTTTTAAAGGTTTCTGACCCCTCGCATAGATATAAAAATATAATTTAAGAAAGAGACAGAGTATCTGGTTCTGTTTTAAAGTATTTATTAAATATAAGTTAGAATTTCCATAGGTAACAAAGGTGAATTACTTATCATAAGGAATATCAAATATGGTCTAAATGTTGGAATATCTGTGTGCTTGTACACATCATGGGGGTTTAGTCCTCTAAATTGAAATGGTGGGTTTTTAACTGTGGTGACTAAAAGCCCACTGTTTCAATTTAGGAGCTTCCATCACTGTTACAGCAAGGGTCCCAATCCTTCCCCCCTTCCACAAAGCCTGCCCACCTCTCCTGCAGCTTGGGGGGGAGCTGCCCAGGCTGCACAGGTGGGCTGCTAGTGGGCCAGGAGCTGCCCCAGCTTGGGCTCAGGGAACAGTTGGATCAAGCTGGGTGCTGCTTCTGAGCTGGGCAGCCCCTGGCCCTCTAGCAGCCTGGCCGGGTGGTTCTGGGGAGCACCACTGCTGTGACGGGAAGGACTTGGCTCCCCCCACAGCTCAGGGCCTTCTGGCAGCTTGCTTCCTGGCCACGGGCAGGCTCCACAAAGAAAAACCAAACCAAAACCAAGGATTTGGGCCTCTTACCGCTCTTTTTTTTTTTTTTTTTTCTTTTCCCCTGGCAGAGCAGCCCCTGAGCTGCGGTGGGGGGGGGGTGGGGTGGGGAGCCCTGGTCCTTTCCTCTGCAGCAGCAGCGCCCCCTGGGGCTACTTGGGTAGGCAGCTAGTGGGTTGGAGGCTGCCCCAGATTGGAGGCAGCACCTGCCAGATCCAACTCTTTCCTGAGCCCACTAGGGCTTCCAGTGCTTCATGCATTGCCCCTGCCACCTTCCTGCTGCCTGGGACCATTGGCATGTGCACCCCCTGGAAGTACCAGCCATGAAACCATAAGTACACTTTGGCCACTGGGGGACCCTCCCCCATCAGTCATCTGGTGCCTCCCAAGACCCAGAAGGCACCAGTTGCCCGTGCCTGGGACCACCCAGGAACAGGCTTGCTTGCTCCTGGGTCAGTGTAGGGAAATGACAGAAGGGCGGCTGGGTGTGCTGGCAGCTGGAGAAGGCAACAGTGGTGGTGCATGATGTGCTGGAAGCCCTGGTGGGCTCAGGAAAGAGTTGGATCCTGTGGGTGCTGCCTCCAAGCTGGGGTAGCCCCTGGCCTGCTAGCTGTCTACCCACATGGCCCTGGGGGGCACAGCCACCAAGAAGGGAAGGACTGGGGTACCTCCCTGCTCAGGGGCTGCTCGGCCTGCCAGCAGCTCACCTCCCAGCCTCAAGAGAAGTGGGTAGGCTCCACAAAAATAAAAGGATCAGGTCCCTTGCCACTTCTGCCTTTTGCCCACCTCTCCCACAGCCCGGGGGGGGGGTGTGGGGGGGGAAGGGGGCAGCGCAGTGCAAACTGTCAGATGAAAGGATGCAATGTTATAAATAGCTACATTGTGAACTAAACTACATGGGGATGTGGTTAATTTTCAATGTAACAAACTCATTTAAATTGCAAAAAAAACCCTGTACATGTAAAGTGTGACACAATTAAACCGCAAAAATGGGCACTTTTCATCATGTGTACAAGTTCCCAATGATATTAAAAAAGCAATATCCAGGACACATTTTTGAGGTAAAGCAAGCTGTATGTAACAGGGGCCACATATCTTAGGACATATCATGGGACTGTAAACCACAAATTTCCAGGCTCATAAGTAAAATTATTAGTTACAAATAGTAGTAAGTTTGCCAATTCCAAGCATATGAAACTCATGAGTCATTCCTGGGCAAGTTGGGAGACTCATAAAAATGATGAGATTTACAAAGTAATGTATTTTTACTTGTTTGTATTTTTTTTTAATTTTTTACTTATTTTTCCTTTATTGGAACATTTAATATTCACATTTGCCAGCTATTTCCCCTCCAACCTCTTCTACATTTGTGAAGGCTACATAACATACCATTTTAAATGAAAGCTGAGAGTCTTAGATAGCAATCTGATTTAAGCAATAGGGACTTCAGGAAAAACACCAACTATTATGATACTTGCAGTTACACTCTGAAAGTTTGCAACAATTTAGTTCCCATTTTGTGCCTCAGAATTTTTGTTTGACAAATCACTTCTATAATTTTTTTAAAGTTTTTTATTTTTTTTATCCAGATGGATTCACCTGGAAATTTTCTATTAGTTGTTTAGTGGAAAACATGATTTTTGCAAAAATGAACATTTGCCAGACAAAAATGTTGCTTTTGCCAAATGTTTTCAACTTCTTACAGGGAAATCAAATAAAAACATTTTGGTTTTTGTAGGGTTCGTTCAGTATTAAGCTGCATATGCTTGAGCTACTGCAGTGCCTCAAGAAGCTTCACTTCAGCTGTGTAAAACCACCCCAGTATTCCCTTAGGGTAGGGTTCACCCATAGGACTTCAGAATTCATGATACACTGTGGTCTCTTCTGCAGCTGAGCCATTGTGGTACATCGTCTGTGGCAAGCTGGGCAGAAATTGCAGCTGAAAATAAAAAGAGGTCTGAGGCATCTGAATTACAATTTCCATTAAGGTCAAATTAACCTACTAGTAAACATTTTATGACAGAGTAACTGAGTACTTAGACAGGAGCAATTTAATTGACAAAATATAACTAGATTTAAACAAAGTTTTGACACCGTGCCTCTTGGGACAACATTAGCTGAACTGGAGAGGTGAGGATCAATACTGTGAGTGTGAGATAGAAAAGGAGTCAGCTAAAAGGGAGACTTTGATGCCATGGATTTACTTTTGGGGGTTCACTGTGTGACATGGGTGGCTATTACTTTTGTGGTTTTTAGTCTGTAATTGAAGTTAGTGCAAAATTGTATTCATTTTTATTGTTCAAATATCCATATGAGTATTTGATATACATGTAATTTTGATGCATCTTTATATTTCAGCCAAGATTGTGATGGTAAGGCAGTGATTAATTTGAGTAGCCCTCACTGAGAATTAGCATTTGACTTGGGTTGTTTACTGGTCCTCCATGAGGATGTGCTATTAGGCACAGGAACCTTGGATCTGGCTAAATTGAAAATGCTAAATTTTTAATTTAAAAGAAGAACCAAAAGCTTGACAACTGGTTAGTCAGACTATCATACAGGAGAGACAGATGTTGGATTAGTAAATCTATGCATCTAAAAAGGGTTTAAATTTGTAGTTTGTTAAATATGTATCTTTGGGGGCACAAAGTTACTGGCATAGTGGGACCCCTCCCTAGAAACAAAGGGCTGATGTATGTTAATAGCCAGACTGGCAAAGGTACTTAAGCTTGCCTAGAGAGCATGGTTTTGTTTCCAGTCTTCCTGGGATCAAGGGAGCCATGGTTCCTAAGCCAAGAATGGCTGAGAAAAGCAAGCTGACAGGGAGATGCAGAAGGCTCTGGCACGATCTCAGTCAGGGACTACTCTCTCTTCGGGGAAGCTGGCTAAAGACTATGTCTGAATTTAAGATGCAAGGTAAGGACAGGTCAATGTTCTGATATTTTATTTTGTTTGTTTACTCCTATATCTCTGACTGTATCCTAACATATGGTTACTGGTTTCTTATGTTTGTTCTATTTTTAAAATAAATCATTTTGCTGTTTTTCTTCTTACTGGTTGCCTATGGACTTCTGGATAAGTGATATTCCAGGCCAGGGGTAGGCAACATTTTTGGCCAGAGTGCTGAAAAAACTGCAATATTTACCATGTAAGGTGCTAGAGTACTGGCAGGTTATAAAAACAAAACTGGGGCAGGAGGCATATGGCAGGATGCACTGCACGTTAATATAGCTAATAATCATAAACCTTGTTTTGTTTTTTTAATGGTATATACCAGGTTTTCTAAAAATTATAAACCTGGTGACAGTAAATAAAACTTCATATATTACCTTTGTTCTTGTGTATTCTTTTATTATTAACCATGTTGTGATGAGAGAATGAGGAAAAAAAAGAAAGAAAAGAGGAGAGAAGGAAAAAAGAGGAGAGAAAAAGGAGAGAAAAAAAGAGAAGAAATAAAAGACGAGAGAAAAAAGAGGAGTGAAAAAAGGAGAGGAGAGAGAGAGAATGAGCAAAAAGAAAAAGAGGGAAAGGGAAAAGAAAGAGAAGAAAAAGAAAAAAGAGGAAACAAAGAAGAGGGGAGAGAAAAAAGGAGAGAAGAGAAAAAAGAAAAGAGAGAAAGGAGTACAAAAAGAAGAAAAGAAAAGACTGGGACTCAGAGCACCAGGGCTGGGTGCTGAGGGCCAGGTCTGGGCAGCACAGGGAGAAGCACATGTGAGGGGAGGTGACATGAGCAAACTGGCCCCTCTGGCCCCTTGGGAGGGCAGCAGCCAGAGGAGAGTGGGGGCCATGAAAGAAGTGGGGGCTGCCCCTGGGCTCCACAGACTCGGGCTATGGTAGGCGGGTGGAGGCGCCCAACAGCACCTGAGGTGGGGCCTGGCCCATGCAGCTCCACAGGGATGGGCCACGGCCACCCTGCCTGCAAAGAGACACCACCTGGCTGGGGCAGGAAGCCGGGCTCAAGGGCCTTCTGGCTGTGGGCTCAGCCTTCCTATATGCTGGGCACAGCACAAGCAGGTGGAGGCATCCCTGGTTCTTGGCTCAGCCATGGGCACTCTCCAGGCCCTGGGAATGTCCACCACAGTCCCTGGGAAAATATCTCTGCGTGCCACTAACTGACATGTGTGCTGGGAGTTGCCTATCTCTGTTCCAGGCTGTCTCTCTCTACAGAGAGGGGGACCTCTAATTTCTTCCATAACCTACAGTGGTGACCACTTAGGGCTGGCAGAGATCCCTCATTACAGCTGCAAGATCCACCACAAGGTCAGTGGAACTAAGGCTTGTTGGGATAGGGAATATCCCAGGACAACCTTGGTCTGTTCCTTGGGGTGAGTGGCTGTACAGTGGGGAGGAGCTTGGGATTCTAGGGGTCCTCTCATGGATGGGTTTTTGGCAGATGTCTTATGTTGAAATATTGACTGTCAGAATGAGAAGCAGTTCCTGGTCATGTTCCTTTAGGACTGGCTCTGAGGTCCAATACTGTTTAACATTTTCATCAGTGATTTGGTTCAGGTACATAAGTATGCTTAAGAAGCTTGTGGCTGGCACTAAGCTGGGGCGATTGCCAATATGGAAGAAGATTTTATTATTGTACAGAAGGATGTAGACAACCTTGTGGAGCAAAACATTAGCCCACATGACTGGTGCACTGTCATGGATGGGTACAAACTATTCAGGAAGGACAGACAGCGGAGAAGTGGAGGGGGAGTTGTTCTATATTTTAAAGAGCTGTATGATTGCTCAGAGCTCCAGTATGAAACTGAAGATAGGCCTGTTGAAAGTCTCTGGGTTAAGGTTAGAGGGGAGAGCAACAGGTGATGTCGTGGTGGGGGTCTGCTATAGACCACCAGACCAGGAGGGTGAAGTAGATGATGCTTTCTTCAGACAACTAGCAGAAGTTTCCAGATCACAGGCCTGGGTTCTCATGGGGGACTTCAATCACCCTGACATTTGCTGGGAGGGCAGTACAGCAGTGCGCAGGCAATTGAGGAAGTTTTTGAAATGAGTTGGAGACATCTGCCTGGTACAAGTGTTGGAGAGACAAAATAGGGGTCATGTTCTTCTTGACTTGCTGTTTACAAACAGGGAAGAATTGGTGGGGATATAGAAGTGGATGGCAAGTTGGGCAGCAGTGACCATGAGATTATCAAGTTCAGGATACTGACAAACAGAAGAAAGAAGAGCAGCAGATTATGGACTCTAGATTTCAGGAAAGCAGACTTTTACTTCCTCAGGGAGCTGATTGGCAGGATCCCCTGGGAGGCCAGTCTGAGGAGGAAAGGAGTCCAGGAGAGCTGGTTGTACTTTATAGAAACCTTACTGAGGGCATGGGAACAAACTATCCTGATGTGCAGGAAGAATAGAAAAGATGGCAGGCAACAAGCTTGGCTTAGCAGAGAACTCTTCAGTGAAATTAAACACAAAAAAGGAAGTTTACAAGAAGTGGGAGCTTGGACAGGTGACTAGGGAGGAGTATAAGAAGACTGACTGGGCATACATGAATGCAGTCAGGAAGGCCAAAGTGCAATTGGAGCCATGAACGACTTGTGCCTCCTGAGGCGGGGGGGGAGGGGGGCATGGTGACCACCCGCAGGTGGTGTTGGCGGCAGGGGCATGGTGGCAGCAAGTGGGGACCACCTTCAGGCGGCTGCAGTGACGTTGATGGCGAGGGCAGGCAGAGCAGGGACCATCTGCAGGCAGCTGTGGCAGTGTCAGCGTTGGGGGGTGGTGAGCAGTGACTGCCCACAGACCCCGGCGACAGTTGCCAAATTCTGGGGGGGCATGTGCCCCACTGTGCCCCCCTATGTGTCACCTATAATTGGAGTTGTGGTTAGCAAGGAACGTGAAAGGTAACAAGACGGGTTTCTACAAGTATGTTAGCAGCAACAAAAGGAAGGTCAGGGAAAGTGTGGGTTCCTTTAGTGAATGGGGGAGGCAACCTAGTGACAGATGAAGAGCAAAAGGCTGAAGTATTTAATGTCTTTTTTACATCAGTCTTCACAGGCAACGTCAGCTCCCAGATTACTGCACAGATTACAGCACAGTTCAGGGAGAAGGTGAGCAGCCCTCAATGGTGAAAGAACAGGTTAGAGATTATTTAGAAAAGCTGGACATGTACAAGCCCATGGGGCCAGGAGCGATGCACTCAGGTATACTAAGGAAGTTGGCTGATGTGATTGCAGAGCCATTGGCCATTATTTTTGAAAACTCATGGTGATCGGGGGAGTTCCTGGACAAGTGGGAGAAGGCAAATATAGCACCCATTTTTAAGAAATGGAGGAATGAGGATCCAGGGAATTATAGACTAGTCAGTAGGGGTGTGCAAAATGGGCCATATTCGATTTAGATTCGGCCCAAATCAGGGACAGTGATTCAATTATTTGATTTGGATCACTGTTTCTAATTTAATTCAGCCAAATCTGAAGATTCGATGCTGATTTGGAGAATCAGTGATTCGGCCATAGACACGGCTTTAAATGCTTTTTCTATATACCTTGAGGTACCAGGTGTGGCTCATGAATGCTGCGATGGTGGGGAGGATGGAGTGTCCCACAGGAGTGCGAGGAGGCTCCCCTGCGTGCTCGGCAGCAAACCTGGAAGTGGACCGGAAGTACTACCAGCCCACTTCTGGGTTCACCACCAAACATGCTGGGGGCCCCCTCACCCCCCCCCCAATCTTGGTGATTGGCTGTAGGAGGGACCCCAGGTGCCCCCTGGACCCAGGAGTCACCAAGCCAGGAGGTTGTGGGTGCTGCCTGGCAGACCTGGAAGTGGAAGTGCTTTTGGTCCACTTCTGGGTCTGCTGCCGAGCATGCTGGGGACCCCCCCCCACTCCTGTGGGATGCTCCATCTGCCCCAGCATCTCAGCATTCACAAGCCACCTGGTACCTTGAGGTATGTTGAAAAATTATTTAAAGTTGTGTCCATGTCTGAATCATCAAATCTCTCCAAATCGAGTTAGAGGGTTCCGATTTGATTCAGAGAGATTAAAGGGTCTCCTGATTTGATTCGAATTCAGAGATTTGGCCACCGAATTGGTCCGAAACTCTGTTGAATCAAATCGGTGACTGAAGCTTTGCACAGCCCTATCAGTCAGTCCCAGAAAAATCATGAAGCAGGTCCTCAATGAATCCACTTCTAAGCACTTGGAAGAGAAGAAAATTATCAGAGACAGTCGGTATGGAACTTCCAAGGGCAAGTCATGCCTGACCAATCCAACTGCCTTCTATGATGAGATAACTGGTGATGAGAGGCTGAGAGCCATGGGACTCTTTAGCCTGGAAAAGTGCAGGCTCAGGGGTGACTTAGTGGCTGCCTATAAGTATATAAGGGGTGTACATCAGGATCTGGGGGAATGCCTGTTCACCAGAGTGCCCCAAGGGATGACAAGGTCAAATGGTCACAAACTCCTCCAAGACCATTTTAGGCTGGACATAAGGAAAAACTTCTTTACTGTCCGAGCCCCCAAGGCCTGGAATAGACTGCCTCCAGAGGTGGTGCAAGCATCTACTCTGGACTCTTTTAAGAAACATTTGGCCATCTATCTTGCTGGGATCCTTTGACCCTAGGTGACTTCCTGCCCCTGGGGCAGGGGGCTGGACTTGATGATCTTCTGAGGTCCCTTCCAGCCCTAATGTCTATGAAATCTATGAACTGGCTCTGTGGATGAGGGAAAGCAGTGGATGTAACTTGACTTGAGTGAGTCTTTTGATACAGCCTCAGGCAGCATTCTTGCAAGCAAGTTGAAGAAATATGGGCTGGACAAATGGACTGCAAGGGGGGTAGAAAGCTGGCTGGGTCACTGGGCTCAATAGGTAGTCATCAATTGCTTGGGGTCTAGTTGACAGTTGGTATCAAGTGGAGTGCCCCAGGGGTTAGTCTTGGGGATGTTTTTGTTCAATATCTTCATTAACAATCTGGAAGATGGGATGGATTGTACCCTAAGTGAGTTCACAGATGACACCAAACTGGGAGGTGTAGTAGATATGCTGGAGGGTAGGACTAGGATTTAGAGTGACCTAGACAAATTGGAGGATTGGGCCAAAAGAAATCTCATGAGGTCCAACAAGGACAAATGCAAATTCCTGCACGTAGGACGAAAGAATCCCATGGACCACTACAGGCTGGGGGCTGACTGGCTGGGCAGCAGCTCTGCAGAAAAGGACCTGAGGGTTACAGTGGCCAATAAGATGGATATGAGTCAGCAGTCTTTTCTAGGGACAAGTCTTCCTCGTGCAATAGCTTTTCTTGTTTTGCCACATTTGCAATTCCACAAATTATCCTATCTCTAATCAGAAATTCTGCCAAGATCCCAAAAGCACAGTTCTTACTGTACAGTCTCTTTAGTTTAGTAATATACTGAGCTGTACTTTCTTCTGTTGTTTATCTGCACATAAAAATCTGTCTCTTTCAAGAATCCCATTTTTTGGCTTGCAATACTCCTCAAATTTGGATACTTGCCAGCTTCTTTTTCAGTTTGGAACTCTAATTTCTTCAAATTCTTTCTCATTCACCACTTCTGACACTATGCAGTGATCACCAGGTTCAGTAAGACACCAGTATATAAAATAATGAGAAGACTCATAGAAAATTTGGGTGGAGGGGACCTCAGGAGGTCATTTTGTCCAATCTCTTGCTCGAAACAGGACCATCCCCAACTAGATCATCCCAGCCAAGTTTTTGTCTAGCCGGGTCTTTAAAACCTCCAAGGATGGAGAGTCCACAACCTTTCTGAGTAACCTGTTCCAGTGTTTTACCACGCTCCTAGTGAGAAAATTCTTCCTAAAATCCATACCATATTTGCCTTGTTGCAACTTGAGACCATTGCTCCTTGTTCTGTTATCTGCCACCACTGAGAACAGTGTAGCTCCATCCTCTTTTGAACTTCCCTTCAGGTAGTTGAAAGCTGCTGTTAAATCCACCCTTGGCCTTCTCTTCTGTACACTAAATAAGCCCAGTTCCCTCAGCCTCTCCTCATAAGTCATGTGCCCCAGTCCCCTTACCATTTTTTGTTGCCCTCTGCTGGACTCTCCAATTTGTCAACATCCTTTCTATAGTGGGGGGCCCAAAACTGGACACAGTACTCCAGACGTGGCCTCATCAATGCAGAATAGAGAGGAATAATCACTTCCTTTATCTGCTGGTAACTCTCCTACTTCTGCAGCTCAGTATGATGTTAGGCTCTTGGCAATAAGGGCACACTGTTGACTCATATCCAGCTTATTGTCCACTGTAACCCCAACATCCTTTTCTGCAGAACTGCTGCCCAGACAGTCAACCTCCAGCCTGTAGTGGTGTGTGGGATTCTTCCTTCCTAAGTGCAGGACTTTGCATTTTCTTTGTTGGACCCCATGAGATTTCTTTTGGCCCAATCCTCCAATTTGTCTAGGTCACTCTGAATCCTGCCCCTACCCTCCAGCGTATCTACTACTCCCCCTAGCTTGGTGTTATCTGCAAACTTGCTAAGTGTGCACCCTATGCTATCTTCCAGGTTGTTGATGAAGACATTGAACAAAATCAGCCCCAGGACCAATCCCTGGGGCACTCAACTTGATACTGACTGCCAACTAAATATCGAGGCATTGATTACTACCTTTGGAGTCCGATGTTTCAGCCAGGTTTTGATCCACCTTACAGTCCATTCATCCAGCCCATACTTCCTTAGCTTGCTTGTGAGAAAACTGTGGGAGACCATATCAAAAGCCTTGCTAAAATCAAGGTATACCACATCCACAGGTTTCCCTGCATCCACAGAGCCAGTCATCTTATCGTAGAAGGCAATCAGTTTGGTCAGGCATGACTTGCCCTTAGTGAATCCATGGTGACTCTTCCTAATCACCTTCTCCTCCTCCAAGTGCTTAGAAATGGATTTCTTGAGGACCTGCTCCATGATTTCTACAGGGACTGAGGTGAGGCTGACTGGTCTGTAGTTCCTTGTATCCTCTTATTTCCCTTTCTTAAATATGGGCCCTTTGTTTGCCCTTTTCCAATTATCTGGGACTTTTCCTGATAGCCATGAGTTTTCAAAGATGGTGGCCAGTGGCTCTGCAATCACATTAATCAACTCTCTCACCACCCTTGGGTGCATCACATTCAGCCCCAGGGACTTGTATATTTCCAACTTTTCTAAATTGTCCCTAACCTGTTCTTTTGCCTCTGGCTGCACACCTTCTTCCCAAACTGTGCTACCAGGTACAGTAATCTGGGACATGACCTTGCCTGTTGAAGACTGAGGTGAAAAAGGCATTGAGTACTTCAGTCTTTTCATCATCATCTGTCACTAGGTTGCCTCCCCCATTCAGTAAGGAATTTGCACTTTTTCTGATCTTCCTCCTGTTACTGACATACTTGTAGAAACCCATCTTGTTACCCTTCATGTCTCTTGCTAGCTGCAACTCCAGTTGTGCTTTGGCGTTCCTCATTTCATCCCTGCATGCCCAAGCAATACGCTTATAGTTCTCCCTAGTTGTTTGTCCAAGTTTCTACTTATAAGCTTCCTTTTTGTGATTTAGTTTACTGAAGATTTCCCTGCTAATCCAAGCTGGTCTTCTGCCATACTTGCTAGTCTTCCTGCACATCGAGATAATTTGTTCCTGCACTCTCAGTAAGGCTTCTTTGAAGTACAGCCAGCTCTCCTGGACTCTTCTCCCCCTCAGACTGGCTTCCCAGGGGATCCTGCCCATGAGTTCCCTGAGCAAGTTGAAGTCTGCTCTTTTGAAGTCCAGGGTCCTTACTCTGCTGCTCTTCTTCCTTCCTTTCCTCAGGATCCTTGACTCAATCATCTCATGGTTGCTGCTGTCCAAGTTGCCATCTACTAATACATTCCTACCAATTCTTCCCTGTCTGTGAGCAGCATGTCAAGAAGAGCATGGCCCCTAGTTAGCTGTTCCAGCACTTGCACCAGAAAGCTGTTTCCATCATTCTCCAAAAACATCCTGGATTGCCTGTGCACTTCTGTATTGCACTCCCAGCAGATGTCAGGGTGATTGAAGTCTCCCATGAGAACCCGGGCCTGTGATAGGAAAACTTTCACTAACTGTTGGAAGAAAGCCTCATCCACCATTTCCTCCTGGTCTGGTGGTCTATAGCAGACCCCCACACCCTTGTTGCTCTCTCCTCTGACCCTAACCCAGAGACTTTTGATAGGCCTATCTCCAGTTTAGTTCTGGAGCTCTGAGCAATCAAATGGCTCTTTTACATAAAGTGCAACTCCTCCTCCTCTTCTCCTTAAGAAGTATCAACAAATTTTATTGTGGAGCAGAAGATGAACCTCTGTAGGCCTATCTCTCTTGAACTGATTAAGTGGGTATTTCTTAACAGAGGGACTATCTTCAAATTACCAACTCCCTCCATCTCCTGTTAGGTAGCATCTCTAACCTATATCTTCTATTGCTACACTGGTCTAGCCTCTCTGTTATGGAGTCGGCAAGATATAACACATGTACGACATTGTAGGTGTGTTTGGTTTTGTTTTTATTACTTGCTTTGTAGTTGTGAGTATATCTGAGTGGTTGGAGAAGATGATTTTTGGTAGTCTTTAGAGAAATAATTGCCTAAAAATGGAAGGAACTGGTTTTGATGGCTGAATAGTCTCTTCCAGTCTTATATGCCTGTTTTGACTTTCTAAAGTTTTGACATTTTGTATTTTTTCTGTTTCCAGTTGAGAAGAAAATGCTGGTGGCTCTGAATTTCTCTAGAAAAGTCTTCCCAATTTTTGATCAATTCTAAACATAACTATCTACCAAAAAATGTAAATGAAAAAAGTTAACTTTATGAATTGTTTAAAACCTGTTCATATTGCAAGTCTACAGCATGTTATTGGAAAAAAACTGCAGTCTTTATCAACCTTATAGCCACCTATGGTACTAGATGGCACCAAGGCCTCAAGTATAAACCACACTCTATGATACCTGACCTCAAGCAATGCACTTTCATCCTGAACATGATCTCCAGTAGATCATTCCATTTCACTACTAGCCAAGGAGAAAAAAGCAGTATGAACTCTGAAGAATGGAGTCCCACAAAGGTCAGTGCTAGCACATAAACATTGAAAAGTATTGATCTTAGACTTTCGGCATATAAGATCTAAGCAATACATGTAATGTATGCTGACAATGTCTCCATAATAGCCCAAGGAAATGACGTGACAGAACTGGCAAAGATACAGAGTAGTGACATGGAACTCATGGCTGACTAGCTCCTCAAGTGGCACTTAACTTTGAACACAGATGTACTCCTTGTACTCTCAAGCATTAGACCAAGTGATATAAGACAACAGGCTCTAACATCATTACTGGCAGTAGAGGCAAGAGATGATGAAAATCACTTGCTCTATCAACCATCAACTGAAGACCTGAATAGATGGAGGCTTAAAAGGCTGAAAAGTCATAAACCATTTATAAATGAAGCCCGCAAGCTCCTGGAAGATATTGGGGATGCTGAACCAAATGTATGGGTGGTAATGGAGTGGCCAGACAACTGGGAAAGATTATTCTTGCAGCATTTTATACCAGTACTAACAAGGCCCCCACTGGGTATGACCTTGACAGATGCATGGGTCAAGCTGAGCAGACAGATCTGGATAAGATTTTTTCAAAACAAGACTTCACAAGATAAACATCTTGGACAGCCCCCCGTGTGAATGCGGTGTCCAACAATGTGGTGTGCAACAAACAGCATAACACTTAATCGAAAGCTGCAATCTTTACAAATGTCCAGAAGGGGCAGATGGAATCTGCGGACTGAGCGATAATGCCAGACAGTGGCTCATAGATTTGGAGGTTGATATCTGACTCCATATAAAAGAGACAAACAGCATATGATTGTTCACAATTCATGTGGTATTTTGCTGCAGATAATGATGATTCAAATTTTTCTGCCAGATAATTCTGAATAACAAGCAACACACTTCTGATTTAAAAAATGGCAGATAAACTCATTCATGGTAAAATGCTTGAATTCTACTGATTTATTTTTTAAATAATTATTTATATTATGTGACTATGTCACCTCTTCATTTCTTTTCCTAGCTCTGTCACTGACTTCAAAGAGGTATTTTGTATGCATAGTTCTTGCATGTCTTCTGGGCTCTGGATTCAGCATCAGTGACGTGTTCAGAGTCCTAAGGGGGACAGGCTCTTAGGGCATCTATTCAAGTGCTTCAGGGTGGTGGTGGTGTAGGGGCGTGTCAGTGCTTAAATTAGAGCAGCTCTCAGAGCATTACATATTCACATATATCACATCTAATTACAATGGGTCCGCCTCATCGCATATATTCAGCATCCCATGCTTCAGAAAGGCAGAGGGGGCACTTTAACTAAAACTTGTTCAACAAGCTTTAGTTAAAGTGCTCCCACCATTTTGAAATGCAGGGACACTGAATACATGTGATGCAGAGGTTGCTGGAGCACACTAATTAGCATGCTCCAGCAGACTCTGTTTGCTCTGATGCTTGCTATTTAGCACGTCACAGCAGAGCTCAGTCATGTGTGTAGGTGCCCTTAAGTAGCGGTGATGCTCCGAGGGAGGAGAATTCAGTCTTTCACCGCATCAAATTATTCACTTAAGATTAATTTTACAAAACTGGCCTCTAATTTTCAGGTTATAAATATTTTGGGGGCTCATGAAGGGTCAAATGTTCAGAGGAGAGCTGAGCCAGTGCGAACAAAATCCAGGGGAGCTAGATGCTCCACTCATGGTCTGGCCTTTGCAAGTCCAATAACCAAAGAACTGAGGCACCCAAACCTAAAAGCCACTTTGAAAATGTGGTTCCTAGTCTCCCCCATGCGCTTCCCAGGGAATCAAACCAGTATTTGTTTGGGTTTGGTTCAGATTTGGGTTCAGCTGTGTTCAATTGGTTTGGGTTCAGTGTCAGTTCAAACTACCAAAAAAACCCTAAAACCAGAATAAGAAATAGGTTTTTTAAAACAAATATTTTAAAATTTTTTAACATTCATTTAATATTTATAAAAGTAATGTTCTTTTTTAACATGACTGCACTTAATTTCAACTTTACATGACTTTGGCAGGGTTTTTGTGTTGTCAAGACAATTTCTTTTTATGAACAATTTGTTTTAGCAACGTTTTCTAATATCTGCTCTGTCACATTGGACCTCTATCCAATAGAAAGAACCCGAGGCCTGAAAATGTTCTTTCAACACTCACTTGTGTCGCTAGAGGCTGGCCTTATAATTTTTGCCAGTTGATATAGTTCAGGCATGGCATTTTTTTCAGTGATCCCAGTACTTTAATGTGTCTTCCTTCTTACTGAGATGTGGCTCATCTGTAATGACTTCAGATATTGCTTTATGTTTCTGGGGCCTTTCTTTCATTCAGATCTCATTTTCTCTCTGGAGATTTCATGAGCTTTAAGAAAAAAGTACAATTCATCATCTGTTCTTTCACTTTGACATGCGTGCCTTTGATTTTATATCATTGACTTGAACTTCTCAATAAAGCATTCTCATTTTTGTCTGTGCTTTCGTTAAATGAAGTGTTGTCTTGACTCCCAATGTATGCAAAAGGAAGTCTCTCTCCTCTTCATGGAGATGACAATAGCAGAAACAAACATGCCCATTATTATTTCATTAATGCTCACTCATTGAGCAGTAAAGTAGTTGGCTTTGCAAGAGTGGGGAAAAGGTACAGGTCATTCCTGGCAGGATTAGTGAAGGGTTACATGAATGCCACCTTTTAAAACTATTTAGTTGCTCTAAATAATTTTATTTAGTAGGTTGTCAGAAGACAACCCAGCACAGGCAGCTCATACTCTTCTTCCTTCCCTTCCTGTTACATTTGTGGGCTGGTCTCCTTCAGTTCTCATTCTGTTCCCTTATAGTTCAGAGGGAATGTGCTACAAATAGTATTTGAGATGCCAGTTTTAAGGGACATAAAAGGCAATAAAAAAGGATTCTACAAATATGTCAAAAGTGAGAGGAAAACCAGAGAAACCATAGGTCCCTTATGGAATTTGGAAGGCAATCTAGTTATGGATGAAGCAGAACAAGCTGAAATATTTTAATGCCTTTTTACTTTGCTGCTGACAGCACTCATCATCTGATAGCTGCCCCTATTTGTGAAAACCAAAGACAGGGAAGGAGACAAACACCGCAATGTAATGGCAGAACAGGCTAGGGATTACTAAGCGAAGCTAAATGCTTTCAAGTTGGCAGGGCTAGATGGGATGCACTCTAGGGTACTGAAGGAATTGGCTGAGGTAATTTCTATTTCTCTTTGAGAACTTGTGCAGGCCAAGTGAGGTCCCAGATGTCTAGAAAAGGGCAAATATAGTGCCCATGTTTAAGAAAGGAAAGGAGGAGGATCCAGGAAACTACAGACCAGTCATCTGACCTCTCTACCTGGAAAGATCATGGAGCGGGTTCCTAAAGAATCCACTGTGAAGCAACTAGAGGAGAACAAAGTGATCAGGAACAGTGAGCACGGATTGCCCAAGAGTAAGTCATGCTGTACCAAATTTCATTTTCTCCTATAATAAGGTGACTGTCCCTGTACTCTTCCCTACTCTTTGTGGGGCAGAGCAATTGATAAGATGAACTTGACCTTAGCAAGGCTTTTGACACTGTCTCATGACATTGTCATTAATAAGCTAAAGGAATACTGACTAGATGGGGATTTGGTGACCTATTTATGGCTGGGGGGTTGGGAGGGGAGGACCAATTGATTTGATCCAGCCTGCTGGCTGCCACTGGGAGCCTGAGGAAGGAGGGCTGCACCTTGTGCTGCTCTGCTCTACTACAGCTGGGGCTAGCTGGGCCACACAGTGCACAGACTCCTCTGCTCCCCTGTATCCATACCCCATTTTCTCACCCAGCTTCCTATCGGCACTGTGCAGTCCAGGCACCACTATAGCCTCTGGCAGCCTGGCAAGGGATTGGGCATGATGCAGTATGCCGAGTATCTGTTCTGCCTGCCCACCTGCCTGCTGCGATGAACTGCTGCCACTGTGCTGCACCAGGAAAGTCGAGGGTGGCTTCCCTGATCTGAGCCCCCTCCCTTCCCTGTAGCCAGTATGGATTAGTGGTACAGCAGTGGCTCATCACGGTGGGTGGGTGGGACAACCACTTGGCATGCTGCATCATACCCTGCTCTGTGTGGGCCCAGCAGCCAGTGGCCATGCTACCAGGACTATGCAGTCACAGTGCCAACAGGAAGCTGGGGAGGGGAGCGGGGGGAAGTATGGATGCAAGAGGGAGGAAGGAATTTGTGTTCTGCATTGCCTAGCCTGGCCCTGGCTGTGGCAGGACAGAATGGCTTGGGTCGCAGCCCCCCTCCTCAGGTTTTTGGCAGCAGCTGGCACTGTGGCACTGGACAGAATCAATTAGCGGGATAGATACAGCTTGTGGACTGTATTTTGCTCACTCCTGGACTAGACAAAAGTGCTGTAGGGTGGATATATAACCAATTGTATTATTGTACTCAATGGGTGCATCTACATGTGCGCTTAACTGCGCAGTAGACTAATTTGCTGTGGTATAAAGCATCACAGTTTACATGTGTAATGCTATTAGACCACAGCAAACTAATTTTCATCACTGTAAGATAGTAGTGTTGGGGACACTACTATCTTATGGCAGTGAAAATAGCTGCACCTAAATGCATGAGTAAATGCTGACCCTGGGCATAAATTGTGCCCAGTAAGCCCAGGCAGCATGGGGCCAGACCTCTGCCTGCTGCCTAGCCACATGCTCTGCCCACTCTTGTGCCCCAGGCAGCCCCTCTGCCATGACTTGGAGCCCAGGGCTGACCTCTGAGCCTGCTGCCAGCCCAATTCTGCTTTGCCCCAGATCAAACTACTGCGGTCCTGTGTACACATGTAAACACTTGCGCCCAGGAGCCATTAACTCAGTGAAGCGCAATAAACTCTGGTGCAGCTCACACCAAATTGAACATGTAGATGCACCCAATGAGTAGTTATCAATGGCTCAATGTCTAGTTGGAAGAGGTATCAAGTACAGTCCCACGATGTCCGACTTGGGTCTGGGATTGTTTAATGATTTGAAGGATGGGGTGGAATGCATGCTTAGTAAATTTGCATATGACACCACGTTGCAGAAACTGCACATACTCTGGAGGGTAGGGCTGGGATACAGAATTATCTGAATAGGTTGGAGAAGTGGTCCACAATCAACCAGATGGGACTCAACAAGGACAGATGCAAAGTCCTGCATTTGGACTTTGCATGCATAAATACAGACTGGAGAATGACCAGCTAGGCTGCTGTACTGCCGAGAAGGATCTGGGGGCTTATAGTAGAACACAAGCTGAATATGAATCAACAGTATGCTCTTATTGCCAACAAAGCCACAAACATCCTCACTTATATTAACAGGAGAGTTACTTGCAAATCAAGGAAAGTGATTTTTTCCATTCTATTCAGCACTGGTAAGGCCTCATTTGGAGTACTGTGTTCAATTTTGGGTCCCAAACTGTAAGAAGGGTGTGGACAGTTTGGGAATAGTTCAGCACAAAGCAACAAAAATTATTAAGGGCCTGAGAAGGATGACTTATGATCAAGGATCCTGGTTTTCTCTGATTTAAAAAAATCCCCAATTTTGGTTTAAGAAAAGTAACCCCAAATCCATATTTTTCCATGATTAAAATGAAACGCCACTAATCTATATCTATTAGTGATGTTTCATTCGGGTGTGGAATAGCTGAAAAAATAGATTCTTATACAAAGCTCTGTTCACCCTTGTGCAGTCTCCTTTTCCCCACCAGTCCCTCAGTAAAATTAGGTGGCTTTCCATCTTTTGCCTTGAGACAGAACCCCCCCTCCCACACCTAATTTCAACCCTAGTTTTCTTGAATTTTGAATCCTTATTTCCCATGCTCTTTTTCTCTCCAAACATCTTACACAATTTTATTATAGGAAACTACTCACTTTGCATTTGTTATAGTAGTAAATGCTTCTCTTGCTCTCATCCTTGGTAAAATAGACCATAAAGGACTATTTGACAAAAAATATAATTGCATCCTTACTTGTTTTTATCATTAGGATGTGCATATCCACAACATACCATACTCTATTGATGCTGTCAGTGAATAACAAACCATAAATAGGATAATGGATATCCTCAGTACAATATCATTATTCAAAAACAAAACCTCAGTTATTCTGAGGATATATTTTGGTATATCTGCATTTCCTCTTGGATACGGCTTTCAGTGCTCTTTACTAGTCATTTTGTACTTAAAATTGATGACAGAGGTGTGCCTTTACTGTTGCCAGAACCACTAAAAACACATTCCCCTGTCTGCGGTACGTGACTTCCTCCCTATGCGTCCTATTACCATTTTCAGCTCAGTGATGCACAGTTCTTCTGAAATAGTCCTGGCCAAGTGGAAAGAAGGATGAGATGCAAGGCTGATGAAGTATTAGTAGGGGCTTAGGGTACCACAATGTGCACATCTTTGGCAGCTGGCCTTCAGGGTAGAATCCTGAATTCAAAATGGCACAAGGAACAGAAATGTATTTGATACCTTGCTCCTTTCCAGAGTTCAAGTGTCTACACCATGTCCCCTCCTTCCTGTGGAGGGCTATTCTCAAGCTTGCTGCCCAGATGGGCTTTCATGGAGACAGCCTGAGTCAGGCTGGATGAGGTGGTTGTGCCTGTTATTTATGTAACAGCCTAGTGGTTAGAGCAGTCATCCAGGGTGTGGAAGGTGCTGGTTCATTGCTTTCTTTAGGCTGACGTAGTTCAAAACCACATATTCTACCTCCTAGGAGAGTGCCGAACCCAAAGACCATAAGGTGGGCTGGGGGGAGAGCGTTTTCCACCCCTCCTGCTCAAACTCTGCCAACATGAAACACAACATTTAGTATTTGTGAAGCCAGAGAGCAGAGGCATAAGAGGGAGCATGGTCCTGTACCTTGGTGCTACTCACTGAGGCTGGGGGACCCCAGGGTTCTGGTCCCTACTCCAGGGGCTGGTTCTGAATTTCACATTCTCATGTCAAAACCTACAGAGAGAGTCTTGGGAGCTAGGACTAGAGCCCATGACTCCCCACTCTGAAGCCAATGTCCTATGCACTGGGCTACAGAATCTGGCTTTCTCCCTCTCTCTGTTTTTTGGTCTTTTTTTTTTATGTCCCCCTGCACTCCATATCCAATGAATCTTGAATTCCTTTCTTCGTAGTGATGCATCTTCAGTCGGAGGGGTGGGGAGAAGGCTCCCATACAGATTAGGCTACAGTCTGAGGCTAAGGGCACCTCCCTGGCAGATAGAAGATATGAGCCTAAGTGGGTAATTGAACCTGAGTCTCCCACCTCCTGGGTAAGTGCTCTAAGTCCTAGGTATGAAAGAGAAGGTGCCTCTGCTGAGACTGAGGCTGCCTTTGCTGGCTGAGTTTTAAAAGTAAGTGATTAAGGCTGCTGACAGATGTAGAAATAAACCAAAACAGTGCCGTACCAGCAAAGGAATTGTGGCAGTTTGACCCAGCTCCCCAGCATCTGTATAGTGGGGTTTTTGGTGCTTTTATCTGATAGCTGATTCAATCCGGGTCAAACTGATGTGATGCCTCTTCTGGGCATGCGCTGCACTTGGCCTGGGGGTGCACAAAGCTGAAAGTAATGCACTGTTGATTCCCTCTCTTCCCACCATGTCTGTGAGCAGCCTAATACTGCATGCTATGAGGAGCTTAAGCCTGAACTGGATCACAGCTCTAGACATGGCACTTTCATTCTGCCCCAGTCTTCTCCTGGATCTAACTCAAGGAGCTCCATTCCTCACTTTCCTTTGGAAATGTCTTCCCTTGAGTCCACTTCCAATTCTGCTTGGACAGTGAACCACTGCCTTTTGGAAGAAGTATATGTACTAACTACCTGCCACCTACTAACTTTCAACAATTTGAACTGTACCTTCTGATCTGCTCTCCTGTGAGGAAGGTGAAAAAAACCCAACCTATCCCATCCTGTCCAGGAACAGAAGGAAAAAGGGTAAATTTACTTCCAGCTCCAAATAAGGGAAATATTGTAATATTCACAGCAGGCCACAGAACTTTATTTTGTATTAATCCTAGGTGTGGGAAGTTGGTAATTGCAATAAACCAAGTCAGTGCCTGCAACCCTGCCACTGATTGTTCTCGAAGGAACCTTAATATAATGCAAGGGCACATCAACACAGCCAATATTCAAGTAAGATGAGTCTCTTGTGGCCTCTTGACAGCACTCTTGCTAGATGCTAAGGGAGGCCAGCGGGAAAGCTTTCCTTTTCCTTATATTGAACTGTTGCCCACAGATCATGAGATGCTCACTTTGAGCACTGAATGTGGCAGTAATTCAGTTCTCGTGATGACATGGAAGTTGGCAGAATGAAACTGGGACTGTAAAATCTCAAAATATTTTCTTTTTTTTTCATGTTGTCTTGATTTGTCTTTGTCTATCCAGAAAAAAAGGTCTTTGCTAGTAATCTCTGAAAGCAGAATAATGCCAAATATAATTTTGTGAACTAGAGTGTATTGCATTTTAAATGAAGCAAAGAACTGCACTGTAAGATCAAATAAGTACTGGACTTTGTATAATTGCTTCAAACAAGCATGTAAAAAAAATGCAGTGTTTCAGGATATCCTGTAAAATCAACCTTCCTGGAAGTTTGTCATGAGTCAACAGTGGATAATCATCTCAAGTGCATATTATAGGCCTTTTTCCTATCTGAAAATATCTAATGTAAAAAAAATCAGAAGTAGCAATCATAGTATTTTCATTATTTGTAGCATCTGTAGCCACTGTCAAATTAGGATCTCATTTTGCTATGTGCTTGTCCTATCATGAGATCATCCATACCCCTACAGTTTACAGGTTAATGGCAAGATGCAATGAGTAGATGAAATAGGCAGACGATTGAAGAGAATGGTAACAGGTCGGGTTGATCCAGGGGCAGTAGTGTGGATGCACCCCCCCTTTCAGTAGACCCCACCACAGGGGGGACTTTTTTTAAGCCCTGAAGCAAGTTAAAATACCTCCTTCTGCTCAATGGCATGTCCCTTTCTGTCCTGTTTTCTGTCCTTTGCCCAAATCTGCTGTTGTCTTCAGCTGTCTCTGGGGGTAAGGACAGGAGGAGCTCCAGAATTGCTCTTGTCCAGTCCAGCTGGGTTCAGCCAAAGACAAAGGAAGCAGTGCACAGGTTCTTTCTCTTTGCCCAGTCCCCCAGGGTGTTCCCCGCTAGCCCAAGAGCGTGCCCCAGGTAAGGGAACCTGCCTGCTGCTGGTGCTGTCTCTTCCTGAGACTGATCTCACATGCAGCTCAGCTGTGGTGGGGCAGAGTGGCTCTGGGACTCCCCTAAAATCACCTAGAGACCACAGCAGTGGGTGGAGGAGTTGGGGAAGAGAAGGAGATAGGAAGGAACGTGTTGCTTAGCGTGGAGGAGAAGGAAGGGGGCGGCAGGGAGGAAGATATTTATCTGCTTGAGGGAACTTAAAAAAGTCCCCGTTGCTGTTCCTGCAGTGACGTCTGCCCGCCTTTGGTGAGTGAGGTGGGAGGAGGGGATGTGGGAGCAGGGATGCAGCCACCCCTGCAGCATGCATCACTGCTCCTGCACCCCCTCTTGTGAAATTATGGATCCACCCATGGTAACAGGGATATAATTTAGGGACACTGGCTGTGTGTGCAGTATTATCTACCATCTGCCTACCTGGTATAAAATAGCTCAATATTTTTGAAGTACCACAACAGAGACATTGTTTAAGGAGGGACATGTAGTTAGAGCAAGATATGTGTTTTGGACTTGTTGAATTACAGAAGTCCTTTATGCTGTTTCATACAATTTTGAATTATGCATGTAAGAAAGCAAAATAATTTCCTTTTATGAGACAAGGGGAACCTGTCACCACTGGATCTACACAGGGCACAGATCCTGATTGTTATACCTCTGGGTTGGGGACCAAACACTAACTGGCAGGAGAGAGACTGAATGGAAGGTGGGAAGGAAAATATTTGTTGGCAGAGAGAGATGAATAAGAACAAGGAAATGTGTTGGGTACAGGGGAAACATAAAAGAACCAGAGCTACGGGGAAGGCAGAGGAGGTAGCTTGCAGGCAGGACAAGTTAGAGCAGGGGTTCTTAACCTTGTAGCCTCAAGACAACCCTAGATAGATGCAAGGCACCCCTGGGTAGGCTTAAGGTTCCCCTCATAAAATGCGGGCTCTTAGTTTTCACTTGTTTTTTGACCATAGAAAAATAATAGAGTAAGTTTTCTGTTACAAAGAACTCAGAAAACCCCCAGCAAGTCCAAATGTTTCTAGCAATATGAATTTCTACTTGAAACCTCTGGGTTTATCTTGTGAATCACGTTTGCACATGTCGTGGTGCTAATACTGCATGGCACCCTGCAGCACCCTTGCAAGACTCTCAGGGCACCCTGATTGAGCATCACTGAGTTGGAAGATGAAAAGGAGAGAGTGACTGAAGTTGTAAAAAAAAACCCCAAAATAAAACCCAATGAACGGAACAAAAAAACCCCCAGGGGAGTACAAGTAGGTAATGGCAAGCAGGAGGAAACAAGAGTATAATGAAGGAAGTAGGGAGAAATTCTTCTGCCAGGACAAGGAGAGATTAAGTGGAGTCTTTTTCCTAGAAGGTTTCTGGGAGTCCTGCATGTTTTATGTGCACTGAAGTAAAATGTTTAAGCCGAAATGATCACATGCTAATTAGGGCAATACTGATGTTCGTAGGAAACAAGCAGCTATCACCAACATTTTCATTGGGGATTTCCAAAATGTACAGGGTCATCACTGAGGTTTCCTTAGAATAGCTTTTCACAACTATCAGTCCTCTGATAGAACAGATTAAATTAAACCGCAAAATTTCCCTTACTTGCATCAGAAAAACCCATTTTCAAGCCAAGGTATCGCTATATGTAGAAACCCCCTGAATTTTTCAATGCCCTACGTAAATCATCATTTATTGCACTTTTATCTTGTTGGATTTGTGGTAGTGGCTTTCCCTATATGCTTCCTATTCAAAGTTTTTTGAACAGTATTCATTCATTTACTTAAAACACACAGAAGAGGACATGATGAATGATCGTCTGAGGGCACTATGAGTTGTTCTGAGTTGCCTTGAAGTGCCGAGTAACATAGGACAAGATTATGATACCGTCAGCTTAGTCTGAGTAATGCTATACATCTTAACCAGCTCCATTTACTTCAAATGGCTACCCCCTGAGTAAAGTGCTACTTAGTGTGCTTTAGTCCCAGAACCTAGCCCCATTGGAAGTGGGAGGCCAGGGCAAATGTGGTCACATGCAAATGCGCACACATGTGCTCACATGCCCCCCCAAATAATTTATTTTCTCTCTCCACCAATGCCTAGCCCTAAACTGATAATATATGACACAGCAGCCCTTAATACATCCTGAAACCTCCTTTCTATGAGCTGCATCAAGTCTATTACAGTAAGTGAGGAATCAAAAAAATTAGTAAAAGGTTATGTAACTAACACTAGCTTTTTTTCTTTGTAAATGCTTTCGTTGAAAAGAGTCATAAGCGACTGGTGAACATATAGTCAGATCCTATTTGTCAACATGTGTTGTTTTACAGTCAGAATTATGCTATTAGGTTATTAAATGCTACAAATAATAGCAATAATATGTTAATAAAATGCAAGAAAGCTCAAGGGGCTGTACTATACGTAACAGTTGGTGCTGCATGAGGATATACGTACAGCAAGACTGGGTGACACAATTTTCTAAAAAGTCTATCAATTTTCTAGAGTCACAACAGCTTGTTCTGAACTATTCCTAATAACAATGATACTGTGAGGTCTTCTGTCTGTCCCTCTCTGATTCCATATAAAAAAAATGACTTGTAAACCAAGCAAGCCAGACATGAAATGAATGAGATAATTAGAATGGCATGCACAATGCCATTTCTATAGTAATTTCTCAGAGCTAAAATGTAATTCAACTGCAATGACTTCCCATTGAGTTTGGAATTTTGATTCCTTTGGATATTCCTCACAGAATAATGGAAATACAGAGCTGCAGGGGAGGTTTATGAATCATTTTGTCCAGCACTTGCCTGGTCAGAAGCATCCCCCCACTGTGGTAAAATGAACAATGTGATCTTTCATTGCCAAGTGTCCAGAAAAGTGCACTTATGGTCTCTGAAGAGAAGGGACTTTGCTCCCAGCAGCCAGCTTATATTATATTAGTGCAGGAATTAACAGTAGCATAACAATAGGTGGGTCAATGGGGCACAAGCCCTGGGTGCTGCCTAAGCAGGGGTGCCAGAATGGAGCTGTAGAGCCCACCTCTTCCCCACACCCTACACCTTCCCTGAACTGGCTCTAGCTCCACTAGTGGGCAAGTGCTGCAGGAACAGCGGCTTGAGGTTGGCTGCTGCTGTCACCTCCTTTTTTGCTGCCATAAAACAGTGTATTTTTGGCCATTTGATGCACATCATCTCCTTTTTTGCTGCTGACGTCTTCCTCGGTAGCTGTAGATCTTCAGTCTGCTCCTGTGCTGTTCTCTCCTCCCATGCGTCGCCCCTCCCAGCTGCTCCCTGAAGGCATAGTCTTGGCCAGTTGCACCTCTGGGGATTAAGGATACTGGAGGCACAGCTCTGAGGAATAGACAGAGATTGCGATGGAGCCAAGTTCAGCAGCATAATTTCCTTAGTCATGGGTTTAGAGTGAGACTTTCAAAAGTGGTATAGGAGCATGATTTCTGATTTGTGCTCCTGAATAACGAGGGTGCTTTTGAAAATCCTACCCAAAGATCTCATTGCAAATCTAAGGTAAATTCCTGTAGGCATATCCCCCAACCCAAAGGCATAACAACCAGGGTCTGTGTCAGATGCCCCTTAACTCACAGCAGTATAGAAGGAGATCACCTTGAATCATTCTTTCTTACATGCACCATGCAACAATGGTGGCAGGTACTGGGCAGTAGCTGTAGCGGCTACTGTTCTTATATCCCTCTAGTGGGTGACCATAGCACCTCTTGTTATGCTACTGCCCTAACATTTTCCCATTACATGTAAGAAAGAATGATTCAAAGTGATCTCCACTGACTTTCTTGTGTCTGGAGGATACATAGAAAAGAGGGAACTTTAAATCAAAAGAACTTGGCCTTTTTCCCAACAGAAACTATAGAAACTACTTGCCTTCTGCACAATTCATGTCCTGAGCTCTACCTGCATTGGTTTTGGAGGACAGGCAGGTCTTTATTGGAGCAGCCTAGCTTGTATTCCATTGAAAGTGGTGGGGAATAACCATTTTGAATGATGGTTAAAATTCATTTGAGCATTATGAGGCTTTAAGAGATTATTAGAAGGTCTTATGTCATACTGTTTGTAGAGCTGACCAGAGGCCTAAACTTCCATTTTGTGGCAACTTTCACTGCTCTGAATCAGGCAAAGCTGCGACTTGAACCTGAGTCTCCCACATCTCAGGCCAGCATCCTAATTACTAACTGTCCTTTTCCTCTAGACCCATAAAATTTACTGGCAACCACATACATTTTGGCAAAAGAGTTCTAACCACGTCTAATTGTAAGTGCCTTAGAAATACTGAAAGGGCTGGCAACTCTGTAGTTGACGAGCATGCATATAATTATTTAAATATCAAGAAAGACAAGAGAAAAATCTCTTTAAAAGTTCCATAAATGTTGGAGGTAAAAACATAGAATTGTAGATTTGGTGGGTCATTTAGTACAACCCCTAGGACATCTACAGGTTGTACTATTCCTTAACTATTCCAGACAAATGCCTATCAAGCTGCTTCTTGAAAATCTCCACTGAAAGATTCCATAACTTGCCTTTGTTCAATTGTCGTCTTGTTCTTCAGTTAAGACGTGTTTTCCTGAGACGTAATCCAAATCTGCTTTACTGCAGTTTAGATGCATTGCTTCATGCCCTGCCCTATGTGACAAGGGAGAAGAATTTTTCTCCTCCTTCATGACTGCTTTCAAATATTTGAAAATGGCTATCATTTCTCCCCTTGTTATCCTTTTCTCAAATTTCTTCAACCTTTACTTGTATGGCTTCCGTTTTCAATCCTTTGTCATCTTCATTATCCACATCTGGTTCCTCTTCAATTTGTATGTATTTTTCTTAAAATGCAGAACTCTGAACTGTGCGCTGTACTCTAGTGGTGGCCTAACCAGTGCTGAACAGAGTGGCACTATCACTTCCATGCAATGCTCCCATTAACGCACCCCAAAATACATTTGCTCATTTGCAGTTGCATCACATGCTGACACATATTGAGTTTATGATCCAAAAACTGACCCCAGATTCTTTTCAGTGGTGCAACCACCTGGCCTATTAATGTCTATGTGTACACTTGGTTTTTTTTCCCTCAGGGCACGTCTACAAGTGCAAATAAGTACAACTAAGTTTAATGTGCATGAAATTAGTTTTGGCAGGTGTCTACACATGCAGAGACTTGGAACTAAAGTTTGTCCTAAGTCCCTCCAGTCCTGCCATGTGCCCCTGTGGCTAGCAGGGGGATCTTTAGCTTACAGACACTAGGCTGCCAGCACCTGACAGCCATGTTGATGCCAGACCCAGCCACTAGCACTTGGCAGCCATCTTGAAAGCTGGGATCCATGGCTAGCCCCTTTCCTGCTAGGAGCCGTATGCCCAGCACAGGGGTAGGAAGCACCAGCTCCCTCCCTGCCCACCTTGCCTCCCCAAGCCAGGGTTGCCTCTACCCCTGCCAGCAATGCCCATCACCCCACTGCTGTAGTCCAGGCCCTGCCAGCAGTGCCCAGTGCTCCACGCTGCTGCTGGCCATGATGCCCAAGCCCCAGGACAGCCACACGCCTGCCAGCAGGGGCCAGAGCACTGGATGCAGGAGGCCCTGTCCCACCCCATCCTCCTGCACTTGTCACTCCAGCCCACCTGCTCTGCTGCCCACACACCCCTTACCCTAGGGAGGGCAAAATATGGCCTGTGGGCCAGATCCAGTCCACCAGGCCATTCTATCTGGCCGAAGGGGCCCCTAAAAAATTTAGTAAATTAATATTTATTCACTCCTGGCAGTCTGTCAAAGCTGACAGGAGCCAGGGGCAGTAGGACCCAGAGGGAGCCCTCAGCAGGCTTGAGCAGGCCAGCCCTGCCCCACCCCTGGCCAGTTTCCTGCTTTCCTGCCCCGCCCCGCTTCAGCACTACGTGGCTCCAGGCTGCTTCACGGGACTGTGGAGCATGGGACTGTGCCAGTACAGGTGTGTGTGTGTGTGTGTGTGTTCATAGGATGAGTTCCACATGCACACCACACCATACACATGTACCCACACTCCCCCTTGCACTGCCATACACAAAGCCCAGCCACCCTCCCCACACACATAACCCCCCACAAACCCCATGTCCACCCACACCCCACATATCCACACACACACCTACATGCTCCCTCACCCCACATACCCACACACCCACAACCCCCCCACAAATCTATACCTATGCCCCCCACACCCAGCAATATACAAGAGTAATACTTCATTTTAAGCTATTATGCAATCACCTCTATGTATACTACACAAACACATGTAAATCGGGGCAAAATATTTTTTGAAATCAATAAATGAATCTTGTAGATGTTTGTTTTTTAGAATATAATTTAGCATTTTTCTGGTTCTGAGATGGCAAAACCCTTTGCTGAAAAGAGTATTTCCTGGGGCAAGGGGAGGGACTTCTGGTGGTAAAGGTCAGGGTTTAGGGGGGCAGGACTTCCAGTCACAAGATGGTGACCAGGGGGTGGGGTACCTGTGAAGGAGTGGGGCTACCCATGTGGCCCTTGACAGCTTGCCAAATCTTGGTAAGTTGCCCTCCGCCCAAAATAATTGCCCACCCCTGCCTTACTCCCTACCCATCCCCAGCACTACTCTCAGGACATGCATATGGATGAAAGAAAAAAGCTTTATTCCCCTCACAACTCCTACCCCCATCTCTCCCCACTTCCCCCTCCACAAACTGAGTCCTCATCTCCCCTCTCTTCCCACCAAACATAGCCCCCTCCCTTCCAGCACACAATACCCCTCCACCACCCTCCCCATTCATCCCTAATAAAAAACCCTCTCCCCAGTGGCAAAACTATTTCCAGCAGTCTGTCTTCAGGTGCCAGAGTGGGAGACTGTGGGGTGGGGGGCCTAAGAAGCAGAGTCTAGGGGCAAGTGCCCAGCATCCTGCTGTGGGCCATTTCCCAATGGTTCTGGGGGCTGCAGCGGGTGTCAGGCTCATGTGCAGCCCCAGACACTACCCCCCCGGCCCCCTGGGCCACCTGAGTGCAGTGTCCCCTGCAGATGGATCCTCTGCCTTCTCATCTACGTGGGTTCAGGGTGAGCGGTGGGGCTGGTCCCAGGTGGGTGGCAGGGGACCTGGGGTGGGGGCTGGGCCAGGTGCTGCAGCAGCCAGGAGGCATTGGATGGCATCCTCCCAGGGCTTGGCAGAGGCTGGTTGCAGGGTGGTGGGCAGGACTTGGGCCCTGTGGGGCTTTGGTTTGGGTCTGGGAAATGGTGGACACGGCCATGGCCACTAGGGCCAGGAGGATGTTGAGGGCCTGGTGGCCCACGTCCTCCAGCTGCCAAAGCTGCTCCAGGCACTCATGCTCCAGAGCCTCCATGTGGGCCCAGTAGTCCCACTGCACCCAGTAGCATGCCCCCGCTTGGGCAAAATCCTTTGCCCAGATGGGCCTGCTCCTGCACCTCCTGGGCCTGATCCTACACCTCCAACTCCTCCACCACTACCACCAGCTGCTGAGCAGGAACATCTGATCCTTGGTCCGATGCTAGTGCAGGAGGCGCGTGCAGTGGGCTCCAGTGGTGGGTGGCAGTGACCCTGAAGCGGCAGCACTGTTGGCACCGGAGGGCTCTCCCTGTGTCCTGTTGTTGGCCCTGTAGAGGCAACAGACAGAAGACTTTTGTGAGACTTTAAAAAAATTCAGAGATAAGATGCTCCGTACCAGGGGCTGTGTGCTGCCTGGCATCAGATCAGGGGTCAGCTGTGCACAGGTGCTCACTGACCATGGTAAGCTAGCTGGGAAGGTAGACCCAGGCAACCACGGGTCGAGTCCCACATCCCCACATGTTCCCATGGGGCTGGTGGGCTGCTGGGTGTTGGTTGTAGACAGATTGCCTCCCCCGTCCCCTTCCCAGGCTGGGACAGGCCAGGCTTCTGGCAGCATGCTGTGGCTCCAGACTCTGCTCTGCCACCTCTCTCTCTGCAGGCCAGCCACTCTGCTTAGTTGCTGCCCAGTCCACAGGACCCCGGTGTGGGGCGTGCAGGACTCCCAGACCACTGGGTGAGGGGCTGGCCTTGCCCCCACCCTCACCATAGGGAACCTCTCTTGGGAGACACCCTGGGGCTGCCCAAGTGTGCCCCTGCTGCATGTGCCCCAGGCAGTGCATGATGAGCTATTTGTACAGGCAACGGGGTGACCAAGCCACTACACCCTGCTGCTGATGATCCTCCTGATGCCCTAGGCACGTCTGCACTCCTGGTTTGGGACCCTGAGCTATGACAATGCAGGGGCAAGTCTGGGCTGCCCTGTAACCTCCATTGTCAAATGGAGGGCTAACTGTTGCAGTGCTACATGTTTCTACCCCCTGCTGCCGAGAAGGTCATTGCTGCAGGTATTGGTCCTTTCCTTGGCATGTGAGAGGCCTCTGTCCACCCAGCTGCAGGGACATGGGCTTCTGAATAAAGTTCTGAAAGCCTCTTTGTGTGCTGTGGTGGGTGGGGAAATCTGGGAGCAGGGGAGTGCAGGTGGGCCAGGCAGGGAAGGGGACAGGGGCAGAAGATGGGGCAGGGACAGGGGAAGGGCAGAGGCTGGGAGGATCTTCCCCCCAGCTCAGGACTTACCTTGTGTCAAGGACAGGTGAGGCTGGCAGCTTGGCACAGACCTCCCTGTTGGCAACAGCAACTGGCTACTGTCATGACCCAAAGGGTATGATTTTGTGTGTGCTTCGGCACTGCAGAATTATTTCCCACCACAAGGAGCTTTCTTTGCATGCTGCAATTCTCAGTTGCATAGAGACAACCCCGGTGCAAAGGAGTTCCCGCGACCCGTATGTAAATTTGTTTCCCACTATTGGCTGTTTCTAAATTATTCCTACGCGGCGGCTAGCGATTGGCTTGCTAGCCATATAAGAGGCTTGAGCAGTTTCCGCCCAAGTTGGAGGAGGAGAAGGAGGACTTCACATCTCGTGAAGGACTCTAAGCGCGCTGTGGAGCTTAACGAACCCAGCGTGTGCTTTAAGAAGGATACAGGGGCCTGATCAACCTCTAGCCTCTCCCCGTCGCTGCACGATCCCTCGACGTACCCTTCCCTGCGTGCTTTCGTGGAGAGTCACCTTTCGGACTCTCATCGTGGTATCCAGAGCTCTTCTTGGGTTATTTTGTCTGGTTGATTCGACGGGCTCGCGGTTCTAGAGCTCTCAGCCGGCCTTGGACCAGAGTTCGCGGTTAGAACTCTTGTCCGCTCTTCTTTTCTATCTGCAACTGCAACACAAGCAAGTTTTCCTGCCTGCACCGCGACCATCTACGGTGTAAGTAAAATAATCTTTAATCAACGTCTACGCGTCCGTGCCTAATTCTAGTCCGCTGTGCCGAATTCCCCGACCCACATGCCAGGGCTGCTGGCCACAGCCCGCTGCGCTCCCCCAAAAGCCTCAGACCGCTCCCGGGCTGCACATGGCGACGAGGATGGGATCCGGGGAAAGCACGATGGAGCTAGAATTAGTTAAGAACTGCCCTTGGCGCAGTGGAAAACGCCAAGTAGAGAACTTCATGGAACTGGAGATGCATATCGCTTACCACCAGGCGGGCGGAACAGGTGAGAGGTTTATCAGCAGACGCCTTTTGCTGAAGGGAGAAGAGAGAGCTTCCGAAGACGGAGCCCCAAGAGAGAGGGAAGTGTATCTTCACCCCGCGGCATTCCGGTGTATAATGAATGATGAGCAGGTCCTGTTTAGGCCCTTCGACACTGTGTCCCTCTCCAGAGTTAACCCGGCAGGCGCGTTAAACCTGACCCTCACCCAGGAGTGTGCCCGTTGCCTAAGATGTGCTCGGGAAAGTGAAGAACCGGTGCCGATTGACCAGTTCGCCCCCTTTATGGTAGCGTCTAGATTGAGGGGTCGCGAGCTTCCATCCGAGCTCTGCGAAGATCTGGAGATGGAGGGACGTGCCGCAGATGAGAGGGTAACCCCGAAATGCGACAAGGGGGGAATGCTAACTGCAACTTTTCGTACTGTAACCAATTTAATGCAAAAGAATTTTAAGTTTGAAAGCCCAGCTGCGTATTGCCGTTCAAGTGGTCAAAGAAGCGGCTGTGAAAGAAAATCTTGAGACGACACGCCAAGATGGCGCCGAGCAAGAGGGAGACCGCATGGAAGAACCGGAAGAGAAGGGTGGAGCTTCAGAGGAACCCGCGAGAGTTCGGCCGGTGACCCCGCCCACCGACGCAGCGTCGCTTCCGGCGACCACGCCTTCTTGCCGATGGAAGGGAGAATCGAGCGGAGGAGTGCATCCACCCCTCCTGCCTGAAGCAATAACAGCAGCAATGACTCCCGAAGTAACAGATCAGCCTGTAGCAACAACCAGCCGAGTTGCTACTACCTATTACGCTCGCACCAGAACTGAACTGCAGGATTTGTGCAGAGAATCAAGAATCCAACCTGAAGAAACTCTAGCTGTATGGTTGGGACGTTTGGTCGTGGAACTTGGGTCCGACCTTCTGAACCAGGAAGAAGCAAGCTTCTTGGTCAGACAAGCTTCATGGAGTAGAGGACATGTCACTGACATCGACATGGTGGTGTTTAACGTTCATTGGCCTATGCCACTGCCAGCGCTTGTTGCAGGACTGATCGGTCAAAAAGCCCACGCATGGCATGACGGACGGCCAGAACGTACTGACACAGAGCAACTCATGCTAGTGGTTATCGGACTCTCGTACTGTGCCTGGAACCCCAGAGCATGTGCACTAGGACTGACATCACTCCAGCGAATAAGACCATGGCCTCATCGTCATCTACGAAATCCTGGAACCGTTCCAGTGACCATTCACAGCATAGATAGTTGTCTTGAGGTTTATGGGCAAAAGAACATCGCTGTCCTCCGGATTCTGCTTAACCCAATGGTCAACCAACCTGTGAGTAATCTTCTGCGCCAGTTGTCACGACTGCGTATCCTGATGGAGCCAAGAATATCTAGTGATCGTGAACGTCGACACCCGACCGAGGCTCAAGGCGCAAGACATCGTGAATCCGATCTTTCATCGTTGCCACAGAGAACACCAGAGGAGCGATACATGTTTGGATTTCTCCTACAGCATTCTGGACTCAATAAGCAGCAACTTCGGATTTTAGGGGACGCAGGCCAATGGCAACTGGCCTATGATTTAGGTTTTCATTATCTGGAAGAGCTAGACGACGGCTTCTCGACGATTTCATCCAGTTGAGTGTGCAAGAGATGGTTGTCCGGAGTAGCAAACACCTGTATTATATGTTTTAGAAATGATAGTGTGGTTCCATGTGAATTTTGTAAATATTAGTGAAATAACTGTCTTAAGAGAATTCTTTTCACAGATCCGGAATTCAGAGTGCGTGGCAGAGAGAAGCCCCAAGAAGGATAACATCATCGGCAGAAGTGAGGGCTTGATGCGCGACTTCGCCATGACGCCCACTGAAGCCCTGATCATGCAGTTTTTTGTTATGAATCTGGTTATGTGTGTATGTATTTGTGCTGGCTATTATTTAATTCGATCCCTGGAGGACGAACTTCTGATGTCAGCTGATTTTGTGTTTACCCGTTTAGTTCAACGCCCCATTATAAGAGCTACTGGCGACCCGAGTGACGAGCATGTGGTATAATTCAGCTGTGCCTTCAGCAAGGTGGGATGTCATGACCCAAAGGGTATGATTTTGTGTGTGCTTCAGCACTGCAGAATTATTTTCCACCACGAGGAGCTTTCTTTGCACACTGCAATTCTCAGTTGCATAGAGACAACCCTGGTGCAAAGGAGTTCCCGCCACCCATATGTAAATTTGTTTCCCACTATTGGCTGTTTCTAAATTATTCCTACGTGGCGGCTAGTGATTGGCTTGCTAGTCGTATAAGAGGCTTGAGCGGTTTCCGCCCAAGTTGGAGGAGGAGAAGGAGGACTTCACATCTCGTGAAGAACTCTAAGCCCGCTGTGGAGCTTAACGAACCCAGCGTGTGCATTAAGAAGGATACAGGGGCCTGATCAACCTCTAGCCTCTCCCCATCACTCCACGATCCCTCGACGTACCCTTCCCTGCGCGCTTTTGTGGAGAGTCACCTTTTGGACTCTCATCGTGGTATCCAGAGCTCTTCTCAGGTTATTTCATCCGGTTGATTCGACGGGCTCGTGGTTCTAGAGCTCTCAGCTGGCCTTGGACCAGCGTTCACGGTTAGAACTCTTGTTCGCTCTTCTTCTTTTCTATCTGTAACTGCAACGCAAGCAAGTTTTCCTGCCTGCACCGCAACCACCTACGGTGTAAGTAAAATAATCTTTAATCAACGTCTACGCGTCCATGCCTAATTCTAGTCCGCTGTGCCGAATTCCCCGACCCACGTGCCAGGGCTGCTGGCCACAGCCCGCCGCGCACCCCCAAAAGCCTTGGACCGGTCCCGGCCCACAGAGCTACACCTGGTGTTCACAGCTTGCAGTGTATGGTGGGTTGGTGACTGACCAGGCTCCTTTCTTCCCACCACTCCCCCCAAGGAGGGGCTGGCACTGGTGGTGGTCAGCAGTGTCCTGCCTGGCTGCTCCTTGTGGTTGTGGCTAGGGGTGTGGAGCTGTGAAGGCAGTCATCAGTCAGGGCTACCTGAGCAGCTACTGGGTGCAGCAACTGGGCAGATGGGTGGGACGGTGTGCTGAACACCTGAGGACTCCTGCAGTAAGGTGGCACCACTGGAAGGGTAAGGGTGGAGGGGGGGGCTCAGACAGGCCACATGTGCTGGAGTAAACTGCAGAGTTGTGACCTGGGTCCCAGGGCACCAAAATACTGGTCAGCTGCCACATGAAGGGGATGGTTTTGCAGACATGACCAGATGGACGGTTGTGGTTGGTCATGGCCACCCACTGTGCCCACAAGGCCTTGATCTTTATGTGGTACTGCCACACCATCTGGAAGTGGCCTCTCTCACAGATTCCACCTGATAGGGCCTCATAAATGTGGGTGTTGGAGTGTCTGCTCTGTGTGAACTGCCTCTGGACCTCTGCATCCCCCCCAAAGGGCCACAAGGTTGCCAACCTACTCCTGGCTCCAGTTGGGGCCCCAGGTGTCTTACCACCTGGCACCAGCTGTGGTCTTTCCAAGGCTGAGTAGAGTGTGCGGATGACATCCTTGGTCTTGCTTCACATGCATCAGTAGATGCATGCCAGTGTTTGATTTGCTCTGTCACCTATGGCATCGCATTGGTGGCTCATGTTCATTCTGTGGTCTATCATGAACCCCAGGTCTCTTTCAACAGTGGTGCTGGCAAACGTTACACTGCCGAGCCTGTAAGTGTGTTGCGGATTATTCCTCCCCAGATGGTGCACTTTACTTTTCTCCATGTTAAATGTCATCAGGATATGATCCACCCACTGTGCAAGCCTGTCCAGGTCAGCCTGTATCCCCAGCCTGTCCTTGAGCATGACCACACTCCCCAATAATTTGGTGTTGCCCACGAACTTTGCCAGTACACTTTTAATACCTGAATCGAAATCATTGATGAACCTGTTGAAAAGCTCTGGTCTGAATAGTGAACCCTGAGGGACAACACTGGTCACTTTCTGCCATGTTGAGTCAATTCTATCTATTAATACTCTCTAGGTCCTACCTCGGAGCCAATTACCTAGCCACCAGACTGTAAAATAGTTGAGGCTGCATTTTCCCAATTTTACTCTATCCTCCAGTGTTTGCAACCCTTCCCAGTTTTGTGGCATCTAAAAACTTGGTCAGAAAGCTCTCTATTCCTGTTTCTAACCGTTTCTAAAAGTACAAATCAGATTTAGAATAGACCCATATGGAACCCCACTTCAAAATTTTTGCCATTCTGGCATGGATCCATTTACTTGGACCAAGGGTCAGCAACCTACAACCCATGGGTTGAATCAGGTCCAGGAAGAGCTTCAATCCAGGCTATGGAGGTCCAATCTAGCACCTAGGATTGGTGCCAATCTAGCACTGTGCTTCCCACTCCCTCACAGTGCTCCTTTCTGCTGCAGAACAGGTTGTGCAGTGTCTGAGTTTACTCTTGCTTCAGATGGGTTGAGAATCTGGCAGCTGGTTACTTAGAGGTGGGGTGGAGACTTCAGGCCCACAGTGATAGCAGGATCAGAAGTTTTGGCCCATGCCAGAAATGTTTGCCGTGCTGGCAAAAGGCTGCTGACCCCTGATTTAATACTAATTCCACTTAGCTTACTTTTCAGCAATTTACTTATAAGAATATTATGTGGGCACCCCATAAAAAGCCTTTTTAAAGTCCAGGCATATTATATGCACTGCACTCCCTCATCTGCCATGCACTAGCTACTTGGTTAAGGAAGTGTTCCTTGCAAAATGTGGTTGACAAGGGTAGTTTTCTTAAGTGCCAGATCCTTGAACCAAGTGAATACTTCAAAGTTGCATCTTTCATTTACAAAAAAGGTTTCTAGCCTTCATGGTTATTGTAATAACCCTGAAATTTTGAACCCCAAAGGTTAAAAGTCAGAAGGTAAATTAAAAACAGTTTAGTGAGTGGCTAAAAATCATGAGATTTAAAAACTAGCTTAGTATTTTTTTTTAGTCCTGCCCTGGGTACCTGGGTTAACAATAATATTAATATACCAATATGTCTTAAACATTGTTTTGTAAGGGCAATCTGATTACAACAGTAACAACAGCATATGAAAACTGGAAGGGGATACTATCAAGAAAGGAGGGGAAATAATTTGAGCTGCTATACAGAATGTAAGTGATGAAATGTAATTACAAAAGAAAATTTGCTAGATAACTGTTATGGGAACTTCTTGACAGTGAGAACTGTCCTGATGAAAAGGTGGAAAACGATGGAAATATCTTTTTTTGGTGCGTAATTAACACTCAATTGGATGGAACAGTCTGACAAGCATAGCGATGGACTTGATGACCTAACAATGTTTTGCTATCCCTTACTTCCTGGAATCAGAGAGCCACAATGCCACTTGAACAGAATTTATGGATCGCTTTTCCCAAATAAGCATCCAAAATATGTATATGCAAACAGATCATTACAAACAGAGCTATGCAAATAATGTTGGCTTGCTTGCCAAGCACATGCACCAAAAATTCAATGGACATAAAGAATAAATGTATCTATTTCCATCTATGGAAAAAATGGAAAAAAAAATTGGGGAGTGAAATTAAATAATGTATTCCACTCAGGAGACATCTACACATGCAGCTAATACAAAGCAATAAACTCCAGAGACCATAGCATGTTGAGCCAAGTCGGAGCAGTCCTGGTTGGCAAGGCGGCCCAGAGGTCAGCCTGCCAAGTCCAGAATGGTTTCCCCCAGCATGATGCTGCTTCAGTTTGGGGCTAGCCGGCAGGCAGTCCCCACACTGAAGCATCCTTGTGCCCCAGCCAGCCATGTCAGCATCTACATGTTCGGTACTTTTTTTGTCTTTTTTGGTAGAGATTTATCTACTGAGTTTGACTAAAATTTATGAAAAACTGAATTTTTCACAAAAACGGTGATCAGCTCTAACTGCAAATACAAAATATGACTTTGAATGAGTAAACTGGGTTTATTATCTGCATGGATACACATTTTTGTGTATCAGGAATAATTTTCTTAATATTTCATAACACCATTTTATAGTTCTGCTATAACCCTTATGGTGTCCTTAAAATCTGGGAACAGTGTTGATTTCCACAAATTCAAAAATTTGCAAAATGAAATTGTATAGACACTTAATGACCAGCATGTATTATTGCTGCCTTTGCTAGTTACAGTTAGTAACTACATCTTCATGATAGTATTTCAGTTTTGCTCCAATCTCTAGGTGGGCCCAATCAGGTAGACGACAATCCATAGTGTTCACACAAAATTTACCAGTGTGTGAAATTGTGCTCCAAGTTTTAACTGTGAGTATTTTATATTTACAATCTCATGCCAAATGAACACTTTTAAATTATAAATGGGTAGTATTTTGTAGTTATGCAATTCATTTCTTCAGTTGCTTATCAAAATAAGAGTGCTTGCTTTTCGAATACATTTCAAACTATAAGCAATTTTGGACTGGAAAAATTCTCTAATAGGTTTGATAGGTCACCCTCATGTTTTTTGGCAAGACTTTCTAGTATATAAAAACCATTTCCAATTGCTGATTACCAGCTCTGTGCATAAATATTTGTACTGTGGGTAATTCCATCATTTCCTTATATTTTTTGCTATTAAGCTTGCTGCCAGTTTAGTTCATTATTAATGAATTCATTTTCTTTGACTAGGTCAAATAAGTTCTCCTTTTTGCTCCTCATGTTATGTATTTGTGGTCCTTCTGTTCTGTTGAAATATCTTTCTTTCATTATTACATATATTTAGTGTTTTTTGCCATTCTGCAAGTTCTTGCCTTTGGTCACGTTAGTTACTGTTCTCTTTAACTTTTTTAGTTTATTAGGAGCTTTAATTTAATATTGTTCCAACTGAACACAGTATTTGAGATACAATCTTAAAGGTGCTGAATGTAAGGGAGGAATTATAAATGAACATGTAGAAATGTTTTATTCTTAATTCTTGCAAGTTTCAAGTGAACTTACTATTAAATATGTCTTTCAAAATGTCCAGGAGAAGAGGAGGCATGCAAATTATCCATAATATTTACTTTCCTAATGTATTAACCAGACATACTTCCTTTATATCCACAAAATGCTTTATGCACGTGGAAAAAAATGTTGGGGAACAACTCTGTGGATAAGCCTTCTGTCATTTGCCAGTGGAAAGTGCACTCTATATCACATGGGTTTGGATAATTACAGTGTGTTGAAAGTGGTAGGCGTTCTAGATGCCCACAAACTGAATTTGTGAGAGACGTTGGATGGTGAAAAACTGTGTGCTGTCTACAAACTTTTTATTTTATTATAAAACTAGTATCTGGCACTTGGGCCTCATCCTGCAAATCTCTACTTGCACAAGTCATCCCTCTGATTTTGAAAACAGCTATGCTGTCCACTTCTGCCATTTCTTCTGGTCCTTTACATTTATTCAGTCCAAAATACGGTACAATAGGGCAAGAGATATATTACAAGTCATAGCACATGCAAGTTCATTGTGTGCACAAGTGGGTAATTGAGATGTTTTGCACATGTAGTTACCCAATTCACAACAGAAGTTACTTTCACAAATTAGCCACACCATTGTACATGCATTCTTGCACAAGCACCTGAAAACCTAGCACTTCTGAAGACTCAAATGCAGTAGCATAACGAGCAGAGCTGGTGCCCAGCACAAACCTTGTGGGAGAATGGATGGGGGCAGGGTGGTGGCTCTGACAGTGGGGGTGGGGGGCGCATGGGTTCCAGGAGTGGAGAGGGTAGGGGAGATGCATGGTTCCAAGAGTGGGGATGTATGGAGTGCAAGAGTGGCATAGACTGTCGCTTCTGAGAAGGAAGGCAGCAGTTTTACCCAAGCTGGGAACTCCTAAACCAGGGGTGGGCAAATTGCAGTCCGGGGGCCTGATGTGGCCTGCCAGGCCATTCTATCCAGCCCACAAGGCCCCTAAAAATTTTAGAAAATTAATATTTATCTGCCGTGGGCTGCCTGGCATGAGGCCCTCGATGGCTTGCCAAAACTCAGTAAGCGGCCCTCTGCCCAAAATAATTGCCGGCCCCTGTCCTAAACAGTTTCTGGGGGCACTGCTGCTGCTGTCGCATGTGGTCTGCCTTCTGTCCTCCCCAGCTGTTTCTCTTAAAGCAGCAGCAGCAGTGGACAGTTCTGCAGTTTCCAGTATGGGTATGTGGCTGGGGAGTAGACTCTGTGGAGGTTGGTGCTATTCTGGTGCCTGTCTTAATTTGGTGCTTGGGGTGGATGTTGCTTTCACCCAGGCTTAGTTATGCTACTGCTCAAAGGCGTCCATGTGAACAGAGGCCTAGCAGCATAGCACAGTGTGTGGGGCAGCCACATGGCAGTGCTGGTTCCTGCCCACACTGATTGCAGTGGCACAACCACCATTGTGGCAAGGGTTGCTTTTGTACCAACCCACAAAAGCAGCAGTCAGGGCTGCTACCATGCTTGAGTCCCCTGTCCCATCCCCCAGTTATACTACTGCATGTGACTTACATATCTGATGTTTACTTAATACACTCTGTATTGGGAGACCTCATTTTTATACTTCTTTCTGAAAATTGCTGTAGTTACTTGTGTGATATGCATTTGCCTTGGAACATAATAGACAGCCCCAGTACATTAAATCATCAGAATTGTGCAGCTTTTTTGCTTATAGGATCATTAGAAAGCAGGGTTGGAAGTGTCCTTATCAGGTCATCTAGTCCAGCCCCTGCTCAGGCTAGGATCATTCTTGACTAAACCATCCAAGCCCAGTGTCTGTCTAATCTACACTTGAAAACTACCAAGGATGGAGATTCCAGACCTATTCTGTGGAGTCTGTTCCAATGCTTGATTACTTTCATTGTCAGAAAATTCCTCCTAATCTCCAGCCTACATTTCTTCTCCTGCTGCTTGAGGCCATTGCTCCTAGTCCTTTCCCTTATGGCCACAAAGAAAAGCTCATCTTTATCCTCTCTGTAATCACCCTTTAGGCATTTAAAGACTGTTATCAAATCTCCATCACTCTTCTGTTCTTATGCAAGTCTCCATTTTTTCTGGACTGCACGTGGTTCTGTAGGTTTCAGGGTAGAGAAATAAAGAGATGGGCAAGGAGTTTCATCTAAAGAGTGTGCACAGTGACTGTTTTGTTAGAAACAGATATCCATGCTGCCAGTATTCATGATCTAGAATCACTTAATCTCTCTGTGTCTTGATTTCTCCTTCCATCAACTCCTAAGATCATTTTCACTCAGGATTTGTTTATTCTGTGCTGTCATACATCATCTTCTACTTTTTATCAGGAAACTTACACTTCATGTTTCTATAACTGTCTCCAACATCGCCTCTGGAGGTATTATCTATTGGACAAAATCTTCCCTTTGGCACTGAATAGCTGTAGCTGCCCTAGTCTACACGTTTGGGAAAGGCATAGGTAACAAGGTCATACATTTAATTTTTGGGTTTGCATTCTCAAAATCCTTAAGAACTGGTTTTCTGAGTCTTCTGGAGGTACTCAGCTTAAAGTCATTGGCATATAGGGAGCCAGATTTTCTGGTGCAAAATGGCATTGTTGTGTTAATGTCACTGGAGCACTGTGAATTGATACCAGTAAGAGAAACTGGCCAAGAGACATCCTGCAGCGTGGTGCAGCATGACATGGCTTTACTTGCCTTAGCTAACTAGCAATGCAAATACAGATTTAATTCACCTGTCAACAGGCATATATTTGTTTAAAATTGCTCTTTTGGTGTCAAGGCAACTGCAGCATTATTTTCAGGATTGATACCCAATAAGAGAGCTATATGAGGTACAGTAATTTGAGCATCAATGATAAGAAAGTCTTTGAAAGTACTGATATGGTTCCCATCTGGCAGACTATCTATGTACAGCTCAGGCAGGGAATGTTCAAAGACCACAGAATTCTGGTAAAATGTCCTAATTCCTCTTAGTCATGATTTAGGCACCCGCTTTTTGTCTATTCCAGTTGTTTACTTCAAGCCAGGTCAAGGCCTGGAGGAAAGATGTACATCTTAGATCATTATTAGCAGACTGCGGTAAAGATATATCATCACAACATCCTGGAAAGTTGCAAGGAACAAATAATAGTTTTTATTAATAGCAGATGTTGTCTAATTATTTATAGGTTACAGAATAATTCAACTGTTGTGATTAGAAAGCCCTTCTCCTAACTGCGAGTTTGATTTTGAAACTCTCACTTGTTAGGGCCTTGTTACATTGTAATTTGGGCAACTCCTGGAGCTTTTAACACCTATATTGTCCACACAGTAACACTTGAAACTGGTTGTAGGCACTCATTTGTGAAAAGCTTTGGCATGCACCCATGCTTTGTAGTTTAGAGGTTTGGCTGCTAGGTCCAGAACCAGAAAGTTGTAGGGGCACAGGCTTCCCATGGCAGAGGTGCCCAAGGAAGTTTTTAGAGAGAAGGTTCAGACTAGACATCAGAAGACATTACTTTACAGCTAGGGCTGCCAGGCTCTGGAATGGGCTCCCAAGTGTGGTGGTGCTCTCTCCTACCTTGGGGCTCTTCAAGAAGAGGCTGGGGTGATATGACCCCAGCACCTGTTCTTGCTCAGGGCAGGGAGTCGCACCTGATGATCTGTTTAGGTCCCTTCGACCCTAAGTACTATGATACTATTATGTGGCTCAAAGGTATACCACTCCAGGGCAGGATTATTTATCACCAGGTCCCTGCTGGCCTGAAGTGTGACTACCCCAGACTTGAGAAAGCATTGACAACCATTAACATTAGTGTGGATCACTGTATAAAGTATAACAAGGCCCTCAGATTACTCATGTAAAAAGGGATTATTTACATGAGGGCTTGAAGGAGCAGGGGCTATTTTTGTACTCATTTATTGAAGGATGAAGATCATTTTTATTCTATATTTTGGGTACTTTTAAAGTTTCTACAGCCCATTTCAGTTTTGCATGCATAGTTTGCACTTAATTTACATACTGTAGATGCTTTCATGTTATATAATACATATGATACTCTTTAAACATCAGGCTTTTAGAAAAGGAAGTGGTTTGACCTCAGAATAATATTTTTCAAGGATACACTATTCATTTTGCCTGATAGCTGAAGAAAAAGTAATATTTTTTTCAAATGCATTGTTTTCTGTTGCAAGATTAAAAACAGACTAAATGAGATAATTGTGTTATTTTTTTCTGTTGAAAGATTTATCGAATGAGTATGGAAAATTGTGTGGGGGCAGATTTTTTTAAAGCTTATTGCTAGTTATTATTCAGTGAGTCACAATACATTTCCAGTCTACCACACCTTTAGGCTAAATATACTTTGTATGATTTATCCCTGGCATGTTGTTTAATTTAAAAATAATAATAAAAAATACCAAATCCTTGTCTACCCTCTGAAGTCCCACAAATAATACTAAATATGAATAAAAAAGAATGTATTTTAAATGAGCACTGACGCTATTTGACTTGTACAGTTAACAAAATCTCTGAAGAGACTAAAATAGAAGACTTGGTTAGGATTTAAAAAAAAAAAAAAAAAAGGTTATCACCCCTTGTTCCCCATTATATTTTATATGATGTGAGATGTGCTACCTGCCATTGAAACCTAAATACAACTCATCACATGATATTTTTGGTAGTGTCAGGATTTTTGTATATTAAAAATATTTTACCCATAAATCCAACGTGTGAAGTCAGCAATGATTTTTTTTTGTAAAGTAAACCTCAGAACCCATGTTGGATAACATTTGTGCACTGTTACACTACTACTGTTTTTCACTGATGAAGAAGGAAGTCTCCTCCTACATTTCTCATAAGGGTGAAGTTACATATTACATGCACACCACAAGTGCAGCTACACATGCCAATTCATTTCACTTAAGTGGTTTTTTAAGTTTTTCGACCATTGGATGTTGTTATTCATCAACATTTCTTGTAGATCATCATCAAAATTCTACTTGAAAAGGAGCGAAGCCTGGTGTAATCCACAGACCACTTACCTTGACCCTGAGACTGTTGTGTTCCATGGACCACAGTCTGAGAATCACTGTTATAGTTTGATGCCAATATACCTGCTTATTTCAGGACTAACCATAGCCTATGATATTGTTGACCCTTGGAAGAAATGTAGGAGTGTGTGGTTTCTCTTGTAAGCTGCTCTTCTCATGCAAGTGAATCCTTGCCATTTTTAAGGTGCATTAAGGGTGAGCATGTGAAGACCTGTGCCCTTAATGTGCCTTAAAAATGGCTAATGTGCCTTAAATTGGCATGTGTAGCTGCACTTGTGGTGTGCATGTAATATGTAACTTCACCCTTATGAGAAATGAACCATGGAAACTTGATTTGCTAGTAAGCGACAGAAGAGTAAACCTGTGCTCCTAGCTATTTCTCTCTCTGTGTTTAATTAATAAATAACTATATAAATTATTTTGAGGATTCCCACTAAGCTCAAAGAAGTTGCTCACCTGAGTAAAGGAAAACACATGCATTTGGAGGTGCAGGGTCCAGCATTACACTTGCCTTTCTCATTGACAGACAAATATAGTAATGCCATTATTTGCAGGTGCTTATGACTCTGTTTATCATTTGCTGTTGTGCTTCTTTCTGTTCTCAGAAACATGGTTATTCTTTAGTGGCTGTTGCTGTAGTTACTTCTTTAATTCAGAACTCATCCTGTGACAGTAAGCATAAGAAAAGAGAATGGTTTGAATTAGTTTTGGTTAGCGGTGAACATTTCCACTCTGTGTACATACTTTAACTTTTAGAGCATTTAGATTTTAACAACAATCTCTTGGCAGTGTCAGAGTACTCAGAGACATCTTTATAACTGCCATAGGTTGTGGATAATGAACAAAGAGGGTGTTTATGTACCGCCTTTAGAGAAGTACACGATCTGAGCATGTATAGTTTTTTATTTGGTATTTGTTTTCCCAATAACTTCGTTAAAGTTCCCAAAGGATTTTTGTGTAGCTAAATATGATGTTTCTGCAGAAAATAATACTTGTAGTAGATTCACCTCTACTTGTACACCAGGAAGAAAAGTTGGCTTTTGGGAGGCTGGGTGAAAGGATTTATTGTGAAGAACAGCAGCAGCCAACCTGCAGCATGTATGAACAAGTGGCAAGGGCAGCCTCTGTGTGTGGCACACAGCAGGCCAGGAACGGGACAGGTAGCACAGTGGCAGACAGAACAGGAAGCAGAAAGCAGATTGGACAGGGAGTATGGGGCAGGAAGTAGAAAGCTGAGCAGCAGATCGGGCAGGGAAAGGGGATCAGCATAGCACTTGGGGGTGGTGCGTGGTTAATTTGTGGCATGCTTGCCAAAAGACTACCCTCCCACCCCTGCTGCTGTAGAAATATGTTTCGACAATTGTCAGTAGAAGCTGCACCAGAAATTTGCTGAATCAAGTGTATTCAGCACTGTATTCCCCCACTGCCTTGGATCCATTCCCTCTCCACCCACACCGCCCATTTTAGGAGCTGCTGTGGTTAGCTAGATAGGACAAGTTCATGGACACTTTGTGCTCTCATAATTGCCTCCAAAGATTTCATTTTGTTCTGTTTCTAGGAAATATTATCAAGCCTTCTTAGTACACTTAGTACAGTATTATTTTAGGGCCAGATTCAGAAAGGTATTATGGTACCTAAATTCCCATTGAATGCAATTTCAAAATCATTGATAGTAAGTTCAGGGGAAATTGAAGTGCCTAAATACCATTTTGAACCTGGCCCTCTTAGTATGTGCCAAAAATCAGCAATGAAGGAGTCAGATATGCCCAGCCCAGTGCACACTAGAGTCAAAGGATTGAATACCCCCCGCATTAGGAGGTATTTTGAACTAAGATGGCTGTTCATAGATTCATAGATGTTAGGGTCGGAAGGGACCTCAATAGATCATCGAGTCCGACCCCCTGTTGGAGTTACCCGCATTATTAACCACAAGTATATATTGTAAAGGGAGTAGTGTTTTAATGACTGCTTTGGTTTTATAAGTAGAGATTCATTCTAAGAATATTTCCTCTTTGTTTTCTATTGTTTTCCAAGCTAAAGTGTTTCCTTTTATTACCTAAGGAGTGAAAAGTTATACCAGAAAGTCAGGGCATTGTTGATTGACATCCTTCAACCACAGCAACAGAAACACTTGCAAATGCCCCCCTCAGTGCCCCCATGGACTGGAGGACAGATAAGGCTGCCGAGACAAGTGGCTGCATAACTTATTACTTAACAGTGATTGTTTACTTGGTTTGTTTTTTAAAACAAAATTTTGATAGGTCCCCTGCATCAACACCCGCAGTGGCAAAGCTTTCGGGAAGCGGGCTGACCATTGCTTAAGTGGTTTGAGAAACAGCTCACATCTCAACAAGTTGAACAAATAAACATATGTGTAGTTTACCTCCCCAGCAGCTTTTCATCGGGCCCCCTGCAGCTGGTGAGGGAGTCAGTGTTTAATAGCAGTGTAGCAACTACTCTTATACTTCCTGCTCTGCCTGAATCTCACCATGTGTGATTTTCCACATGATGAGAGGAGGAGAGACAACAGACTGGGTTTAACCTGATAATCTGTGGTCACTTCAGACATTCCATGAGTGCCTGAAAAAGAACTGCAAGGCTTGCGGAGGAGGCACGAACAGTTACAGCTCAGAAACACCTACAAACTTCTTGCTTCCCTGTGGAAAGATAGAGATATTTCATGTTTTAGAAACCTTTGTTTGGAAAGGAAGAGAAGCCTGTATTAGGGCAAGCAAAAGAAACCTAATCTTCTACTTAAAGACCGAATCCAACTCCTAATAATGTCTGTAGAAGATTCCCAGACATCTTATTTCAAGTATGATCAAGCTCTAAACCAGGTGTGTCCAACATACAGTCCATGGGTGGATCTGGCCCACAGAGATGGGCCATCTGGTCCACAGACTTTGCCTTGACCCTTGATACAATGGGGGACCTTCCTGCAGTGACAGCCAAGTGCCTGGCTGAGAGCCACATTGCTGGAGTCTCAGTAGCATCGCAGTAGCCAAGTGTCTTGGATGGCGGGCTTTTTCATACCAGGACCCCAACAGGCTGGAGCGGCACATATCCTGGTGCATATATATGGTGCAGTCCTGAACTGGCCAAAATGAGCACTATGTTGTGCGGGCCGGGCCCCGATCCCACCGCCAAGTGCGAGTTGGGGAGGGGCGATCCGGGCCCGTCTTTGCGCACGCGGGCTGTGGCCAGCAGCCCGGGCACGTGGGGTCGGAGAAAACCGGTGGCGAGCTAGAATTAGTCACAAACGCGTAGTGGTTGATTAAAAGATTATTTACTTACACCCAAAGATGGTAGTGGTGTAGGCTGGACAGCTTTCCAGGTGCAGCTCCGCTTAAATCCTCGTTGGAGGACTACGACAAATTCTTTCCCACGGAGTTGTTTAGGTTCCGCGGGTTCGGCAATTCTTTCCCACAGAGTTGTCGAAGCTCTGTGGTCCGTCCGGTTCCCAGGCCCCGGAGTTGTTAAGACTCCATGGGTTCGAAAATTGGGTTTACAGGAAAGGGATACGTCTAGGATTGCGCTCGGCGATGGGGAGAGGCTAGAGGCAGTTCGTTCTTTTGTTCCCCCCTCCAGAGTTGTTAAAGCTCCATGGGTTCGGTTGTTAAGCCTCTATTGCCTGCTTAAGAGAGGCGCGTCGGGTCCGCAAGGGTCCACATTGCTTAGAGATCTTCACACAGCATGAAGTCTCCTCCTCCTGGCGAGTTCTGTATCTCTCCAGTTTTCCTCTCTCTCCGGCTTGGGCGGAAGCTACCCAAGTCTTTTGTACGGCTAGCAAGCCACTAGCTAGCCGCCACGTATGCCTACATTTAGAACCGGCCAATAATGTGGTGCGAATGTAAATACAAAACGGCGGGAAAGCCTTTTGCACCCAGAGCTCCCCTCCACAGCAGAGGACTCCACCATGCAAAGAAACTATAATTTGGCGGGAAAAATAATTTAGCGGTGCTGAAGCACACACAAATAAAAACCACAACTTTGGGTTGTGACATATGTGAGCTGGATCTGGCATGTGGGGACATCAGCCCCGGGCCATGGACCAGCTGATGTCACCCCTGACCTAAATGAGCGAAAACAGGGTGAGCTAATCAACAAAAACTCTTCATGATCGGTTTTACCTGTTCTGTTTTTGGAGTGATGCAGTGGGGATTATACCAGCTGCTCTACCAGTAAATGGCCCAAAACATGCTCAGTTCTGCCAGCCCATTTTCAGGTGTCACACCTGTCCCAAGGGCTAATATTTTGGTCAAACAAATGTCAAGAACCAATATGGTCCCATTTTTCTTTGTTACTGCTACAAATATGTTAGTGTCATTGTTTTAAGGTAAACTTAGAGTTGTAAAGTACAGAAAAATTAACTTAAATTCAGTGTTCACAACAGATTTACAAACTAATAATTGAAGAGTGGACATTAATAGATGACAATCAATGTACTTATGCACTAGGATAGGTGACTTGAAATTTTTTCAGGGTTATAGTTTCTATTTCAAAATTCATAGTTTGTGGCCCAAAGCTTAACTCCTTCAGAGTCCAGGTGCAGCCAGAAAGAAGAAGAGTTGTGCTGTGAATATGTAGTACATTACTGTTAAATATACAGCTTGGGATGAGAAGCCAATAATTATCCAGAGAAAAAATATTCATATTTAAGGGCTGAAAATTAGGCACTTAGTAAAATCCTGTTCCTACAACTGGTGCCACATGAATGGATCCTTTTAGTACCAGGGTATAAAAGAAGTTTATACATAGTTCTCATTCATAGATTCATAGATGTTAGGGGCTGGAAGGGACCTCATGAGATCATCGGGTCCAGCTCCCCTGCTCTTGGGCCCAGAGGACCCCAGCAAGGTGTGTGCCAAGACTTTTTTAAAGATCTCCAGGGTAGGTGGTTGTACCACCTCTGGGGGGAACTCTGTTCCAGAACCTAGGCACTCAAATTGTAAAGAAGTTTCTCCTTATGTCCAATCTGAAGCAATCCTTAAGCAGTTTGTGTCCATTGTTTCTTGTCTTCCCCTGGGGTGCCTTAGTGAACAGATGCCATACACACAGTGGTGTACTGACTGGGTTGGGGTATTGGTAGGGGGCCATGGCCTTTGGGCACCAGCCCGGAGGGCATGCCTAGTGCTGTAGCAAGGGGACGCTGACGCTTCTCTTGCTGCTGCCACCAACTTTGCGTCCGGCCTCTCGCCACCCGCCCCAACCCTGCCACAGGCTGCTGCAGGAAGGGGGAGGGGTGAGCACACTGAGATACCCATGTACTCCCAGCCAGGATTGCTCATGGATCACTAAACCTTAGAGGGAACACTGGAAGCAGGGGAGCATAAAAACAAGCAAATGCTGTGACCCATTGCTGCTAAGATGGCTGCCATTTCCCTTCTGCAAGCAGAAGGGGTAGAATTTAGTGTTAGCCCTCTCATAGCCTGAACACTTTAAATTGGCTCAGAGCAGGTGAGCTGCTGCATGCAGTGTATGCTGTTTTGATGAGGCTCATGGTGTCTCAGCAGCAGTAGCAACAGCAAAAGCAACTGTTTATTATTTATAGGAAGTATTTACAGTAAAGAAGTAATAAACTTGCTACTGCCTTCCTAAGGGTCTAGGGCAGGGGCGGGCAATTATTTTAGGTGAAGGGCCACTTACTGAGTTTTGGTAAGCCATTGAGGGCTGCATGACAGGCAGCCAGGGGCAGATAAATATTAATTTTCTAAATTTTTAGGGGCTCTGCGGGCTGGATAGAATGGCCTGGTGGGCCACATCTGGCCCGTGAGCCGCATTTTGCCTGCCCTTGGTCTAGGGCCCAGCTTTGTTGCTATCCTGCCACAACAGGACATTCTTGATGCCTCACACAGACTGTGTCCTGGAACGCCACATTTCCTTGACACTCTGGCTAGGTACAGAAGTTACATTCAGTGAGTTGTAGGCATGCAAAAAGCGCTTTACAGCTGTAACGAAACAAATGGTCAGGGAACACAGAATACTGTAAAAATGGTGGATCCAACACTAAGATGATCTGGGATGGATGTGGTATCAGACTTCAGTGGTATAGTTTAGAGCACTGTAATGAACATCTGTACTGGATCCCATCGTGACCTGCATTATGTTGCATTCCATTGGCAACCCATGGGGCTTTGCGGTACCCCCCTCAACCTCCTCCCCCCCAAGCTTGTGTGATCTGACTGTGTGTAGAGCTGACCCCACCCCAGGCTGTCACTAACAACAGTCAGAGAAGTTCCTGTTTTCAAACCCTGCCCCCCTCCCTCTACCCCTTGTTTCCTTTGGCCAGCTGTGAGCCACTGCCTGGTATTATGGCTCAATGTGCAGATTCTATTTATCCCATCTGGGCTTTTTGTAAAGACTGAAGCTTTCATTTAAGTGCTGTGCTGGCTGTGGACCCTGCATTCACTCAGGGGGCTGTCCAAGATGATCATCTCATACAGTGTTGTTTTGAAGCATCCATATCCAGATCTCGGTCTGTTCCACTTGACCCACACTTCTCTGCCAACATTGTGCCCAATGGGAGACTCATTTAGTATTGGTATTGAAGCTGTAGGAATAGATTTCAGACTGAACCCCAATGGAGAGCAGGCACTATGCTCCTAGGGTCCCTGATTTTGTCATTGGGAACACCATCACTCCTCGAATCCTGATCGGGGGCTCAGCTATCCCCTCCTGCTCTGGCTCATGAGGCCCTATGGGAAGCAGCTGGATCACCAGAAGGAGCACTTCAACTATGGATCCCAGGAGTGTAGTGCCGCTCTTCATTACCCCAGGGAATGGGGAGTTTGTCAAGAGGTGGACATCATCCTCACTGGCTGCATGAAAGTCAGTGGCCCAGTTCTTCCCTGGATACCTGGGTTTCTGTGTGTATGTATGCCTGCATGTATGTGTCTAGGACACCTGGGTTCTATGTATGTATGTGTGTATGGGGTGTGCACACATACTCACACACGGAGCCCAGGTGTCCTGGACACATGCGCACACACTCACACACACAGAACCCAGGCATCTGCGACATGTGCACACCCTCCCTCTCCCCCCCCCCACATGCAAATAACACACACACAGAACCCAGGTGTCTGGGACACACATGCACACACACTTGGCAGGTGTAAGGCAGACTGAGTGGGCATGTGGGTTGCTCATATCCATGAGAGTGCATGCCATGACAAGCTGCTGCTGCATCAGGTCCAGGTGGGCAGTCAGTCTTTTTTTCTACATTCTGCCTTCCAAAACCAAGGTGTAAAATTTATTTGGGGGCCCATGGTATAAAAGAAAATACAGTATATTTTTACTATATTCAAACTTAGACAGTAGTTATAGAAATAACATATGTCCAGGTGATCTCCATCTTGAAACACAATATGAACATTTTTGTCAGAGTGTCGGTCAGTTGTTAAGTTTAAATGTTGATTACCAGGGGAAGGTGGAATTATGTTATAATCAAACACACATGCACAAAAAATAATGGAACTCCTCTAATTTATGCCATATTGCAATGACTGCAAAGGTTGATTCTAGTAGTTGTGGCCCCTTAGCTATATGGTCTTTTTTTCAGCCATTTGCCATACGCAAAGAAGTGGAGAGGAAGGAAAACTGGTGTTTTATCCCTTGAGAAATAAAACCAGGCCCAAGGCATCAGGAAATTTTCCCATTCCCCATTCGTATTTACCTGGGTGTTTGCAAAGGGTCTATAATAGACCTCAGAATCAGACCATGTGCATTTAAACTTAAGAACCTTAAGGGTGCGCCCACATATGCAAGCACATGCTCTTGCAGCAGCTCAAACAGAAGCGGTGCAAATTTGAGCTGGGGCTTTTTGCCTCAGCGCACATGCTCAGATATGCACTTTGTTGTGGAGCAAATTGTGCCACTTGGGGCAAAATAACCCTGCCTGGCTCCTCCTGGATCTTCAGCCAAGGAGAGCTAGAGCCCGGGGCCAGCACCTGTGCTGTCCCCAGCAGTATAAAAAGCTGCCCTGTCCTGGCCCCAGCAGTATAAAAAGCCGCCCTGGCAAGCAGCTCAGGGCTACTAGCTCTCAGGAGCTTCTGGAGCCCAGCCAATTGGTACCTGGGGACAATACCCCTTGTGCCAGCTGGACTGCTGAAGCAGCCCTGAGAGTTCCCTGCACCCTCTACCCACTGCAGCAGTCTGGCAGTGGGGGCTGCTGCCTGGCTGTGACCAGCTGTGCACCTGCCAGACTTGGATGGGGACTGCAGAGCCAGTAAAGGCATCTGCCCCTCTGGGCCAGCTGCCAGTGGACTGTGGTTGCAAGGTTAGCCTTTGTGCAGCACTACTGCCATTTGTGCCCCCTGCCCGGCCATCTGGGCAGCTATCACCCGAAAGATGTTCCAGGTGTGGTGGCCTGCTTTGAACTGTCAAACCATGTCCTCTTGGCCCCATTTGTCCAGGAGGTCAGCCACAGCCAGATGGGTCCAAGGTGCCAGCTCTGAGCAAGCAAGGTCCTTCCACTGGCCTCCCTAGCAGGAATTCTGGTGTTAACTGTTGGAAAACTGAAAAATCCCTGATAAAAAAAATCCCAAAATCAGTCTCTAAAATACCTCCCAATCCATTTTCCTCTACAAGTAAAACAAAAGACCATTATAAAGAGAGAGAGCGAGCGAGACAGAGACAGTGATCAGTTGGACAATGTTTTATTGATGTATCTACAGTGTTAAAGCAAGTCTCTTATCATAATAATAAAATGAACCTTAAATACAGGTTTAATGAACTCATGAATACTTATTTTGCTGCCCTCCCACAGGTCGATGGCCCCCACACAAGGAGTTGGTCCCTCACACAAGGGCTACCACCCCCCCCAACAGGGGATTGAGCCCCTACACAAGGGGTTCAGCCCCCACACAAGGGCTACACCCCCCCAATAGGGAGTTCATCCCCCAAAAGGGGATTCAGCCCCCCCAAAATGGGATTCAGCCCCGCAAAAGGGGGTTTGGCACTCTCACAAGGGGTACAGTCTGCCAACAGTGGATTCATACCCCACACAAGGGGTACGGCCCCCCAATGGGGGCCAAATGGCCCCTGCAGGGGCTACCATCCCCCCCTTCAAGGCTCACATGCTCCACCCCAGCCGCCTGATTGTGGGGGTCAGGGGCCTCAGGGGGGCTGGCAGAGGGAGGGGCTGGCCCTGCAGGGGTCGGGGGCCTCAGGGGGGCTGGCAGAGGGGCCAGCCCCAGCAGGGGGAGGGGCCTCGGGGGGGCTGGTGGGGGGAGGGGCCAGCCCCAACAGGGGTTGAGGAGCTCAGGGGGGCTGGCGGGGGGAGGGGGGCTGGGGGAGTGGGCAGGGCCATTGGGGGTCCCCCCCCACAGTCCCTTCCCCTCTCCTTCAGCCCCCACAACCCCTTACTTACCAGCACTGGAGCCCTGGTGCTGAAACACACGGCTGTGACAAGAGGAGATTGAACATCTTCAGAATTTTCTTTGCTTTGTCCGGGTACTTTTCAGTGTCAAGAAGCTGTTGGCAGAAGGCATCCATGTTTAGACTGGTGCAGTTTTTCTGGGAGGTATTGTGCCCTCGTTTACAGAACTTTCACAATTTTTTCTGTTTTATGCCTTATTTATTTGTTGTTCTGTCAGCCCACCATTGCAGCAGCACATTTAAAATAGCCACTTCTCAAGTATGAAAGAAGTCCCTTCTTAGTATTCTCTGGTTACTTACAATTTAATAAATCAAGAGTAAAGCAGAGTTCGTAGCTGTTTTCCTCTGCCTGTTATCTTCAAGGTCCTGATACTGTTAACACACAACTCCATAAACATGCCTGATAAATGGTAAGAGACAGGTGATATCCTCATGCCTAGTGGTATTCAATTATGTTACTTTCCCAGACTTCGGGCTATGCACAGACATACAACATTTGGGCAGTAAATCTTTGGAGGGTATATTTATAAGTTCAAATCAAGTTTATAAAATATCTGGATGAACCTAACTGTAAGAAAAACTTATTTTGTAAAACTGTAATTGAATTAATGATTTTAATATGTGTTTTAATATTTACCCAAGTTGTTAGCAGCATAAAGTAAAGCCAAGCCCAATTTGCATGTCATTTAGTTATAGGGCAATACAAGTGTTATCTGCATAAATGAGTATGTTAACTATACCTAAGGTGCTTGGGGCTAGAAATCATCCTACTGCTAACCTAACCACTGCTGTAGTTGACTGTGGTGAGGGTGAAGTAGCTTAGTGCAAGAAGGTAAGTGAGACTCAGGCAAAGAGTGATACCTTGTAAACATTGTAAGTTAGGGCCTTATATACTGATTCAGTCATTCTTTAATTCTGCTTAGGAAAGGAAAAAAAAGAAATTATCCAGAATTTTTCTTTACAGGGGGAAGGATTCAGTTTGGGTCCTGTTTGCTACTGATCCTCCTATGAATGAACTGTTATCTGTAGAGGCTACTTTTATACAGCCTGTGATTTCTATGGGTGCTTACAGATGTTTTGAGGTTGTGCTCTACTCATGGCATTTTATACAAGGCACTGTGAATTAGAGCCCCCACCTCCCCTGGTCCAACAGATGTTTACCTGTGGGTCAGGGGGACGGGGGTGGAAATCGAGCCTGCCTGCACTGGCCCTGGCTAGCAGGTGGGGGTGCTCCAGCAGTCTCCAAGGCTGCTGAACCACCCCTCTACCCAGCTGTGCTGACCCCCCCAGCTCTGGGGCTGTCAGCAGGGGAGGGAGGAGGAAGGGAGCAGCATGGAGCTACCTGCCAACTGGGCTTTGCCTGGCTGGAGCTGGGGAGTGGGGGCAGGGTGGAGTGCAGTGCCCTTGCCTTATGGGCCTCCTGGCTGGGATACTGGGGGGAGACGGGCTGGGGCCATGAGGCAAGGGGGTTTCATTCCACCTCCTTCCCCTTCTGCCGCTCTCAAGAGGCCTGACCAGAGCTGTGGGGGGAGGGGGCAGTGGGGTGGAACAGATCCCCCTGCCTCAAAGGCCTGGCCTAGGTCCCCCCAGTGTCCCTGCTGGGTAGCTGGGGTGAGCCTGAGAGGCCAGGGGGCTCCATTCTGGCCTGCTCCAGCTCCAGCTCCATCTCCAGCAAGGCAAAGCCCAGCCAGCAGCTCCATGCTGCTCCTTTCCCTGTTCCTCCCTCACTGACAGCCCCAGGGGCAGCCCAGCCCCACCCCTGCATGAAAAATTAACCCTCAAGGGCACACAAGTTCTCTAAAGCACTCTGCTTTGGCGCACCTTTATCTAGTACCTGTTTAGACGAGAGTTATTTTTTTGCACAACTGGGCATTTTAAAAGTGCTCTGCAGCTGCACACGTGCCCAATCTAGCAAAAAATGTAACTTGTCTAAGCTCTGGATGAGGAGCTGTAGCCCTACATTGACCAGAGATTTATTCTGTGTTAATCTGAAAACAGGCAGAAGGTAGGACAGGGTGGCACCGTAGAGACTCACTGGTTCAGAGAAGCATGAGCTTTTCTAGGTAATACCTACTTTGCCAAATGCTAGGAATGGACTACACAGACTGGTTGGGCATAATCATATCAGGTTTCAGTATCCATTTGATTTACTTTAAAATGTACACAGTTATATAGAATACATATTTTTAAATGTATATATTTCGACTGAATCACACTTCACATCTTGCTTGCTTATATCCTGAATCTGCTTGTGTATAATCTAATCTCTAAACATGTCAGCAGTATCTTTGTCTTCAATAGGGCCTCTGATATGTTTAAATTTGTACATGAAAATAAACATTAATAGGACCAGGACCTTAGCTTTTAAGCTTTTCAGTATATGATTTTAAGTTATGCTTGTATAGTGCTTATCACAATGGGGTTCCTGGGCACTAATTTAACAGAGATAGTAATAATAACCCTAACAAAACATCTCTATACTGCATATATACTAGTTACTAGAGAATGATTATAAATGGCTACTACTACTGCTAAATGGGCCGTTCCAAAGGTTAGTGAACTCAATAGAAAGCTCAATGATATCATGAACTTCAATTTAGCTTTGGATCTAAGAGCTGCTGCCAATTCAGAGTTGCCTCGGTATTGTTCCATCCTAGTAATTAGAGATGAAAAGTAAAAAATGAAGGGGAAGTTTTCACCCATCTCTTCAGATGACTAGTGTAACTGATGACTCACATGCAGCAGACTGGTATGAAGGCATGGCTATACCACAGGGAACACTGCCTGTTGCAACTCATTAGTCACCAGTGACATGAGCAAAGTTAAGCAGCAAGTTTTTAATACAGTGTCAGAAGCTACAGCTGTTGTCTCATTGTTGGCTTTACTGTTTAACCTATTGTTTCTTTTAGGGCCAAGAAGATCAAAAAGCTGAAAAAAGTTGTTTATAAACATAATTGAATTTATCCCTGTGGAATACCAGGTCATTTCAATTATATTAATCATTTCTTAAATTTGACAGCATGAATCACACAAATGGGACTGGCACCATGCAGTTACAAAATATCACCACATCAAACACTCAGCTAGCGTCAGGGGATAAGAAACCGTGGCATTACATATACAACCCTACAGCATTACTTAACACAGCGGTTCTCTTCCTTTTATCTTGTCTTTAGTGTCTATGTCTTGTTATTCAAACCTGACAGCTTGTTATTCAAACCTGTTTTTATCCATCGTAAGTTTTTGTATTGCCATTCATCCTTGCAGGACTGCAGTGCAAGTCCTGTAGCACTGATGCAGTTGCAGATCTTTGTGTTTTTAAACCATGCATTCAACAGGATGTTCTCAGTGGACAGGGCTCTGTGCAGCCTAAATAGTTTCTTAATGGCTCAACATTTAAAAAACTATTTTGCTATGTTAAAAAGGCTTTTGCAGTATTATATATATTTAGTGTGCTTAATGAGTCTCAGTTAGTTTAGCATTCTGCGTCTCCAGGTAGTGTGGCTGTGTGGGCTCCAAGGGTAATCCTCAGAACTAGAAAGGGCTGGTTATCAGGTCCCTAAGGGGTTTGCTTTATGCAAACCTAGCTTACCAACAACTCTTTGACTCTGAAAGGATTTTTTCTTTTTTCCTTTAGACCAATGGGCAAATTTCTCAGTCTACTTTCATTTCTCTGCCACCTCTAGACTGAAGCCAGCATGGCTAATTCTGACCCCTGGCCGAGAACAGTCAGGAAAGCAGCACTGACCCAATGAGGTTTCCCAAAATGTACAGACCAGATTGTATTCAGGGGCAAAGGGTCCATGCTACAGAAATGTACTAGTACTTATGCCAATGTTCTCGACTCCCCATTGTGCACTCTTTGCTTGTAGTCTTTAAATGTGTCATGTACTCCAAGATGTATTACTTGTTTGTGTTGTGCAATTGTGGCAAAGTGAGGGGCTGGCTGGAAAGCAGCCTTTGGTTAAGTGGCCAGCCCTGTAGCAAAATATTAGTAATATGGAAATACACTGCTCTAAGTGAAATTTGGTTTGCTCATAAATGGAAGGGACCATTCAAATACATTTTAAAAAGGTGGGACATTCAAAAGCAATTATTTAAAAAGTGTAATTAAAGTTTTAAATGGATTTCTTTTTCCATAGTTACAATTTCTTTCCATTTGGTTGTTTGCAATAACAAGAGAGCAGTTGAAGTCCAGGTTCCACTATCTGTGTAAATATTGAAGTCTACATTATTAGTGTAAAAGATATGTTACTAAGGGCCTTTCTACACATGCAGGTAAAGGCATGATAGGATCTAATTGTGATCCACACAACCATGCTTCTTGCTATGCCACACATGCATGGCAGGAAATGAGATTGTGGGATTGTGAATTAGATCCTATTGCACTTTTACTGTTGGTGTGGGGCTAGGTTCCCCAATCCTAGGTTCCCCTGCACTGGCAGCAAGTTGCCATAGTTCTTTTCTCCAGACTAAATATTTCTATCATACTTGCACACTTTCCTTTTGTGTCATATTTTCTAGACTTTTAATATTGGATTATTTCCAATTTATCCATATCCTTTTTGAATCATGATGCCTAAAACTGGACACTGTACTCCACATGAGGGCTCAGCAGTGCTGAACAGAACAGAAGAATTACTTTCCAGGGCTTGCGTATAACACTTCCCAGGGTGCTATTATTATCATTATTTTTTTGCAACACTGTTACAATACTGATAGATCTTCACCTTTTAATTCAATGTAACCTTCAAATCCTTCTATGTAGTACTGAAGTCTAGCCTGTCATTCCCCATATTGCATTTATGTATTTGATTATTCCATCCTACATGCAGTATTTTGCACTTGCTTTTATTCAGTTTCATCTGATTTATTTCAGAATATTTTTCCAATTTATCAAATTTATCAAAGTCATTCTGAAGCCTAGTCCTGTTCTCCAAAGTGTGTAAAATCCTACCCAACTTGATGTCATCCACAAATTTATTTAGCATGCATTCAATTTAATCATCCAAATCATTAGTGAAAACATTGGATAGTAATGGACCCTTAATTGACCTCTGGGCAGTGCTACTTGATACTAGGGCTGTGTGAAACAACACCGTTTTGTTTTGACTTCCGTTTCGCCTTTTCGATGGGACAGTGTTTTGATTCAAGTTTTGTTTAGTTTTGAAAGCACTGTTCCATTTTGTTTAGTCAAAATTGTTTCACTGCTGTTTCGATGTTTCACCCATAGGTTATAATGGGGAAGCACAAAACTGCCTATAACTTTGTCATTTTTTGGCAGATTTGGATGAAACCAGCAGGGATAGTAACACCTTCTGAGGGCATGAAGCTTACCAAGGTTCAAGGAGATAGGTGCAGGTGTTTCTGGGAAACTGCACCTCAAAGTCTTGATGGAAAAGTGCCCTGATGGAAAATACATAAGAGACATCAAGCAACAACTGCGCGCCAGAATGAGCGCACACCAAAAATCTATCAAAGACAAGAACAGAACACCACCTGTTTCCAGTCTCTCAGGCCTGATCCTAAAAATGGAATTTATACAGCTACACAATCAATATCAGAGCAGTCCTTCCCTGCTCTTTCCCCTCTCTCCCCTTACTTTCTGTTTCCCTGCAGGCAAGCCCAGCTTCAGCTTCAAAACTCAAAATGTTTCAAAACTTTCAAAATGTTTTGACTGTCCTTGTTTTGTTTCAAGGCTGTTTTGAAGCCCTTCATTTCATTTTGATTTCATTGTTTTGAGCTCAAAATGAGGCGAAACAGTGTTGAAATGAAACAGCCAGTTGAAATGAGCTTGAAACGAGTCGAAACAGCATCAAAATGAAACAGCTGGTGAAATTTCACACCGCCCTGCTCAATACCTCCTTTGATTAGATAGTCAACATTCTTTGATTAGATGTTGATGACTACTCTTGAGGCATGATTACCCAACTTGTTCTCTATCTGTTTTATAGCAGTTTCATTTAGACCTTAGTTCCTTAACTTGCTTATAAGAATGTGATGGAGAAGGTGTCAGAAGTTTTGCTTTTCTCCCATCCAAGAAGCCCATCACCTTGTCATGGTAGGAAATAATATTGGTTAAGCATGACTTGCTCTTGACAAATCCACGTTAGCTGTTCCTTGTCATTGGGTGCATAGCAATGAATTTTTTGATAACAACCTCCAGTATATTTCTGGATATCAAATGAAAACTATTCTATCAAATTTATGCTTATGTCATGTCATGCACATGTGAAGAAGTAGCTTGTATTGTTAGAATTTGACATCTCTGTGTCACTGAATTTGCCTCCACTGTTGAATGAGAAGCAGCACCTTAAGACAGATTTTTAAAATCTATGTAAGCATTTCTTTTGGATGTCAACTACGGTCCTGCATTTCTTGCCTAGAGATTAGAAAATGTGCTTGACATAAAATTATGCCTTAAATCTTTTCAGAAACGTAAGGTAGTGCAAAGTGCAGCTGCTGTATATTTTTCTGTACATTTATGACAGCCACACTTTAGGATTTCAACTGACTGCTTGCAGGCTTTCTAGTGGAATTTAACCTTGATATTCTTAATGGGTTGGGACTTACTTGGTTGCAAAAGAGACTCTTCCTCTATGTAATACTGCATTACAACTCATGGAAACATTCGAAATGGGGCCCCCTTGATTTAAAAGAGATGTTATTGTCAAAAGTTCATTTTATCATCAGGAACTTAGAGCACACAGACAAGACATTTGAAATGTTTCTAAGTGTAACAGGCTTGGAAACGTTTCAGAAAGTGGCTTTATGAGACACTGGCCATACACAAAGTGGGTGTAGGGTTACAGGGGTCTTGTGGCAACAGCTCTCTGGCCCCCAATCTCCTGCACCTCTCCAGTTTCAGTGGCGGTGGGGATCTAATGACAGTGACTCTGCAGATTCTAATTGCCCCTACCTCTTTGGTTGGTGGCAGAGGTCTGAAGGCATGAGGATTTTGCAACGGCAATATGGTCTGAGGATTTTGCAGCAGCAACCTGGGTCTGGCCTCTGGTCCCCTAGCTTGAGCTCTGGAGAATAGAGATGGAGCTGCATGAGAGAGCACTACTGACAGTCTGCCCTGTTCCCCCCCCCCCCCCTTCTCCTGTGTGTGGGCAGTGGAAAAGCAGAAGACTGTGAAATGTTAGAGGAACCAGGTGTCCCCTGCTGTGCTCCATACATTGGACAGACATCAGTAACCAAGATGTGCTTCTAAATAGTGCCTCATTCAAAAACATGCAGTTTTGGTGTCTTTGTAAAGGGTGTGTAAATCTAGCTGGCTTGCCTTTTGATGCCTTTGAAATGAAAGTGAAATGCTTCAGATGTGAAGACTGTCAATACCCTCTTGGCCCCTTTTTGCTCATCTCAGGATGTGGAACATTAGGAAATATTTATATGTAAATATCCATTTGTAATCTCTTGGATTTTGCAAGTGCATGATGTGCTAAAGTAGCAGTGAATCTTACTAGACTTGACTTTCATCTTTGATTATTTATTTCAGGTGTTGGGAGTGAGGAAAAGCTTTATTCTCTATGCAATTGTATTTTAATGTAGGTCAAAAGTACTTTATGACTTGGATAAGCACTTTTGCCATTTTGTACCATCTTTACAACTGTTCTTCTCTGCCCCAGAGGTGGGATGTGAGGTGATGGGTTTAAACTACAACACAAAGCAAATTTGGAATCTCAGGAAAAGCTTCCTAACTTTAAGAGCAGTAGGACAATGGAGCAAGTTACTTAGGGAAGTGATGAGATTTCCTTCATTGGAGGTTGTCAAGAAAAATAGGATAGGAATATCTCTGAGATGGTCTCAAAATAGCACATCCTTCATCAAAGCAGGGGTTTAGGCTAGATTGGCGTTGTCTGACTTATAAGTCTATGGGGGTCACAGATCCCTCTCAGCCACATACTACATAGGTCACACACCCTGGGACACATTCCACATCGTAGGAGTGCTCCCATGGCACTGCACTGCATGGTCCCCCTGGATTCTCCAGCCATGGACTTAATTTAGCCCAGGGTTGCCAACTGTAAGCAAATGTATTGACTGTCAGTAAAAAAAGTCAGGCTAACAATGGTTGTCAGTAAAGTCTGTAGGAAAGCTAAGCATACAGGGTGCAGACCGAAGTGTAGCTCCCCACTGTAACTGAGAACACTTTGCAAGAAGCATTCTGAGTTACAACAATCTGCAGGAACAAACAGAACAGAAGTTCAGTATTGGTTCCAGGGGGAGGGGAATCTAGCTGCTGACTGGAACCTGTAGCCAGTTTCCCCTAGCAACAGCCCCTCATCTCTCCCAGCCTATCCCTGTTTCAGAAATGGAGGGGAGAAAGGGAGCAGAGGGAGCTTATTCTAGGGGTTCCCCAGCCAGCTCTGGAGGATGGGGTGGGTGAATTGGAGGCCCCCCCCTTAGCGGAGCTCCAATCCATTTGCCTAACCCTCCAGGCTGAGTTCCTCCCCCCCCCCCTCCCCCCGCACAACTGAACTCTCTCTGTTTCTTTTCTACACCCCCTCACCATTCTGAAAACAGCTTGAGGCTGGCAGGCAGTGCAGACAGAAGTTACAGAAGATGGTAACAGAAGATGATCCTATGACCCCAGAAGTTACAGAAGATGGTTACAGAAGATGATCCTATGACCCCAGCTGACTTCCTGCCCTTTGGGCAGGGGGCTGGACTCGATGATCTTCCGAGGTCCCTTCCAGCCCTAATGTCTATGAAATCTATGAAATGGTCTGTTTTAAAACCTCTTCATCTGACCTGCTCATGCAATGAAGAGTCAGATTTTCACCTGATTGGTCATTTTTGAAGCTGTCTGAAGCTGTGCACCTGTGTTTCATCACAGCTGTAGGCTGCTTTCTGTGGACAGATCAGGCAAAATTTGTTACTTCTGTCTGCACCCACACAGTTTAATTGGAGCTCCAATAGACAGAGCCTTACCTGGTGTCCAAGCTTATGCCGCCCTACAGGGAGAGTTCTCTCAGCCATGTGCTTCTGCTGCTGCTGTCTCCCAGACTCCTTGTATTACTGCTTGGTCATAGATAAGTTTTTCTGAGGGTTTGTGCTGGGACAGGGGGAACAGCTGATGGGAGTAAGGCTGGGGGCATTATGGTGCTTGCAGGATGCAATTGGAATATCAAGATGTAGAGGTGAGTAGAGGTCCCTGGTGGGAGGGGGAGCCGCACATGGTAAAACCATCACTGCAGTCAAGCAGTGATAACTGCATACCCAAGAAATTTGTTTTACTGAAACCTTTACTGACAACCAAATTTTTTTACTTTCTTACCATGGTCATGTTAAACCCCTACATTTGAACTCAGCCCTTCAAACCAGGGCCTGGCAGAAGAATTGCATTTACATTATGTAAAACATACATAAGTCAAATTTGTGTTGATAAAATAGTTTGCCTATCAATAAAAAGCTTGCAGATTGTCAGCAAAAAAAAATTCTTGGTAGGTCAAGGGGGAGCCTAGTGGCAACAGTAAGAGAGCAAAGCAGGGAGTAGCACTAAACTGGAAGCCCAGGGGCTGCAGTTTAGCCCCTTGTTGGCTACATGATCCACCAGTTGGACAGTCCTGGACTACATAGCCCTCAAGGCCCCTTTTAACCCTATGATTCTATGATCATAACTAAATAGGTAAAAACCATCTGAGAAGTTACATTGGAATGATAAGTGATACCTGTACAATTGTGGTAATCTTTACGTGTACACACTAATTTATCTTAAATACCCACTTTGTGTTCTAAAGCTATGCAAACTACATATTGTATATTGAAACCCATAGTGCTCCTTCAAGTAACCACAAAAGGAATCCCCAGAGCCATATTCTATTTCATAGTCAAATACTCTCCTGGACTAGAAGCCTAGAAACCAACATATATCCTATATTTTGGATCCCTCTGGGAACAATACTATGCAGCTAATTTATCCATTCTGCTTTTGTGCAAGAGCTCCAGAAGAGGAAAAAGATATATATGTATAAGTAAAAAAAAAAAAATAGAAGAGAGACAGAACAGAGCTCTTAATGTTTTCTGAGCAAGATGTAATCAGTTGCCATAATACTGTATTGTTTGTTTGACATTTTTTTTCATGGTGGTTACTGTTACTTCATCCCTGAAAGGTTTCCAAGAAAAATGAGGGATTGCCCACAAGATAATCACCGTTATGTCTGACTTTCTGTATGTCATATAGTGTGTTACTAAAACTAATTCATATCTGTAGGCAGTATGTGAAGAAAATAAGAAATGAGTAATTATGATTGATTATTCTGTGATCAAATGGTTTCTACAAGGAAATTTTCCATCTGCAGGTGTACAGTAAAAATATTGTTCGAATGGAGAAATATTAGTCATAGTTGTTGTTTAGCAGTGTCGTGCATCACGGATAAGCTTAATGATGTCTAAATTCAGATAAATTTACAATCGCTGTCTCAGAAATGTATTTGCCAACAAGTAGAGATAGTACTGGTGGGCTCGATACAGGAGCACTCTGAATGTAAAGCACCATTTTTTCAATTTAATTTTTGTTTAACATCTGTAAGCAGCCAGAGTCATAGAGAAGTAGAGCTGGAAGAGACCTTGTGTAGTGATCCAGTCCAACCTCCTGCCTAAGGCAGGATCATCCTTATCCAAACCATCCTATACAAATCTATTGTTTAACCTGGTAGCAAAACTACACCCTAAAGGAACCCTAATGTCAACCCTAAAGCAATACCTTAATCTGCCACAGGTAAAGCAGGGGGACAGTGGTGGCCAACGTCTTGCTGCTGCAAAGGTTCTTAAAAAGAGGCTCAAGAGAACCCAGGAAGAGGTCCATGCTCCCTGCTACAGGGGAAGGCAAAAATCACCACAGTCCATGCCAATCTGACCATAGGGTAAAATTCCTTCCTGACCCTAAATATGGTTATTTGTCTGACCCTGAGCAGGGGAACAAGACCCTTTATCCAGGAACCTCCTATTTTCTATGGGACTTTATTCTACAAGTGATCCCATTGGAATAAATTTATGATTACAGTTACAGATCTGAACTTTAGTCGTATAACAAGTTTGAAGGGTGACAATTGAATCTGAAGTCAGTTGGCTGTGATCAGAATGGTCCATGTGAACAATGAAATGAGGCATTCTCCTCTCTGTCCCATCCACATCACAGAGAACAAAATTCCAACTGGCAATGCCCAGTAGAGATAAATGAATGAAAGAGCACTGAGAGTATTCTTACTAGGTCACAGATGGAGTTTGAAGTTCGTAATGTCATTCACCTGTACTTGATTGTTCAGTGAATTGGTAATTAAGGCAATTCTATAAATCTATCTCCTTTATGAAATTTGATGGCTTACATGCATTTGGGCATTTACTTTTTAGATTTTAGCTGTAATTTTTTAATATCCAGGTGAAGAAAAGAATCTATACAGATTTTATATGTGCTTGAAAATTTACTTGTAGTGGTTAACTTTTGTCCAAAGGAGAACATAAATTGTGTTACTTTGCTAAATTAAAGAAGTGTTCAGGAAAAAAGGTAGGCAGGACTTGTTTGGAAAGAGAGCCTTGTGTTTTTTTTTCCCCTGTCTCATGACTTATTATAGAACCCATTGCTCCTACATTGATGGGAAAAGTCAAAACACGTGCTTTCAGCTAACAAAAAAATAACACACAAAACAATGTTATTGCATGTGTAAAACAAAAGGGATTTTTTTTCCATAAGCCATATTCAATGTATTGTAGATTGCCACAAGGCCAGCTTCAGCTTGCTTCTGAACCCACATGGTCAGATAATCCAAACATAGTAGAAATACAATACAACACTGCTCTTTTCCTCCCAAAGCTTTTCATGAAACCACCATACGTCATGCAACAGGATAACAATAGATCATCCTAGCTCAAAAACTCTATCTAGCAAAAACAGAGTGTAAAAGACTTTTGTGTGTCATGACTGGTGAAACTTCACTATACATTTGAAGAGGGATACCTATCTGTGCTAAATATCTGTCATTAGAAGCCACATAAAAACTTTGTGACATTTTATCACTCTGTTAAGGCCATAAAGAAAATGAATAGTTATTGATATTTTGACATATAATAATTGCATATTTAAACACGTTCAACTGCAGCTCTGATCTGAAAAAAAGTCTGTGTAAAAATGGCTTATCTTACTCAACAGTTCTGCTCCCTATGTATATTCAGTCAGTCTGACTGTTAATGTATACAAAGTTTTTAGCATATGAAAGCCCTGCAGAAACAACACAGCCCTAGGAGAGGAAGCTGATTTTTTCTACAGGTAAATCATCCATGGCAATGTTAATTAACTTCTGACTGGATGTCTACCTGGGCAACTTCACTGTTTTCAAACTGTGCTTTCACTTACTCATGGGAAGCCCCCAGAAAGAATGGAGTTGCGTAGGATCAAATGAAGCAAGCCCTTGACCTGTGGAATCTCTATTACTGCCGTCCGTCAACAAACCCCACAGCTCAACTTTCAAATCTTGAAATGGCTTTGCAGAGTTGGCAGTTAGAAAAACCATCTTTTTACTTGTGAACTGAACACATTTTCCACAGAATCACTGAGTCACAGTAAATGTGGAAAACCACTCCCATATGATTTCCCAGAGAAGAGTTGTCATTCAATTCTTACAAGTTCATACAGTGGGAATTTATATACTCCATCTGAACACCTCCAAGTGCTTGACAAATGTTAATGAACAAACATTCAACACTTACCAAATAAGCAATTATTTTGATACTAGACAATTGCCTGTCAAGAATGACGGGGGTGGGGCTGGAGGTAGGGGGGGGCTGGGATGGAGTGCCACCACCTCACGCCCCATGCTGCTGCTGTTCTGCCTCTTGCAGGGAGTGGGCTAGGGGAGCCAAGGGCAGCGCTGCTGGCCTCAGCTCCTCCATCCTCTGTCTGGTCCTCGGCACGGCTTTGGAACCATGGCGGCGCTCCCCATGCTTGGAGCATTCTGATTGGCTGTTTCCGTCAGCCAATCAGAGTGTGAATAAAGTGTTACAGACAGACAGATGTAGGCTTTTATAATAATAAAATTACACTTGAAGAGCTTTACAATATTTTTTGATTCAATGCTCTTAATTGGAAGATCTCCCAGTACTTTAGCAAGAGAAAAACTAGGATTATGGAGGAACCAGGGTAAAGAAATGACTTGCTGATGGTCATATAGTAATTCTGTGACAGAATTATGAACAGAATCTTCTGTCGCTTTGTGATTAAACATGAGAATGTGCTCCATCTAGGTCCTAATAATGTATTTGCACTTTGGTGCATATATGTAATTATGTTGTACGATTCCATCATGAAAAGATGATGCAATTTAATATCAGTGGAGCAGACGTACCAGAAGATACTGACTTTATAAAGATGTTTTGATCTGCTCTTGGATCTCAGATCCTTAGCCTGTCAGGCTGAAACTTGTCCCCCCTCTCAGTTCTGCATCTTTTAGGAGGAGCAAGGCCAGTCTGAATCTGAGACCAACTTCTCATATCTCAGTATAATTTTGTTTCTTTTCTAGTGGTGACAGAGGTGCATTTACAACTGTTTCAGACCTCTACTACCTTTGAACTTCATTTTAAGCAGCATTTCTGCATTATGTAATAGATTTACCTTGGGTTTTTTTGGACCCTGAATCCCCAGTGTGGCTTTTTTGTAGTAGTATCTTCCTTTGAAGCTTTTAGTTGCATGGCTATAAATATGTTTGGCTTGTCTGTGCATCTCTTTCAGTGAACCGAGCTGTTGGTCTGTTAATTTCCTTTTCATGTTGATATACTGGTAACTAGTTTCTAGTTTGGGTACTTCTCTTGCTATGATAGAGGCCATTGTCTGTCTTTATCTTTTCCTTTCTGTATTCTACTGATGTGATATTCAAAACACAGAGTTCTTTGGGACTGTTAGTATCACTCCCTGTACTGAAGTTACTACCCTAGACTCTCTGGACATATTAGAGCACCTCAGATTTCCTGAGACCCCCAAATCAGACTTTGGAATCCTTCAAAGATTTCTGGCTCAAAGCTGTAGCTGAACACAGCATCCAAAGTGAGCCTTTTAATCCGTGCCTGGCAGAAGGAGGTTTTGAAGTTTGGGATATCAGCATAGAATCATCTTTCAAACATCAAGTTAATGTGTCCACTCATTTTAAAGAAGTGACTGGATTTTGAGTTCACGATGTCCCTATAAATTCATTTGCAGAATTGTTGTAGTGTTGCTGAAGCAGTGGTGGTGCAGAGAATATGCGAGAAGAATATCTGTTCTTGTACTAACTGAATAGTTGGAAGAGATGTTAGCAAGTGTTTGGGCACAAAATGCTCTTCTTTAGGTCTGGGAAAATAAAAAAGATACTGCAGTATTGAAAAGCTTCTAGCATTTGCTGTGTAAATGTGAATTTTGGACAGTACAATTAATCTCAATCCTTTCATGAACCCTCAAAATGCAGGAAGAAAGATTCAAATCTGAATTCATAGTCAGTCTTAAAAGGTCATCTTTTAAAATCATATAATACTTTATGTTTAACTTCCTTTCACTCTTTGTGTATCTATATTTAGATACTGAAGGGCTCTCACAGAAAAGTTAAGGTTGTACTTTTAGTTAAGTAGATTTAAGCCATCTGCAAATTTTCTTCTTTAACTTATTTTACTTAGACCTTTGATGTGAAGTTATATGTAAATGCACTTACGAACAAAAACACAAGATGGCAGTGCTGGGTTCATCAGCCTAGCACAGTGGTGCTCAACCTTTCGTCCTGTAGGTCAGATAAAGAGCAGAAAGATGGTATGCATGCAGGATTGGACCCCACATGCCAGGATCAGGCCCCAGGGCTTGGGGCCCTGTGCCACCCTGCCTGCTGGATTCAGGCTTTCAAACCTTTGAAACATTCCAGCATGCTGTCTCTGCCTGGTCCTGCCTATAAGGATTAGGCCCTAGGATGCCCAGTTACACATGCTCTGCCCAGTCCCACATGCTGGAATTGGGCTCTGGGGGCCCCACAGTGCCTCCACCCCATCCCAGGGGTGGCAGGGATTGGGCTCTGAGGCCCCATGCTGGGATTGGACCCTATGCCACCCTGTGCATTCAATCTAGCACAGGTCATGGTCTGTGGGGCTTTCCATGGGCCAGATACATGGCACAGGGGTCAGATCTGACCTATGGGCTTGGGGTTGAGCACCCCTGCCTAGCATAACAGAAGAGCCAATCATAGTCTTCTGCACAGTGAAAATGAGATAGGCAAAATATTAAGAAAATATTTATCCATCGAGCAGTAGGAAGAGTCACTGTAACCCACAGATAATGCCACAATCTAGATAAAAAGCCAAATTCTGATTCATTACCCTGAGAGAGAGAAATCTTTTATTTAGCTAACTTATCTTCATACTGATGAGAAAAAGCAGAACTGATAGTAAAATTTGACCCCATTTCTATTATTTATTTATTTATAATAAATACATTCTCCGTCAGTGGTGGGGATGGAGCTGGCGAGCACCCTTGGATGCTGAGCAGTGTCGGTGGCACAGATGGCACGTGCCCCCCCCCCAGGTGTCCCTGCTACTGGTCGCCTGTGGGGGAGACTGTTCTAGAGGTGTAAGGCGTCCTCCAGGACATGCTGGGGCGCATCGTACTCTAGGTGCATGACCTCCTGGAGGTGATGGTGGGGTTCTTTGCTTCCTCTAGTGCACTGGGGCACTGGACAGGACCCACATCCCTGTCACCTGCCTGTCCCACAGGGACTGCTTCTACTATAGCCAGAGGAGCTTTCACTCTGTTGTGCTCCAGGCTGTCATTGACCACCGTGGTGACTTCACCACCGTGAGTCCCAGCTGGGTGGGCAGTGCCTACAACACCCGCATGTTTCAGAACTCTGCCCTGCCAGCCCTAGTACAGAGTGGGTGCTTTGTGCCTGGGGTGCTGGACTTCCAGCTGGGTGCTGTGGTGGTCCCACCCCTCCTCATCAGGGATCCCTTATGCCCTTCTCCTTTAGCTCATGGAGCCCTACACCAGCCAGCTGGACCACCACCAGACCCACTTCAACTGGTACCTGGGCTGGACCCATGTCCTTGTGGAGTGCACCTCTGGCTGGATCAAGGGAGGCTGGTGTACCCTCACTGCCCACCTTGAGTTCATCAAGGAAAACATCCCCTGGGTCACTGAGCACTGTATAACATCTGCAAGGCCTGGGGGGAGGTCTTCTGTGAGACCTGGGCGGAGGAGGTGCAGCGAGCAGAGGATGCCTGGCAATGGGAGCACCAGCTGTGACAACAGTGGCAGGCCACCACCACTGAAGCCCAGGGTGAGCTGCACACCCACCACTGGCAGCCAGAGCACTGGGTACACGAGGTGCCGGCCGACCACCATCTCCTGCACTCCCTGCTGTATCCCACCTGGACAGCTGCCCATAGATCCCCACCCTGCCAAGCACCCCCAGTACCATGCTCACTGAAGACAGTTCTCAGAAAAACACGTCATTGTCTTTACAACAAACAGACCCCGTCCTCCTTCCCCCACAACAGAACCCGTCTCCCCTCCCTCCACAATAACAGAGCTCCTCCACTACCCACCCTACTCACCAACAGTCAAACACCTTCTCTTTCCTGTGCAAACTATTTACAATGTGGTTTGTGTGTGTGCCCTCGTGGGGTGGGTGGCTGTGGGGTGGGGGCTCCTAGGGGGTGGAGCCTGGGGACAGGCAGCCAGCACCCCAGCTCCTGGCTGTTCCCCCATAGGTGCACATGCCACAGTGAGTCCAGTGGGCAGGGGGCTCACCCAGGGGCAATGGTGGCTGCTGGTCCCCTAGTGTGGGTGTCTCCCCCTCTGGCAGCTGGTGACCAGGGCCAGCAGGGCTGCCATACAATCCTGGTTCTGCTGCAGGCAGTTCTGGCTCCATACCTGCATGGAGCTGGGGAAAGCAGTGGCACTGGGCCCAGCTGGGGGGCTGGGTGGTGGGGGGGACCCAGGGTGGGGGCTGGGGCAGAGCTCCTGGCTGGCAGAGGCAGTGCTGCACCTTCACCCAGGCCCATGAGGGGGCCTCCTGCTGGGAGCTGGGTGTGGCTACCAAGGGGCAGGTGGTGCTAGGGGCAGGGCAGCAGGTGGCACAAAGGCCACCGGCAGGGCCAAGACAGTGTCCAGCACCTGGCAGTCCTCCTCCGTGCCCTGCACTGCCCTAGCCACAAATGTGCCCTGCTCCTGCAGGGCCTCCACAGGCTCATGCTTCAGGACCAGGAGCTGTGTCCTGAACTCCCAGTCCTCCTGGTCCCGTACTTCCTCATGCCAGTCCTGAACATCCTTGAGGGTGACATCCTCCCCCCACCACCTGTCCTGCCAGACAATGTCCTCTGCCTGCCCTGTCTGTGCATCCACCTGCTGGTCCTTCGTGGCTGTCACCAGCTGGTCCAGGAGCAAGGTCTGATCCTGGGTCCTCCTCCTGCAGAGCTGATGCATTCCCAGGGTCGTGGCTGCGGGCGGTAATAATTTGAACTGGTGTATACAGCCAAAGGTCTCTAAACACCCCAAAGAGTGCTCTAATCACTACAGCTTCAGAAAAGAAGGTGGGAAAAGACCTCTTAAGGTCCTTATGTTCTAGATGTCTAGTGCTGATAACACACTTAGCATGTTCTGTACTGATATTGCAATTCAACATGTAAAACTATAAAAATGTTACCACTGTGCATCATGTTGATAGTAACCCAGTACTTAGCTCTGTTCTGTATTCAGTAACTATCTTTTAAATTCAAAATAACAAAAGGTTTAAGTTAACTACCATTTACTTCCATTGGAGCTGGATCTCTTCCTCAAAACCTTCAACACTTTCGTAATTAAACTAATATGTTTTATGCTGGAGCATGGCAAACAGGCACCTGGAATAATAGAAAAATGTTTGTTTGGCCTCTTTATTTTTGCTGTACTGAGAATGGTTTAAAATAATAACTTGTGCTGACCTGTGCACTGTGCACAAAATATTTTGTACAAAATTGCTACCAGAAACTTTAAGTTCTTCTAAAGTTCTAATAAACAGATTAATCTCATGTTACGTGTAAATGTTTCCTATTCCACTCATTTGCACTCTGACCCATCTAGTTATTTTTCTTTCCAATACCTGTCTTTTGACTTCTTATACATACATAAGAAACACACAGATATTACAGTATGGAAACTGAAAGGTAATTGTTTTGAAATCAGCACCCACAACTTTGGTTTTTTTTAAATTTAAATATTCTTCTTTATCAATAGCTACATTTCTCATGGCTTGAAGCATCAAGTGTTGTCATATGGGAATGTCCACAGTTAGCTATACCACTATAATTAAAAACAGTGTTGACCAATATATATTATTCTTTACACTAAAACAATGTTTACCACTTGTACACAAAATTTACTATGCACAGGATTTGGGCAGCTGAGTCAGTCTAACGTGGTTCCCTAACCATTCAAGCCATAAAAGCTAATGACATAGTTAAGGCAATTTCCTCATTAAAAAAAAATGTGATGACTTATTAGTACTTCATTCATTTTGATTTGAGACCAGACATCCACATTCCCATAGTTAAGGCAAGTTCCTCATTAAGAACAATATGATGAGTTATTAGTACTTCATTCATTTGGATTTGAGACCAGACATCCACATTCCCACAGAACAACAGAATATTTTCTTTTATGATCATAGGCAAAACTGTACAGTCAGTAAGTAATATGGTTGCCTCTGAGAGGCTGGTACACTATATTTGCAATGTCTTGACAACAGAGAAACTGTACTCTGATGATTCAGTCTACTGTACTTTTCTGTTTCCTATTGTGGGATAAGGCAGTCCTTTTCCCCCTAACCACAACTCATGCATCTTGTTAAACTAGTAATTCATTCTGAGACACCATTTTATTATTTCCACATGCAATAATTAAATCAAAATTCATGCAAGTAGAAATCCAAACTGGAAGAGATCAAGCAGTTAAGTTGCTAAGCTGACAGTCATATGATTTTGTTATGTTATATGGATATTTAGTGGGCAATACATGATAATGCTGAGCTTGTGTAAAAACCTGGGTTCAAGGGTAGTGATCGAGGCCATGGAGCTTATTCTAGGTTTACCTCAGTTGAGTCCGGCTTGTAATTAAATTATTTAATTTATAGGTGCTAATAATTAAATACTAAATACTTTAATTATTTATTAAGTACCAATTCTGCAGTCCTTACTCAGGAAAGGTTATCTGCAGATATGATCCAGGTATGCAGATCACTCAAACTTTCATTTTGCTGGGGGTCTACATGTATGCTGATAGCACTGTAGGTCAGAGATGGAGTCTGAGGAGTGTGGCTAAGGTATATGTTGATTTATGGTGACTCTCTCAGTGAATATGAGCAGAGCAGGGTAGACCAAAACAGGAAAACATTGTTTTGACCCTTTTTCTGCTATGCCTGCAAGACTGAATCTGGGTCACTGGCTTCCATGAGAGTTTTTCTTTAATAAAGAGTACAAGAATAGGTTCCTAATTCAGCAAAGTAGCTAACCATGAGCTTAACTTTAAGCACTAAAGGAATCCCATCATTCTTCTGCCCAGCAGTCAAGCATGCCCAGCATGACCCCGCATGATCAGGGGGCAGCAGGGCAGGCCCTACGAGGAGAGGCTACGGGACCTGAACCTGTTCAGCCTCCGCAAGAGAAGGCTGAGGGGGGATCTAGTGGCCATTTACAAACTAGTCAGGGGGGACCAGCAGGCATTGGGGGAGTCCCTGTTCCCCCGAGCACTACCAGGAGTGACTAGAAATAATGGCCACAAGCTGGCAGAGGGTAGATTCAGACTAGCCATCAGGAGGCGCTACTTCACTGTCAGGGCGGCTAGGATCTGGAACCAACTTCCAACCAAAGTGGGGCTGGTTCCTACCCTGGGGGTCTTTAAGAGGAGGCTAGATGAATACCTTGCTGGGGTCGTTTGACCCCAGTACTCTTTCCTGCCATGGCAGGGGGTTGGACTTGGTGATCTGCTCAGGTCCCTTCCGACCCTGCCTGACCAACTATGAAACTATGTGCTTTACTGTTTTCCTTAGCAGAAATGGGATCTTGTGCTTAAGATAATGTGTATGTCGAAGAGTTGTGACTGATTGAAGCCCATATTTATTTAAGAAACCAACGTAAAGACACACTGGGTCAAGAAAATGAAAATAATCTAACTGGGGAATATTCAACAGACTTAGCAAGGTACATTGAGTGCCTAACCTTAAACCTAAAAGTAGGTCTGTTCATATTAATGGTATTACTTACAACATACTTAAAGCTAGACAGCCACCCTGCTAAATTGGGGCCAAAGCCAGAAGGGGGGGAAAATGACATGGTCCAGTTTATATTTAAAAGTCATAGAAATATCTAAGTAGAGAGAATGGTAAAGAGCATTTTCTCTCTGAAAACTGATTTAAAATGACACTATAGACCCTGGTTGATGTGCAAATAAAGGCATGATGGGATCTGATGTGTGATCCCCTCAATTGCACATGCCCTGCCACATGCAAGGCAGGAGGTGTGATTGTGGGATTACAAATTAGATCACATCACACCATATTGCTGTGCTCCCAGGCACCCCCTGCACTATCAGGTAGCAAGATCCCACCACTGGCAGCCCTGTTAATTGATCTGAGCTCCCAGCTGTGGGAACTCACCATGTGCTTCCATGACTAGGAGCCCTGTCAGCTGAATCTGGGGTTCCAATCGCAGGAGTGCATGTTGTTGGGAGCTCCATCAACTGATGGTCCCACCATGGGGGGATGCATGGTGTATCCGCATTATTGGGAGCCTGGATCAGCTGGTGGGGCTCCCAGCTCTGCTCCTATGACTGGGAGCCCCAGCCTGGGCACACATTCAATTAATAGTGTGATAGGAACCAGCCACAGCTCTTCTTCTTCTCATGTCCTTGCCATAAACTATGTTTTTCCAGAACTGTGCATGAGCACTTGCTCTTTCCATTGCTGCAGTGAGGTCATCCTTCACGTAGGTCTTACCAAGGACTCGGCAAACAAGCAGGTCATTCATATATTCATGTCATTAGAGTACCTCCATTTGATCATGTTTGTTTTTGATTTTCCAGTTTGCATGCACAGGTGATCTAGGCATTGCCATGTTGGCCAGTTTAGCTCAGCCCCTCTGGGAAGATCCTTTTGGGGTTCCAGGTCCAATTCAGAGCACCTCTTTGGACATAATCTTTCTTTCCATAACTTTGGTCATGCCCTGTTAGCCATCGTGTCCAACGGTACAACACTGGTCACAAAACTCTTAGGTACTTTAAGCCATTTAGTTAGTTCTGTGTGACCATACAGTGGATGCCTGGGGTCTTTCCTTTGCTTCAATCTTACTTTTCAGCTCGCTATCTTTCTTCTGCTATCAGATGGTGCAATGCCAGCCAGTAAGTATAGGCTATCCTTTGGAGTTGGCTTTAGACATCCTGTTTTTTCATGACAGCTATTGTTTAGAACTGGATCTAGTTTCTTGGCATGAACTGATCTTTCCTATACTGGACATGCATACTCTGCAGTGGAGTAACACAAGGCAATAGCAGTGGTTTGTAATGTAGCTGGATTTACTCCCCCTTTTGACCAGCTTTCAAAGTATGTTGTTGCTAGCACTGACTTTCTCTTTTGTCTTCTCTACACATGCTTGGAAGGTAAGTGTTTGGTCTAATGTAACCCCCAAGTATACAGGGGCCTGGTCATCAGTCAGTAGGATTCCATCCCAGGTGATATTTAATTTCCACTTGGCTTCTCTATGGTGTAGGTGAAAAGTTGTGACTTGCCTCTTGTTTGGGTTAGTGCGAAGCTGGTTTTTATTGTAGTAATCTGAGAGGTTGCTCAGTGCACTTGTCAGTCTGTTCTCACCAGTCACAAAGTCCTTCTCTTGTGATGTGATGCATAGATCATCAGCGTATTTTTTGTGTAATAACTTTCTGGCTTATTCCTTGTTTAATCATGCATTAATTGCATTAATGTGTGGCTGGGTAACAAGTTGTGATTAACTGGTTAATCATGTCTTAAGTGTAATATGTGCCAGGAGCTTATGTGTTGCTGTAAGGCCTGAGGAAAGATACTGTCACACACGAAAGCTTGCCGTTGTCTAAACTAAGTGTAGCCTGGGTACACCCAAAGGCATGCCCCGTCCGCAAATGGAAGGGAAGAATGGTCAGGCGGTAGTGCTGTGAGAGGGATCTGGTCGTCTCTGTACCAGTTCCTCTTTTCCCTACAAAGCCAGGCCAGGACAAGATGGCTTAACTATTTACAAATTTATTAACATATAACGTGTGTGTGTGTGTGTATACACATATAAATATATACATAGATACAGGTGAAACCTTCAACTGAGAATAAATATTTAAAATTCAACTTTACATACAATGTTATCTTCAATAATCAACAACCTGGGAACAGTACCACCACCAGTGGCCTCAAGCCCCTGCAGGTCAATAGTGATCCCTAAAACAATAAGTGAAAGCAAATGCCAACAGTCCACATCTGCCACAGGTGAGCAGGTGGATCCTGGAACAGGTAAATGCAGGTAAGTACAACAATATTACAGAATAAACAAGAGGTAACTATTTACAAATTGTGACAAACCATTAACCAAGAAACATTAGATAAGATATATCTATACATATACTCGTGCTCACAAAATAGTAAGCTTAAAACAACCTCATAACAAAATATAAGGTGCAAACTGACAAAATGTAAGGCGATCTTACACAAGCATACAGTTGGTCCAATAAAAGATATCACACACAAGAATCATTTCTTCTTTCATACCTCCTGAACCATCATGAAAAACATCACCTTAACACTATGTGTTGACATTTTACAGGATTTTAGAGCTAGCTCAATTTTTTTTATTTCATAATAAAAAGGATATTTGCCCCCTCTTAACAGGCAGGTCTGCAAACTCAGCTTAGGATCTTAAAGTCAAGTTGTATCTTGCCTAGATACATGCATCATCACTAGTACTAAATCTTATTGAATAATACTTGGCAATAATGGAATCCAACAAATGTAAAAGTAGTAAAATATTGGGTGTGTCAATAAACGTAGCAAGTGTGACTTGGAGCTCATGCACAAAGCTGAACTTCTGAATAAGAAAGAGTCATTTTTCCAACTATAACTTGTATATTAACATGTGGGTCAGAGGTCTAAATATTAGAAAGTATTTAACCAGTCTCTTGAGAAGAACTGGTAACCCACACCAGCTCTTCTTATTTGTGGGCAGTTGTATAGGCTGCAATACTATCTCTGACAAGCAAATGCTTGTGTGCAAAGGTCAATTAGCAAGGGGTACTTTTTCACTGGGATGTTAGCTTTGTTGGAAGATCCTTGCCACAGGTACTGGAAGCAGTAATGTGCCTTACCATACAAGGAAAGCCTGCAGGGCACAACTTCTGTTCTGCACGCTCGACTAAAGATAAGCTGCTACAAATAGCCCTTAGAAAAACATTCAGGTGTATTTGAACAAACCAACACACAGGCAAAAACTCCCTCAAACAAACAATTCTCTCCTCCTCCCTTTAAAGTGTAGATTGGAATGTTTTTTTAAATTTATGTATCTGCCTGTATTGGAAATTTTTTGTTCCTTGTCCTTAATGTTCCGGGACCAAATTCTCAAATCTGCTCAGCATCCACAGTTAGGCTAGACTAGAGTATTGAACTTGACTGGATCTGGGGCAGGTGGTGATAGCAGCAGGGGTTAATGCAGCCCTTACATGTAGCCCCAATAGGACTCTGTTAATGGGAATTCAGAGATGGGCCTCACCCGCTTTGCCCCACCTCTAAATTCCTGTCGCTGCCCCCCTCTGCCCCTTGAAGACCTGCAAACTGGGTCAAACAGCTTTTGAAGTTGTATGTGGCCTGTGAACCATATCTTTGACACCCCTGGGCTAGACTATTCAAAGGGCTCAGCTCCCATTTAGTTAACGAAATTAAGCATCACTGGTGGTTCTTATATGACTCGTTAGTTTCTTTTGACCTTGAGATGAAACAGGCTTAATTTGAAATCTTGGTTAAAATCATTCTTAATCCCTAGCTAGTTTACCTTTGTCAAGTAATATCGTGAAGCTGAGCAATCAGAAACCACAGTAATGCCAACCACTGCCTGATTTTGAGGAGGAAGAGTGAGGACTTAAATCAAGATTAAAATCTATTTCCCTCTTTGGTACTATCAAATATTAAAGTTGCAATAAAATCACTGAATGGATCATAAATCAGCTTTGTCTATGAATATCATTGCTTCTGTGGATTTTTTAATTTATCATAGGAAGAAACTGGGAAATAGGGGATAATTGGAATGGATAGCAGTCTTTTCATTGACTTGAACTGTTGTCGGATCAGACATTGAGGAATTTAAAATCTACATCTGACCAAAGTTCTGTGTAACCTCCTAAGTTTGTAAATGCTTTGTGCCAAACAAACAAAAGCTAATTACAGTGAGCTTATGGTTGATATGCTTCATCATCTATACAATAATTTGCTACACAGATAGATCAAAGATTTCCTTTAAGTCAGAAGACAAAGGGAGTTTTATGATGAAGTCATGACAGCTGTTTTTGCTAAACTGAGTGAAGGAGTGACTGGCTCTATGCTTGAGAACCAAGAGATAAAATATGTTGAAAGGAAAATCTCAATCACCCATAGTCATTTTTGTTATGGGAGGAAGTTGTTTTGATCAGTGACATCAATTATTTTCATTGAAATCTGAAAGACCTGTATGAATGTAATGGTAGAAGAAAACTTTTTTTTCTCAGAATAGAAAGGGAAAATAACTTCTTTGACCTTCTAGTTGACTGAGATAGAGTGTAAGGAGACTCAAAGAAACTAATATCCACACAATTGTGCATGGTGAAGCATTTTTACACTGTTTTTCTCATGTAAAGAAAACCAAGAAAAACAGAACCATTATGATTTGTACCCACCTACAGACAAAGTCTGAGAAAAATCCTATTTCTTGGTCTGTCTAGTGGGAATATTTTTCCTCCCTTATAAGATAAATATGTTGAGTAGTCTCCAAGGACAATAGTTTTTCATCTGTGAAAACAAATTTTAATCTTTCTCCAATTTCTTCTTCCTTCCCTTCCTCCCTTACTGCATCTTTTATCCTTATTCTTTTGGCCATCAGCATTCTCCCTTGTGAAGTCCTCTTGTGCTCTTATACATTATCTAGGGTAGAAAATAGCTTGAGGCAGGTACAATAGGCAGATTAATAGGGATTCTTTTATATCCTTTATAGACTTTTAATTGATTTTAATATGAAAGATAATTGGAAAAAACATACATATTGAAAAAGTGAATTGCAGGGCAATTAAATTATATATAAAAATGAATCACTGATGATTACATGATATTTAAACTGAACGTGTATCTAATAAAGGGAATATAACTCCCCCTTGCCACCACCACCACTGAAGGGCAATGGGATCCAGCTGGGTCTAGGCAATCCACAAATTGCACTCATTCTGTTCTGGTTCTTTGGCACATAGGAACTGCTGTATTTGTACTTTTGTTATTCTTTTACGTATATGGTACTTACTGATTACCTATAGTTGGTTTGTTTCTAGTAAAAATAATAGCTGTTTGCCTCCTTAAACTCTCTTGTCGAATGAGCTTCCTAGTCTAAGAATAGCAAGAATACCATGCAACATACAAAGAAAAGTGTATAGGCTTATGTTGTAAGTGGTCATGATGGAAGGTAGTGTCTGGACTGCTTCAGTGTTACACCTTTTATTTTCATGCAACGAAGAAGTAAATTCAGCCTTGCCTACTGTGACAGCTTAAGACACAAGTAGTTTGGGGACATTCTTTGGCTTAGCAGGGAACTCTTCAGTAACATAAATCACAAAAAGAAAGCTTATAAGAAATGGGAACTTTGACAAATTACTAGGGAAAAATATAAGAGCATTGCTTGGGCATGCCGGGATGAAGTCAGGAAGGCCAAAGTGTGATTAGTATTGCAGCTAGGAAGAGATGTGAAGGGTAACCAGAAGGGTTTTTATAAATATGTCAGTAGCAAGAAGAGGATCAGGGAAAGTGTGGGTCCGTTACTGAATGGGGGAAGCAACCTTGTGACAGAGGATGCAGAAAAGGCTGAAGTGCTCAATGCCTTTTTTGCCTCAGTCTTCACAGGCAAAGTCAGCTCCCAGACTGCTGCACTGGGCAGCACAGTTTGGGGAGGAGGTGAGCAGCCCTCAGTGCTGAAAGAATAGGTTAGGGACTCTTTAGAAAAGATGGCCATGTACAAGCCCATGAGGCCAGGAGTGATACACTCAGGGGTGTTGAGGGAGTTGACTGATGCAATTGCAGAGCCACTGGCCATTCTCTTTGAAAACTCATGGTGAAAAGGAGAGGCCCAGGATGATTGGAAAAAGGCAAACATAGTACTCATGTTTAAGAAAAAAACCTGAAACGCCCCCAGACTCTCCGGCTCCTGTGGTGGCCTTGGGGCTTTGGGAGGGTTCATGGAAAAGCCCCCCACATGGTGTGGGGCAGCCATGGGGGGGGACTGGGATAGGGGCAGGGGTTGGGGGGCTTGTGGCAGTGCCCCCTATGCAGCATGGGGGCAGTGGGGGGCAGCAGGGATCGCCCCCCGCCCGGCAGCACCCGGTGAGTTCGGGTTTTTTTTTTCCAAAGTGCCGGGAGCTGGGGCGGGCAGGACAGCCATTGCCAGGCTGGGAGAGGGGCAGGGGATGGGCCTGTGTGATTCAGAGATTCAGCAGCAGCCGAATCTCCAAATCAAATTCAGCCAAATCAATTCGGGACAGAGATTCAAATCACCGAATCGAATCACTGTCCCACAAATTGTCCGAATCCAAAGCAAATACTAGCTTCTTCACACAGGCCTGGCCTTGTTGCCAAGAAGGCTAATGGCATACTGGGCTGCATTGGTAGAATTGTTACCAGCAGGTCAAGGGAAGTGATTATTCCTCTCTGGTCAGACCCCATCTGGAGTACTGTGTTTAGTTCTGGGCCCCTTACTATAGAAAGGATGTAGACAAATTCGAGAGAGTTCAACAGAGGGTGACAAAACTTGTTAGGGGACTGGGGCACATGACTTATGAGGAGAGGCTGAGGGAACTGGGCTTATTTAGTCTGGAGAAGAGAAGACTGATGGGCAATTTAATAACTGCCTTCAACTACCTGAACAAGGGTTCAAAAGAGGATGGAATTAGACTGTTTTCAGTGGTGGCAGTTGATAGACTGAGAAGCCATGGTCTGAATTTGCAGCAAAGGAAGTTTATGTTACATATTAGGAAGAATTTTCTCATGAGAAGGGTAATAAAATGTAACCTGGGTGGTATTCCAAGATGTACCTCCTCTCCAATTGAAGGGATCAGAGCAGGTGCACAAGCGCTGTGGGAGGTGTAGGGACCCTCCTTCCCCTATAGAGCAAAGCGAGACCACCAATGGGGACTTAACCATATGCCTTTTAATGAGAAAATAGTAGTGGGAACCTAACATGTATAAACCAGGGGGTATAGGGGACACTACAACGCCCCAACGGGGCAGGATTCAATAAACGTTAGACACTTACAATCATACACATATTCATCCAGTTGACAAAACACAGGGTTGACAAAATATAAAACACAAAGAGCACAACAAACAATACTGGTTGGTGAAATATAAAATGCACAAAATACAAAATGTCAAATAACCAGAAATATAGGGCCTAGGTACCTGAAGTGGGGAAAGAGGGAAAACACAATGATCCCCTTCCACTGCAACAAGAATAAGAATTTCTCCCTGTCACTTCACTCACGCCAGCTCGGACTTAAACTCAGGTCTCCCACCTGGCAGGCAGAAACACTATCCCACAGCCACCAGTGCTAGGAGTGCTCTAAGCTGCTAGGGGTTTTGACCTTCCAGGAACCCCTGCCTCACCTCAAGCTTCCTAGCCTCCTGCTGGAGCTGGGGAGCCTGTCCTGCTGGCCACAGCCTCTCATAGGCGATTTGGGAGCCCAGCAGGGAGCCTCTCCTGCCGGCCACACACTGTGCTGCTGAGGGTCCTACTGCTGCCTGCAGGTCCCACTCCTTCAGGCTCTTCTGGGGCAACTGCTCCCGCCCCACTGGCCCAGCTCTTGCCAGCTCTTTGAAACTCCTTCCTCGTGGTCCCTCACTGCTCATTCTTGAGTCAGCTGCGCTGCCCTTTTTATCCCCCTCCAGGTGACCCAAGGGGCCAATCAGAGGACATGGAGGGTGAGTCTCTGGGGCCTGATTGGTGAGGAAAGGGAATCCCAAGCCCTCCAATCATCTTTTGCACTTTCAAAACCCCTGGAACAAATCATTACCAGCTAGCCCATCACAAAAACATTGGAACAGGTTACCCAGAGAGGTGGTGGAAGCTCCATCCCTGGAGGTTTTCAAAACCTGGCTAGACAAACATTTTTCTGGATTGATCTAGTTGGGGATGGTCCTGCTTTGAGCAGGGGGTTGGACTATATGACCTGAAGTCCCTTTCAACCCTCATTTTCTATGATTCTATGATAATGGCAAATATGTACAATTATCAGAATGTTTGAGCCATCTGTTTTTTTAGTGAGACATGCAGTGAAATGTAGTTACCCTGGGTGAAATGCAGCTTCTTTTGGTCAGTTAAAATCCTTTGGCTAAATTTTAGTACAGGAAAAACTCACTTTGTAAATTCATAGAATATGAGATTTCTTATATTTGCTTGCTCGCTCGCTTGCACATACACTCTCTCTCTCTCTCTCTCTCTCACACACCGCGCACACACACACACACACACACACACTATGCTTATCATTATATTTGAGGTGGTTCTTCAGGGTTTCAATATATGAGATGTATTTCAGAATCCTGTTAGTGTTATACTGTGGACTATATTGTAATACTTCTGTATTTAACAAGGCTGTTTTCAGGATAATTAAAATCTAATGTCCTTTGGGATGGTAGGATGAAAGACAACACATTAATGAAAATTTCTTTTTTAATTACCTAAGACTTAAGATTTAATACATTTTATAGCAAACAAAAATGTACCTGTGGGAAATATTGATCAAATGGAGAGTTAAAGTCATCATTTGGTAAATAACTTCCTAGTTATTGAAGTCTAATCTTGTAAATGATATGCAGCAAACAAGTGAAAAGAGCAAATGGAAATTGCCCAAAAACATTATGATTTTTTACTTATGCTTCTGACATTTGAAAGTCATCTTAGGTGGAAAAATATGTCTTAGCAACTTTCTGTGGCAACCTAAAAACCATTCTAATTTATTGAAAAAATGTCTGTGGCATTTACCCAGAATATTTTTACATGTAGTATTGATCAAAACAGAGTTGAAAAGAAAAAGAACTGAGGGAGACAATGGCCATTTTACTATGAGATGAAACATTAGAGTCAATAAACATTGTTGTGCTTTTTCTTCTAGAAGTAAATTGGACATTTTTATTATATCTGTCTGGTTGGTCCAGCAGAGTCCTCATCTTCATGTATATGTTGTATGTTCAGTTTCCAGCTACATGAAGTACATGCAAGTACATGCAGGGTATTCAGAGCATGAAGACCTCTTCCAAGAGGACCTCATGCCTGGTGATGATGGTGGCAAAGCCCATCTTTTACACAACAACATAGTAATTGGAGCAATCGCCTAGGAAACAGGAGACCCAGGCTCTATACCAGAGGTGCTCAGCCATCTGCCTGGGGCTAAATTTGATTTGTGAAGTGGTATATCCAGCTTGGTACTCTTCCACATTCAGGGTCACTCTGCAGCTGGCTCCTGTGTGTGGGGCTGCACTGTGGCTAGATCTAGCCCATGAGGCTGGATCTAGGGTACAGAGATGAGCCAGTGCACAGGGCCAGGCTGGGGCCAGATCCAGCACCAGGGGTTATACTATGGTCAGATCCAGGGCAGGGGCCAGAGACAGGCTGTGAGGCTGGCCCAGGGCATGCAGCCAGATTTAGCATGCAGGGTTGCATCTGCAGCCAGATTTGGCATGTGGAGTTGGGCTGGCATATGGGGTCACAACTGCAGACCATTCCCCTGCATAGACCCCATGCTTGATCCAACCTAGAGACTGTTCCTGCCTGAAGGATCTGGCCCATAGCCTGGCCCTTGCCACGCATCTAGCCCACATGGCTGGTGCTATAGACCCTTCTCATTCTGACGGGATTCAAAGAAGACCTTCTACTTTTCCCAGAAGAGTGTTCTAGCCCTCAGGTTATTGAGTAATATGTTCTTCCTTTGCAAGCTGGGCCACCATGCAACCAAAAAGGCAAGACTCATGTGGCCAGAAGGACAGCAAGTGAGAGGAAGCCTTACTCTGTAGGCTAATGGCACTGAGCTGGGAGGGGCAAGACAGATTCTTAGAAGTGCTCTAATTTTTTTAACCAATAATTATTTAATTTAAAATGAATAAATAGTTCTAGGAGTAGGGACTGGAACACAGGTCCCTTTCTAGCTGTAAGTTTTATCTAGTAGGCTACAGTGTTATGCTCCCACTTGCTTACTCTTCTATTGGTCATATATGGGTTATATTCCTGACTGACCAGTGGTTCAGCTTCAACGGGACTGAGCGGAGGGTGTCTCTCCTGACTATTCTTTGGCATAGTGGTTAGGGTATTTTCCCAGGTGATGTAGATTTGAATCCCCTCAAGTTGAGGAAGGCCTAGAACCAAGATCTCCCACTTCCCAGGTGAGTGCTGTTACCACTAGGTTGTATTAAAAAAGGAACAGCAGGATCACAACATTTTAAAAGCAAATTTATTGCATCTGCTGCATTTGGAACTGAGAGTAATACTGTTGATATGAATTAGACATGCTTCAAACAATTCACAAGGATCTGGTTACTTTGGGACTTCGCTGGAGTTTAGGCAATGCTCTGTTCACTGGATTACAGTAGCTAGGTGCTGGGATACTTTGCACATGTGGAGAAGCTATGTTTAGATGCCTAGGGAACTATGCAGTTTAAAATGCAGGTGAGTGAATTTCTAATGGCTATTGTGGCTATTGTGATGGAGGTTTTCTGGATTGCTGTTTTGGATGTTGGTGCCTAAAATCCATCCAAACATCATTTAGAGCTCTGAAATTGCCACTTACTCTTACTTGCTCCCTGCCCCACTTTCCCCATCTGTTAAACAGGGTTAATACTACTCCTCTCTTTTGTTTCTGGGGGTGGTTTTCTCATTAAATGGATCAGTGTTTCTGGAACAATGACAATCATGTGCTTTCCCTAGGCTCTGTAGGAGGATTCTCAAGCAGGGTGCTAACTCTGGCCATTATGCTACTTAAATGAGGTCTTCCTATGGGACTGTAGGTTTCATGAGACTGCTGATTTCCCTGGCTTGTCAGAGGAGAGTGAGGAAGAGAAAGGAATGCTGGGTATGGGCTCTGGGAAAAGGACAGTGTGGGGAGTAGATTAGCGAAGATTGCAGGCCCACTGGCAAAGAGCCTGGGACCAACATACATGAGTGTATGCAGCTTCCTGGGCCTGTTGTCCTGTGGTTAGTCCTTCACTCCAACACCACTCCTGATATGTAGAGGTGCTTGTACTCTGTGTCTGTGCATACATGCCATACAGAAAGCCTTGGCCAGTCAGCTGCTTTACCTGCCTTGTCAGTGGAGATGCATTTCAGATGTGCCCAATGCTGGGACTCCTCTTGCCTTCGTGAGGATGGCCATGGAACCTGCCAGATGCAAATAGGGCATCAGGTACCTGATGAATGCTTCCTGGTTAGAGCTTTGGCTCACCATTTGAGGTCCCTCCACTTTTTTGGATCACTGTATTTACTCAAATATAAAATGACCCTGAATATAATACAACTCCCCTGATAATTATTCTATATTATTCTAAAATTCTATGTATGGAAAATGTATATAATTTTTGCTATAATTCTCTGGGAATAGAATTTAACTATTGGAGGTTCAAAAATTTCCCCTTCCCACTGCTAGAGCAGAGAAAATAAATCCGGGAGGTCAGGTAACCCTCTTGCCCTCTGCCCCACTTGCCCCTTCCCTGCTTCTTGCTGTCCTACTCTCCCTAAATACATAGAAATGAAGAAGAAATTTGAAAACAGTGACCTTGAAGTAAACATACCAAAACATGCTTGTAGCAATTTGCCTATAGGCATATAGGCAAATTACTATAGGTATCCCGGACTTAGTTAACTTTGAAAGCATGTATTTTACCTTTTTTGAAACTGCTGCAAGTTTTAGCACAGGTACTCCACAAACACATTTTTAAGTAGCATTTTGTAACTACTTTCACTTAATATAAACTATACATGATATTAGTCCAAAGCCAAAAGGCTCATGATTTACCATATAGTTCTTTGGGCTGTGCCCCAATAGAATCAGCAGCCTTTCAAGCCATGGGGACCCCACAGCTCAGCAGTGCTCAGTATGTGTGTATACACCAGATAACACCCTACCCCACAAAGAAGCCGGGTGCTAATTAGCCCACCCAATCATAACTGGAACTGTGTGTTCTTGTCACAAGTCCTGGGATCCTCCAAAATTTCTATGCAAATGAAGTGCAGGGCAACCTGGTCCAGCTCTACCTCATGAAGAGGACCATAATAATATACATGGGAGGGGGCAACAGAGGGATGCTGGGTGAACTGTCTGGGGCACCATTTGATGATGTTTGATAGACATTTAAGGTTGGTGAAGAAGCAGTAATTCTTGGAAATGGGAAAGAAATTCAGCTGTGGGAGTGAAGAGGAAGTAAAAATGTAGTCCATGTAGTAGCTTACCATGACTTAAAAAAGCATCAGTGCTGAGAGGGACTGAACACGATGGGCACTACTGTAGGTCTTATTTAGTTGGGTTGTATTGACTTATCATTGGGGTATGTTCCCTTTTAGTTAAAATCAAATGATCAGCTAGGAGTCTGATCAATATGCAGAGGGCAGAGAATAAGATAGATAGAGTACCAGGATGGTAGAAATGGAGAAAATAAATCTGAAGCCTAAAACAATAGTAGTGGGGCTGATTATGAGGAGGTTAAAAGAGAAATAAAGTGAAAAAAGGAAGGCTTGGAAGCAGAGAGAATAGATAAAGGTAGAAAAGCAGAAAAAAAAGAAGTCAGCTAAGGTGAAGGCAGGTACAACAGCAGAGAAAGCAACTGAGGCAGCATCAAAGAAGGTAGTGGTAAGAGAGATGTGGCCAGAAAGATGACAGAACCAGAGGAGAGTGGGAGACAGAGTGGAATCAGCTGGAGAAGGTCTGTTGGGAGCACAACAAAAGGTTGATCCACTGGGAATGGTATGGTGGGAAGATACAAAAGAGACGCCACCGGATGCTGGTCTGGAATGGAGACTATGGATAAGGGCAACATTAACTGGTGATGGGGTGGAGGGATTGGTGATAAACAGATACAATTTTATGGAGAAGGTACTGTTTGAGATATTGGGGGTGTGGGCAGAACACTTCACTAGTATGATTGCTTTCTCCAACCAAAAGACATGGCAACTTACTAATTACAACAAAGAAGGGTATGACAATTTTTGGGAGAAATATGCAGAGGAGAGAGGAATTAAAAGGGTTAAAGTTTGTAGCAGCAGAACAGTCACTGTAAGGAGCGATTATTGTCTGAATGTATATGGATATATTAGAGGCAAAAGACATAGAACGGTGTCTGGAAAAATATGTGCAAAGAGTTCTGTGGGTAGAGAAAATGAGGGACAAATATGGTATTTGGATAGAGTCTTGGAGGGCTCAAGCAGTGTTAAAACCAGGCAAATGCAGCCCAGGTGAGGTTCAGCACTTCCCATCAGTGGTTCAGATAGGGCCAGATCAGGGTTTTATAATATAGTGTGGGAAACTGGAGCAATAAAGCTGATGCAGGAAGGAAGGGCAGCTGGCTGCACACTGTCTCCTCATAGTGTGATACAGGTGTGAAGGGATGGGGCACAGAGTAGCAGAGTGCCAGGAGTTGATAAAATGCACTGTTTGTTGTGGAGGAGGGACACTTGTACTGTATATGCCTGTAACAGAGCACAGGGTTACTCTGTGCTCTGTTATTCGTAGGGACATGGGCAGCAGCAATGTGGCTTGCAGCTGTGCCTGACTGGGAGTAGACCCCAGCTGTTTCTTATAAGAGCAGGGCCCTGAACAGCAAAGCCAGTAGTCTGCTGCTAGCAGCACACCACCCGGCTGAGATGCTGCTCATGGAACATCCTTGGAAGTAAGAGAAGGAGCTATGGGGATGGCTGGAGGCTCCTGGTCCTAGGGCATGACCTAAAACTGCACCCAGTTGGGACTGGATGGTGTGGTAGGACTGCTGGTGGCAGGGCAGTTTCCAGGAAATGCCACACCTAGGGCCTCCCCAGTGAAGGGCAAGTGTGGGGCACCAGAAAGCTTCAGGCCCCGCTGCCTTGCAGGTGACCCCATGGAGGGGAAAGTCTAGGGGAGCACACCCCAAAGGACAAAGCAAGGACTTGGATTCACCATGACATCTGAGGCAGGGTCCTGGCCAGGTGAAGAGGCCAGAGATAGCACCCAGACTCACAGTGAGATATGAGGCTGCACTATGGGAGCTGGGATTGAGGGTCCAGAGGGGTGGGGCCCTGAGCCTGCGGGGAGCTATGCAAGAAGCTCCTGGGGTGAAGGGATAAAGGGATTGTGGGCCCAGTGTAGGGCAGGGGAATGGGGCTGGGAGCCCAGAGTGGGGTTGGAAACCCTGAATGGAAATGGGGCTTGGAGCCCTGAAGGGGTAAGGGCTGGGAGCCATGAGTGAGGAACAACAGAGAGCCCAGTGAGAAGGCACTGGGACTACAAGCTCCAATGGGGAGTGAGAGTCCTGTGTGAGACTCTGGAGCTTGGCTTAAGAGTGCAACACTGGAAAAACATGGATGCCATCTGTGACGCATGGGACACAGTAGAGGGGTGGCCGGAGCCATGTGTATAAGTCCTTGGCATCAGGGTAAGTAAATGGGCAGCTTCCCACCTTGTTAAGATCTATCAATCATTAGTACCAAGGCGTGGCAGAAAAGGTAGGCAAGCGGTTTGCCCAGAGACAAGTTGGTGGGCCTACCTTTAGACCAGCCCTGGGATGCCCACTTGTTACAATGCTCAACAGGGTCAGACCACAAGAAGAAGAAACCCAGAAGACAACAGAAGTGGAGATGGAGCAAGGAAAAGTACCAGAGAGATGGGAAATGAAGAAAGTGCAGGGACAGAAAGCAGGAAAAAGAGATCTGATAAAGAAGAAGTTGGAGTCAGAACTGGAGAGCAGCTTCCTGCCATTAGTCCTGCTGTGCTCCAGCCCCAAGTTGAGAGCAGGGAGCAGGAAGAGGCAGGAAGGTGGGAAAATGGAAGCTTTTCTGGCTGCAAAAGTGGCCAGGTAGCTTACAAGAGCAACAGGCATGAGAAGGGGTGGGGAGAGCAGAGTTAACCATGACAAGCGGCATGCAAACAATCCTTAAAGGGACAGGTGTACTCAGTTTAACACAAGCACAATTGCACTGATTATAGCTTCAATTAGTGTTAGGAGTGTCTTAACAAAGAAAAGATGGGAACAGGCTGAACTAATGTTTAATCAAGTAAAGGCAAACATAATCTGCCTACCTGAATGGGGTATACTAGGAGAGAAGGATTATAAATGTTTTGAGAAGAGGTGATGAAGACCATCTTGGTTGTCAGGGACAAATGAGAACAAAGTGGCTGGAGTGGCAATACTATTCAAGAATTCATAGGTGAAAGCACAGCAAATGGAAGACATCACTAGTGGCAGACTGCACTGAATGATACTATCAGTTGGGGGATCAGTATTAGATATTTTCAATGTATATGAACCACCAGAGCAAAAGGAAGGAAGGCTTTGCTTAGAAAGCTAGCAGTTTATGCACTCGGAGGGAGACCATGGATAATAGTGTCTAGATTGTTGACCAAACTCCCTCCAGAAGTGATGCAATCACTTATCCTGGAAATCTTCAAGAGCAGACTGGACAGTCACCTCACTGGGGTCACCTGACCCCAGTTGTCTTTCCTGCCTGGTGCAGTGGGGCTGGACACAATGATCTTGCAAGGTTCCTTCCAGCCCCTAACAATCTATGAATCTATGAATAGCAGGGAACTTCAATCACATAATAAATGCAAGTGACAAAACAGGGGAAGGAGGAGACAGAACTTCAGACAGTTCATCCAGATCGTTAGGAAATATAATTAAAGAAGCACTAAGATAAAAAAAAATCCTCAATTTTTGGATTAAAAAAAGTAACCCAAAGTCCACATTTTTCATGATCAAAATGAAACAGTACTAAACTAATATATATCGTTAGTAGTGTTTCATTTTAATCATGGAAAAATGTGGATTTGGAGTTATTTTTTTTATATCTAAATATTGGGGATTTTTTTTTATCAGAGAAAACCAGCATCTCTGGTGATCACTGGATGCTTAAGGCAGAACTGAGTCTTGATAAGAGGCCTGTAAGGGGAAAGAAAGTATGAATGTGTGATTGTTACAAGATGGGGAGATATGTTAAGTGTACACATGACAGCATGCGGGGTGGAGAACACTGGAGAAATATTTTAAAAGTACCAGAGAATGGTGGATGATGGTGAAGAAGAGGACAGGAGAATTCTTCAGGAAGGAAGGCTAAAGAACCACAAGGAAAAGAATGAAAGAGCTGAGAGAGCTACAACGAAAGATGCAAGAGCTACTAAAGGAAGCCACAGAAGGAAGACAGGCATGAGAAGAACTAGAATAAACAAAGCAAGAGATGGAAAGCTAGTTTAAAAGAAAGATGAGAGAGAAACTGCTTTTATCACAAGCACCCTGGGGGGGGGGGGGAGGGAGAAAATGAAGAGTGGCCCCTATACTTTTTGCCTACAGTATGGATGATGAAAGGATAATTAAAAATGGTGTGGGAAGAACGTGGTACCTAGCTATAAAAGCAGGAGGTGGTATTAGAGACAACAAGAAGATTTTATGAAGAAGGAAATATCAAAAGAAGGAAACAGACAGGAAGAAGATGAAGGATTTGCTGGAACAGATTGAAGAGAAAGTAGAGGAGGAGGAAGCAAAGAAGATGGAAGAAAAGATAAGCTTAAAATAGAGGAGTACTTAAAAATCTTTAAAAGAGGGAAATCAACAGAAACAGATGGACCACCTGTGGAATTTTATGAGAAGTTTTGGGTTTGGGTAGGGAGAGAAATAGTGGAAGTTTTCAAGGAAATAGAGGAAACAAGAGAGGCAGGGAAAGATTTTACAACAGGTGTTGTGAACTTACTAGTCAAGAAAGAAAAGAAGGAACTCCTGAAAAACTGGAGACCAATTATACTTATTAATTGGGACTCTAAGTTAATGGCCAAGATGCTGGCTTTGAGGATAAAGAAAAACCTCCAGAAGATAATACAGAAGGATCAAGTATGTGTAATACCAGGTAGAAGCATTTCCAAAGTGATCAGAGTGATCAGAGATGCACTGTCCCACTTCCAAGAAAGGAAAACAAACACAGTTACAGCAAACCTAGATTTAGAAAAATCATATGACATAGTGGATCATAATTACTGTATTTCACACGAAATAAGTCAAGTTTTGAAGACAAATTTTTAACTCTTAAAATTCAACCTCGACCTGTCCGCCACCTCAGAGTGTGAGGCGCTGGAAGCCTGGGGAGGATTGTAGGAGATGTGGCATGATGGTGGGCTCCTGGTAAGTTGGATCTGGCCCTGGGAGCTTGGGCAGAACACAGCCTGCCAGTAGCCCACCCAACCAACCCCAAGGGGGTGCTGTCACCATGGAGGAAAGGATTGGGCCACCCTACAGCTCAGGGGCTGTCTGGCTCAGCAGCAGCTTGGTCCAGGGCAGGCAGGGAGGCTCTGCGGAAAGCAGGATTGGACCCCTCACTGTTTGTGTCTTCAGCAGGCTCCTGCAGCCAGGAGGACATCTGGCACCACCTGGGAAGGGGCTGGCTTGCCCCAGGAGCAGTGTGGGGTATTGGGCAGGGGCAGGGTGGGGGGAGGCCAGCCCTGCCTGACAGCCCTAGCCTCCCCCTGCCTGACATCCTGCACTGCCCCTGGGGCAAGCCAGTCTCTACCTGGGTGGCACCAGGCATCCTGCTAGCCACAGAAGCCTGCTGAAGACACAAGCAGTGGGAGGCCCAATCCTGCTTTCAGCAGAGCCTCCCCACCTGCCCCAGGGCTCAGGGGCAAGCTTCTGCTGGGCTGTGGCAGAGCTTAGTCTGTCCCTCCATGGTGGCACCACCCCTTGGGGCCGCCCAGATAGATGGCTAGTGGGCTGTGTGTTGCCTGAGCTCCCAGGGGCTCAATCCAACTTCCTAGGAGCCCGCTAGCATTCTGCCTCTCCCACAAACCTGCCCAGGCTTCCAGCACCTCACATACTGAAGCAGGGTCAACTCCATTGTTTCATAGTTGCTAGGGTCAGAAGGGACCTGAGCAGATCATCAAGTCTGACCCCCTGCCATGGCAGGAAAAAGTACTGGGGTCAAACAACACTGGACATATAAAAATCTAACCTTTTTTTAACAGAAATATGGGGTCGACTTATACGAGGTGTCAACCTATACACCGCAAAATATGGTACATATTCAAAGTGCTAGGAAAAATGAGGTTCCCAGACAAAATTTATATGTTGGATAAGGCCATTGTATAGAGAAGCAGAGAGTAAAGTTCAAATTAATAAGCCTTAAACTGGGCCTTCTAAAATCTTTACAGGATTGAGGCAAGGATACTCCTTGTCACTATAACTGTTTGTGTATGGCATGGAACTGTTAGCACAAAGAATAAGAAAAAACAAGGTCATAAGCAGAGTAAAGATATCAGGACAAGGAAATGTAAAATGTTTATTGCACATGGATGATATGAGTGTAGTAGTTAGACATAGACTTTTGATGGAAAGAGTGCTAACGCATGCATCAGCATATGGAGAACTGATAGGGATAAACTAAATAGATCGAACAACACCCTAATGGGAGTAGGAAACTGGAGGGACTTGGAAAAGTTAGGCTTTCAAATAAGAGAGAGTAAAATTAGAATGCTAGGGTTCCTGAGGGGAAAAGTAATACAACACTGGAAAAGGTGATGGCAAGGATACAGAAAATACTTTATGGTCCGGAAGGAGGGTGTCCTTTGCTGGAAAGGTGGCAGTGGTTAAGGTTGTGCTACTGCCTATTATTCATTACACAGGAATTGTATTCCCACCAATGTAGTGGCAGTCACCCAAAGTATATAGGGAAATATGTGTGTTCTTTTGGAATGCCAAAAGAGAAAGGTTGGCTATATCTGAACTATACAAAGCAAGAGAGATGGGGTAATGTGAGGTGCTGGATTTGTGATGGTTCATCCATGCGAAATATGTAAGTGCAGGATGCAAAGCAGTAATGGAGGGAGATGGGAAAGCAGTGGATTATCACCCAATTGCAAGACGCTGCAATTCTGAGGAAATGGGGAGTATATCAGACCTCTTTGAAGAGTCTATGGGCATGGCAACCATGGAGTCATTACATCAGGATGGTAGGTTTCATACAGAGGTATAAAATAGGGCAGGTAGGGCTGGAGGTCCTGAAGGATCATAAAAAATTGATGAAAGTGGCAAGGGAGAGAGACAGAATGGCACGGGCAGGACATGATGGTGGGAAGAAGGCGTGGTGGTAGGTAAACAACTAAAAAGGAAACATGCTGGCCTAGTAAGGGTGGTTGTAAGAAATATCTTGCCGGTGAGAGAGATGATTGCCAGTGAGAGAGGTGCATATATAGATGGGGCTTGATGAGCTCATCTAGGTGCCCAAGAGAGGTGTGGGGAAGAAGAAATGGTGGGAGATGTGTTTTGGGAGTGCACATATGCAAAAGGGGTATGCGAAAAGGTCCACCGCTTTCCAAGTATAACCAAAATAAACCTGTTGCTAGCATGGGAGATGGTACTATATGGACTGGAGGAAATGTTATTAAGGACTTCATTAGCATGTTTTAAATCAGATTATGCAAAGTAAGAAACCTTTGGGTTTTTAAGAGGTTGGGTTTCACTGAAAGAGAGTGCCTGTAGCTGGGGCTGCATGAACTGAAATACTACCTCAGTCGGGACAAGGAAGAGACCAGAGAAGAAGAGGCAGACAAATTGTCAAAGAAAAAGGACTGGATACACTTGCTTCACTAAACCAACCAAGAGGACTGAGAGGGCAGAGGGGCAGAGAGTTTTCAGGTGGTTACTAAGGTAATAGTTTTTCTTGAGTTCCTTCTTGAATGTAATGGTCCTGGTTCTCTAAGAGGTGTACCTTGTGAGTGCCCTGAGAAAGAACCTCCTCTGACTTTCCTGTCATGCCTTTGGTGTCAACAAAAGAAAAGAGGAGGGTCCCCTTTTGGGGCTACTTATAGTACTGCATGCCAGTGATTTGGGGCTCCACCTTCCCTACACCCTGTCTGCATGCCAACCATGGTGTTGCCAAGGATGTATCAGCTGCTTCAAGCTGCTGGGTTCTTTTGAAGATGTTAGTGTCAGAACCATATTGTTGTCATGTTGTTCCTTGCCTCCTGGAAGGTGGTGGGTAGTCTTAGAGATGCTAGCAAGAGCCCTGTCCCTGAGATCTCCACAAGTAGTGGAGTTGAACAATGGAAGTAAGAAATAATATTATACTTTCAAAGATGCCCATTGGATCCCTTACGTCTGGGATCTTATCCAGGTAAGTCCCTGGTAGGGTTATGGGTACCCCCAAATGTAAACTCTTCAAAGGGTGGGAAAAAAATACTCTCAAGCTTTCAGTCTTCTGCGCTGACCCAGTCAATAGTCAGAAAGAAACATAAATCCTCCTGGGCCTCCAGACACTCACCCAGGATCACCCTGCAATCAAATGTAAACAATCACTTCAGAGAGCCCACTAAGTGAGAACTAAAAGTAAAAGAGAACACATAAACAGTCCTGATATGCCAGGGCTTGCCCTTCTTAACATTAAGGACAGCCCTGAAAGTGGAGTCACAAATCCCTGTCCCCTTCTGCCTTATTCCCCTCCTTGGAGTTCTTCGGGAAGCTCCCAAACCCTATCTAAACTGGGCTCTGCCTCCAAGCTTTTGCCTTTCTGGTGTGCAGCCATGATTCCCTTTATACTGCTTGAGCATCATGGTGTACTGACATCATGCAATGTGCACCCCCAGACCCAGAAGAAACTTGAGCTTATAAAGTGGCACTGCGTGCTGCTCCACTGTCAGCTGCAGTGCTGCTTCAGGTGAGTCCAATGGGCACTCAGCCCTTAATGAGTCCCAGTCAGCTGATTTACAGCCATCTGCTGATCTACCGGCATGCCAGCCCAGCATCTCATTTGCATCTCCCCAGACCCCACCGTCACAATGATGAAAAAGATTGCCTTTCAAAATTCTTTCATGGGAAGTTTATGTATGTTGTTTAAGGGTTCAATATATGTAGTTGTATGTTTTTGGATATGTAGTTGTTTTTGTGATAAGAAAATTTGGGTAAAACAGGATGCTCAAGATGTGTAGGGTGATAAGTGTGTTTTTGAATAAAATATGATTTAAAAAAATGTTCCCAACAGCATTTTTGGCACTGGGCAGGGTGTCAGAGCTTGCTTTGGCCTCTTAGAGTGCCACCCTGGTATTGCAATACCTCCCAGGCCTGGTGATAGTTCCCTCCTTGGGGAGCAACAGCCCATTTTTTTAAGGGATATACATGCAGACACACAATTCCCATCAGCATATTTGCCCAATATGGACCATGTGTTTTAAAATCATGATTAGAGTTGCTGCATTTAATCAACTTCGTAGTTGGTTTCCATTTCTGACTGCACACCATTTTAGGCAGCAGTTCAATGATAGGCAATGGTTTTAATGAGGTTTCATCACATTTGAATGTAAGATGAGGGGCTTTTCCTCCCATGCTGACGGGGGGGTAAAAACCCCTCATTTTGTATAGAAGCAAATATGATAACTCAGACTCTGTCCCTGACTCCCCACAGCACTGGCACAGTCCTGCAGCTCTCTTCCAGGGAGTCAGTTTCTGCTGGGATGATGAGGAGCACTCAACTCAACCATAAAACCAGGAAACAACACAAAATGTCACATGTGAAATAACTATATACTTCTAATATATTCTGGGATATTTTGTGCATATTCTTGAAAAATTAAATGAGACATTTTCAACTGAGGTTAAGTAACGCAACAGAATTGCCTGCAGCTCCTGGGGAAAGAAGTTTGGGTGGTAGAAAGGGCCATTTCTGTGACCCAGTGTTTATATTACTGGGGTTCGCTCCTATGACCAACCTGTCTACAGGCACTGGAGTACCAGCGTGGAGCTGGCTGCAGCCATCTCCCACAATGCATTTTTGATCATAGTATGCCAGTGACATCACAGGGCCACAGGGGCATCCCTGCAGTCCTCTATGGGAGGAGGCAAGCCCCCAACAAGGTCCTTGAAGAGTTCTAGGACACAGATCTCTGATTGGCCCTTGCGAAAGAGCGTTTCTGGTGTGTTCTCAGATGTGACTGAGGTTGTCAGCTGGGGTCTTCTTTTCCACTGTGCCTGTACAGAAGTCAGAGGGAGAATGATCCTGTAGCATGTTGTGTGGAGCAACTGCTCCTCTCCTCCCTACCTGTTTTTTCCTCCCTCCCACCTTGGTAGTATTTCAATTTCACCCCAGTAACTGTGTGAGTAGTCACTTGGTACTTGCCTGGCTGGCTGATTTAATGCACCATCTACAGTGTGCTGAGACAGCATAGCCAGCGTCCCATGCAGTGAGCTGGGCAGCCTCTCTGTCTGCTGCAGTGCCATGGAGAGTTCTGTGGTCTTCCAGTATTATGGTATGATTTCGTGCTAACTTTCCATGTCTCATATAACCCTCTGCAATGTGAGTAAAATAAATCCTAACCCAGAGAGCTGGGGTAAGGTTTAGGGCACTGATACTGAAAAAGAATTTTCAATTTTTGTAATGCACATGACATAGAACAGCAAGCTTGTTACTTTTATGCTGTGATGAGGCAGCTCCTCTTCCTAGTGTTTTGTTATTGAGGACTGACAGCTCCCATTATAATTCTAATGAAGTCAATCATAACCCCATCAATCACAATTATAATCAAAACCTACCTCCATTTCTTCATAGCAAGTGTTTGAATGTATGTCATTGTGCTGTTAAAAAAAAGTTAAAACTTTTTTCTTATTTTTATAAAGGGTGGGAATCACATTTCTAGCTTCAGATAAGCTCAGTTGAAAACTTCTCATTTTGTTTTTCAAGAATATGCCAGAAATATTTCAGAATATGTTAAAAATATATAGTTATTTCACATGCAACATTTTTGTTATTTCCTGGTTTTCTTTTAAGACATCTTACCATTTAGGATAGAGTGTGTTGTCTGACCACTTCCCCATTGCAATTAAAGTCTAAAACCACTTGCTTACGCACAACTGAGACCATCATACCTAACCCCAAAGGAGGCCAGAAAATCCCAGCACACTACATTTCCCAGGCCAGCTAGGGGGCCCAGGGCACAGAAGGACAGTATGCTATCAATAACAGGCCTGTCAGACTGTAGCAATCTGACTGAGCGGAAATCTTTAAGAAAAAAGATGTGTGATGTTAAAGTGTCTCAATAGAGTGTATTGTAAAAAATGTCATTCTAAGAAAGAGATATAGTCCTGTAAAAATCTGCCTTATAATTCAATACCAAAGAGTCTGCCCCAAATAAGTGAGGTTTAGTTGGAAGCTTTGCCACAAATGTGTAGCATGCATTCAGTAACAAGTGTCAAAGAATCACAGTTGCACTGTCCAAACCCAGCTTGCACTGAGATAATTTAAAAGCACAGGGCGTTTTACATGGTGGGTGGGGGGTGCTTTAGTTAGAGTGGCTCTGAGATTCAATTAATTTCATTGAATGCACCACATATTTTCTAGCTCTGTCTCTGAGACTAATGCCAAGGAGGTGAAGCCTGGCTCAAACTGTTGGGAGTGAAAATGGTAGGATTGTATACATTCCTGCTTCTGGAATAGGAATTTTCTATTGGCTTCAGCAGACTTTGGGTTAGGCCCACAGGCCTTGCTCATATTTAAAATGACCAGCATGGAGAGGAGCAGTAACAGGCAGCTACACCTGGGACTGCATCAGGCTGACCATGTTTCTATACATTCTGATTGACTAAGAAGAGCAGCAGGGCCCCCACTTAGCCCATGTGGCAGGGGATAAGCTAACATGTACATTTGTGGAGTCTATTGAGCTATCAAGCCAGTAAGAATCCTTGTTAGCGTTCCATTATAACCATAGAGTTGATGTATGTATGAACTTATTATCTGGATTGCTGATAGTTCTTATTCTATCCCTTTTTTTGTAGGGAGACTTTAAAATTACAATCAAGTTAGTGTTCCATGAACATGAGGGCTAGGCAGGATATAGCTGTATTGGATGTACAGTCCACGTGGCATCATTTTTGAAATATTACACTGTCATGATTTGGGGAGATCATGTTTTCTTAGGATAAGTCAACAGTGGGAGGGAAAGAAGACTGTCAAATGACACACTGGCGCACACACAACTTTTAGGTGTGGGGACGACACATTTAGTTTGTATGAACCTCTGTCCAAAAGTTCCAGTTCAGAGTAGTTAAGAGGGAAGAAATGACCAGGATAGGTTTTATTCTCTACTTTTATGTTAGTCTGAAACGAGCCACAATTTGAAAATATGAAGATGTTCAGATTTACTGTGTTCTGGAGCCATTAATTACAGTGTCCCTTTTCTGTTTATTTGTCTTAGTTCTTCTTGGTGTTGAAAGACTGGCCCTCATGGACATAAAAAAGACCGTCTAGCTTCATCTGTCTCACCATCCTATGTGGCTCAAGCCCTTGTGGTAGGGCTCTTCCCCAGACTACAGGAAACAGTGAAATGCAGTGGTGGTATATGAAGCTAAGAAATGGCATTCATTTAACATGTCAACACTAATGCATCATAAAATAGAGAGTATATTACAATGTAGGTTAGATTCCAGAGAAAATAACACTAGCTTTCTATTGGGGTATGCTGTAGAGTTGAGTGATCTGGCAGATAGGAAGTATTTTCAAATCCAAAGTTTCCTTGGTCTCTGCCCTGAGACTGTGGTGAGTTAGCGCAGAGACCAGCTGTCCAACCTTGTTTTTTTAAGCTATTGACTAATCACTGAGTTCATGTTCAAGATAAATGTGGTGAACCGGTTCACGAACTTCTTGAACTTTACTGTCCAGGTCTGCAATAATGGGATTGTAAAACTACCATTTAATACATGAAGAGTCTTATAACTAGAAATTAACCTAGAGCCAAATTATGATTGCCACTCAAAGATGTCTGAAAGGGGAAAAAATCCCAGGCCTTCTGAGCTTCTAACTCATTATTTTTTCTAAGGGCTTAGTGCCTGAATAAAAGGAAAAAAAGAGGTATAACTTCCCACCTGCACACAATCCAAGGAGTTGTGCTGTATACTGGCTCCAATTTCATGAACGGTAGATTTTCGGTGTAGTGTAGAAGTCCCTCTGTGCTACTCTCTGCCCTCGTCTCCTGATTTGCAGCATGGGCAGCTTAGTTTTCTTGCTGTCAATGACCTGTGTTCCATGCCTGTGCTTTGCAACCTCCCCTTTTCTTAGCAGTATGAAGCATTCATTGGTGGAAAGTGGGCATTAAGGGAAGCAAGTTACTCAAAGCAATTGTTCCCAGCTCTTCCTTCTTTGTCCCTCCATAAACCTCTTCAAAAGAAAATAAATTTGCCCATGTAGTGCTCATATTTAGCATGCTTAATACGGACTCAGGAGAAGCTAAAAACGTGTCTTCATGACTCCACCCTGGCTTTCATTTGCACCAGTCAGATTTGTTCCAATATGCAAGTGCATTTGACCTCCTTTATGTTAAGACCATTTGTGTCCTTTGGCTTGGTAGCATTATTAATGCATCTGACGTGTACTAATGACAATTTCACACTCTTCCTAGGCAAACAAGGTTCTTTGAGTAAATGTCTGCCTGTGTCCTCAGACCAACACAGCTACAACCAGCACTCTTCCTAGCAATTTTTTCCAGTAGTATTTTAAAACGTGTTGACTTCTCCTTTATCTCCTTAAAATTGTGTGTGTGTGTGTGTGTGTGTGTGTGTGTGTGTGTGTTGTTTTTCTCGGTGTTCACCTAACTTGGTGTATATATGTGACCTAATTAATTTTGGCTGAAGTTTTCTCCATGGTGCAAAAGAGGGTGAGAAATTTCTCAAAAAGTTTCATTCCTTAATTAGTCCTTTGGCTTCTGTGACAATGCCTTCTGAATATGAGGATTTAACGTGAAGCTCTGCATAGCTGCTAAATATCTGTCCACACTAATGTACCTCCTCAGCTTCCCCCAAAGATGCTCTTTTGAGCTTCTATGGAGTGGTAGCATGGAACACAGCCTTATTGCACAAATCCCTGTGTTTTCCTCTTCATTGGCAAGGAAACCAGGTTCATTCTACTTTTGTGCTCTATCCAGCCTGACAAGTCAGGAGGGGCAGTATTTCCCATTAACATATGTAAAGCCCTTCAAGATCCCCAGACAGAGGGATTATATAGGCAGTCAGGACTAAAAGGGATCTTATGGATCATTAAGTCCCCTGTGGTCATAGGCAAGGTTTTCTATTAGCCCTTGTCAATCATAAAAATAGCTAGGTTTTTTGCCCCCTCTAATTCCACTGGCAGGCAGTTTCAGAGTCTCCTCTCGCTAATGGTTAGAAACTAGTTTCTATCCATTCATTCTTGTGCTAGTGTTATCCTTAAATTTAACTTAATAGCTCTTCCTCACTGTCACTTACCCCATATAATTATATAAAGAAACCCTATTTGTTCTCTTCTTATTGTTTGCTAAACCAAGCTATTTTAATTTCTTCTGTTCTCTTCAAAAGGGGGAAGGGTTGTTGGTTTCCTTCAATATTCTCTGCACCTCTTCAAGTCTGAATTAGTTCTTGAATGAGGGTTACTAGACTGGCACACAGCATTGTAGATGAGGTCTCGCCAATGCCCAGTTAAATGGCATTAATATTTTTCTATCTCTACTGAATGCATAATGAGTTGTCATGATTTTTATTTTATCTTATTGGATTTGTGATGATTCCTTCTTGACTAATGAAGTCAACTCAGACACTCTAAAATACACAATTAAAAAGCTCATCCAGCTAAAGTAATACTCTCTTTGCATAACTTCATTTAAGCAAAGCAAATTATTTTATTAAATGCGTTTAGGATGTGTAAATTAACACTACATTTTAAAATGTATCTAATTTAATTTCTGTTCCTTATCTCAGTTAAATTCTATTGTAATTCTATATTTTGCTGCACATCATAGTCTTGTTGCTTTTCAAGGCTATGATATTTCTGCATTTAGTTTGTGCTGAATGGCACTTAAATGTCTAATTTAATCTAATTAGATCTGGAAGAATTATGAATTAGCAATGGTTTACATAATCTCTCTAATCACATGTGTCTCTCTGTGGTCTTGGCTCTAGTGTGTGCCATGGCAAGCCACTGTTTTTGGGACTTTATCATGCAGACTATAATGCTCATGGGGCACGTGTAGGGACACTAAAGCAATTACACGGTGTCACGGCGGCGTCCTCACGGAGGGCTGTGATCTCCTTAAGGTCCCTCGCTCCGTGTCAGGCCGGCCCAAGACACCCTCTAATTCTCGCCCGCCACGTCTTGATCGAATATGTAATAGGGAGGCTGCCTTGTGTTTCCTCGGGCCTGTCAGCTCCTGGACCCCTCGTGGGTCTCCCCGTACAATGGGCGCTACCCAAGCGCCCTAGCCTTAGGGGCTATGCGTGGCTCCTACCTCCCCTGATACCACGCCCCAAGCCTCGCAGATGTAATAGATGTTGTCCGGTCTGTCTCTCTCGTGCCCAGCCATCCGCTGGGCCTCCCCGATGGTACGGTCCCGCTCAGGGACTCCTTAGCGGGCCCCGGTCCTATGGGCCAACCGCACGGGCACCCTCTCTGACCCTGGCTCTCCGCGCTGCTACTCCCTGTCTTCTCGGGGCAACCGCAGCGCCCTGCCTCAGTCTGAGGGGTGTTGCCGCACTAGCCTGCGGCCGGACTCGCTATGCCCGTCTCGGGCTTCTCAGTATGGCCCCGCTCTCTAGGGCTGCTCAGTATGGCGCTCCCCCCCTTCTCTGGGGCTCGCCGTGCCCGCACTGGGCTACTCAATAACGTACAATGGTGCTCCCCCCCCTTCTCTGGGGCTCGCCGTGCCCACTCTGGGCTACTCAATAATACCGCCCCTTTCCTGGGGCCGGGGTCTATGTTCCCCCACACGCAATCCGGGGTCTAGGTCCCTGTCCGCAACCTACGGGTTGCGCCCGCGACCCACTGGCCGCGCTCCTCGCCGCCAGTTGCTCACGCACTGGTGTGCGAGCTGCGCCTTCCCTGGCGCTATGAAGATAATGCGACCTCTTGGCGCTAGGGCACCCCACACTCTCTGGGGTCCCTGTGATTGAGGCCTCCTCCAACCCCTACAGCCTCACCCAAGCCTCCGGGTGTAATATACAGAGCCAAACGTAAACTAGAGCCTCCTGGCTATAACACAAACCTAAAGCCCCCTGGCTAAACCATAGTGCCCATCCTCTCAGGGCTATCACGAGCTGTACTTGCGAGTCATGCTCCTCCCCATATGTCGGCTGAGGGAGCTCCTGCCTCTCCGGCTGCTGGCAGAGAACCGCCAGCCTGGCCTCAGCCCTGAGCTTTATAAGGGCCAGGCCCTGCCCCCTACAGGCAGCTGGCTCTGCTTGGTTGCTCTGGCAACCCGCAGCTGCGCTCATTACCTGAGCAAGCCTCAGCTGGGCTCGTTATGTCAAGCCAGGGCGCGCTCACTCGCTCCCTGGCAGTTCCTCCTTTCTAGGAGCAGGGGTACCGAGTTGCCCTGTGACACACGGCAAATTTTAATGTCGGCTTTTTAAAATTGTCAGCAATTGATGGGGGACTTTGGAGGCATGTTACGGTAGGCTACCCTGATTGTACAAGCTGAGGGCTCAAGCCAGCTAAAGAACTTCAATGCTCTCACTATGGCACCTAAATTTAGGTGTCTTGACATTGTACTGGAATCCACAGTCCAGAGTTATAAGTAGCTACGAATGAAGTCCACAAAACCGGCACACTGAGCAAGGCAGTGTGTCAAGTGCCTAAGACAGCTAATAGGAAATGCTGCATGGAGGAATGTCTGAAATCCTATCCTTTTCCAGGACTTAGGTAACTTGCTTTATGCCTGAAGAGAGGAGTCTCCACTCAAAATTCAGTCTTGAATCCTGCTTGGGAATTAAAGGGGTAAGCTCTTGGTTTTTGAAAGAAAGGTTGATACAGTTCTTTTTTTCATAACATATCTGCCTGAAGCAGTAGAGTCATCTTTGCTCAGTAGTCTGAGCACTTCTCCAGGACATGGGAGACCTGGGCTCAGTTCCTGCCTCTCGTAGAGGACATTCAAACCAGTGTTTCCCTTATCCCTGGGGAGGGCCCTAACTATATCAGGTTATTCCTTATTCTGAAGTGGGAGAAAAGGAGCCATGTCAAAGCTATTCCACTTCTTATGGAACAACGAAAAATCCAGAGAAAGCTTGGTTTCTAGTTTAGTGGTTAGGGCATACTCCCAGAAGGGAGAAGACCTGGGTTCCAGGCCCTGCTCCATTAATTGCTTAAGTATTTTATCTGATGGCTGTTTAAAATAAAATATACAAACATTCCCTGGAGCACCAGGATTTTCCTGCAAGAATGAATGCCCTTTCCATTAGGCTATGTTCTCACTTGTGGCTTGCCTTTCTATGGCCAAATAAATCTTTACTTATGCCATGTAAAGTGGTGCAGATGCAAAAAGAAAGATTAAGAGCCACTCTGGTTCCCAGAATAGCTTCTAACCTGTTTGTTAGGGTGTTCTCGTATGAGATAGGAGAATGTGGGTTTGGACCCCTCAAATACAGGAAAGTACTGAGAGCCAGACCTTTTAAATCATAGATAATGCTCTAAAAACTGAACCAGTAGATAAAGAGGTTGTAACCCCATCTTCTCCTCAAGTTGATTTCTGTATAAAAATAATCTTTTAGGCCTGTTTTGAAAGCACGATTAGATAGGGATAGTGCAGCAGAGTCAAGTTAAAGAAAGCGCAGTGTGACAGGAACGCTGCCACAAATCAAAACTGACCTTGTGGGCAGGAGCAGAGAGAGGTGTGGAGCCGGTGGGACATCAATGAGGGCCGGAAGTATGGCGGGAGAGAGACCACTGCAGGATTATGGGCTGCAATGAAACTGGAAGAAAAGCTGAAGCAGCTGCAGTGGGCCATGGGAGAACCGGCATGTGCACTCATACCAGCGTAGGCCTGCTTTATGGCGGCGTGCCAATGCTTGTTTGCTGGCTGGCCCTTGGAGCGGGGAATAAGAACCCCACCAGATGACAGTTGGGGAAGACTGGAAGTGGGTCCTTCAGAATACCCAGAGTGGCCGGGATTGATCAGCATCCCCTTCAGGGGCGAGTGGTGGCTGCCCCAGGAGGGGGCATGCCCATACAACGCTGGCTCGGCAGAGCCTGGACTCTTACCTGGGACAGGACTGTGGATCCTGGACACAGCTGGTGTGGAGTGGAACAGCGGTAAGCCTGAGGAGAGAAAGACAGGAGAAACCATCAGATATTGAGAGTCAAAACTGGGAGAAAAGGGAGTGCACCTGGGAGCAACCAGGGGCGAATAGAAATACATCAGGCTGACGTGAGGCCTGAAGCTGGGTGGTATACCATCCGAACTGGACTGTGAACCTATAAGGGATAAATCCCTTACCGTGGCAAGTGGACTTTGTCTCAGCCACAACCAAGATGCAACATCTTTGGTGGGCACAAGATGGGGTGTAGGGGAGGTAGAGCCCTGATAAGGGAGGCCGGGTGAGAGTGCTGAAGGAGGGAACCAGAGAGGGCAGACCTTAAAAACATCCTCCCAAAAATAACCAATACCAACAAGATGTGGCAGGTGAAAATCCCTGGGGACTTTTTGAGGTATCTGGCAGGGCAACAAGCTGTCAACCCAAAAAGAGATGGTGGTGCCTGAAAGGCCAGAAAGAGTGCAGCATGCTAGAGAATGACATGGGAGGTTACACCTGGTTTATGAATCTTAATGAGGCTTAATGTGACAGGGGGCATCTCTCAGGGCCGGGTCTCACCTGTCTCTATGGGGCAATCAGTCCAGTCTCGCCTGCCACTAATTTACTGTTCCCATATACAGATGGTACGTGTGGGAGACTGCCCATTACTGCTCCAATGCCAGGGGACACTATCTGCCCCATCCAACCTTCCCTACACTGCAACCCACGCCTCACAGATGGCATCCAGATTAATGTTACTTCTGGTCTGAGACCAGAGCAAACTGCATCCAAAGTTGGGCTCTACATACACACACATTCATACCACCTCCCCTCTTACAGGAGGCCTCTTCCACTCCATCCCTCTCTCACTGGGGCCTCTGGCATACCGCCCATTACTGGGCCACGCTTCACTGCCTTTGTTCCTCCTTGAGCAGTCCCTCTTGGGCCATCAGGCTTTGCTACTCCCATACTGGCCTCACCATGCAGGACCTTTGGTTCCCGTGAGTTCCCCTACTCTGTATGGTCTGGCCTTATGCCAAACCCTGGGCTAATTCTGCCCCAAGCCCCTCACTGGGCACAACTTCTCATGGGGCTGGCCCTTCATTGTCCTTCAAGTTTACTCCCATTCAACCCTACTCAGCGCACCCCTTTGGTTGTCCTTCAGGCCTGCTCTGACTTCAGCCCTACTCCCACCTGAAAATGGGGGCTAAGGTTAAGGCACCCTGCCTCACCTTTCACCAGGGAGGTAAATGGCCTGGCACTTGCTGGGAACTCTTGCACCACCAGGAGCCCCACAAGGCCACCCATCCCCAGCAGGGTGCAGTTTTAGGTCATGCCCAGGACCAAGAGCCTCCAGCTCCTACCTGCAAGATGTTCCATGCAGCAGTTCAGCCAAGCAATGTTCCTACTTGCCTGCCAGTAGTGAACTGCTCTGTTTATATAGGCAGCCAGCATTTTAAAATGGCTGCCACAATCAAGCCCTGCTGTCTGCTTGACTCAACCCTTTAAGTGGCAGGCACTACTAGTGCCCTGCCACACTTAGGCATGAGGTAAGACCAAGTTGCTTGCCACTGTCAAGACCAAGGAACTTCTGTGCATGTGCATGACTAGGAGGACAACTTCAGGCTCATGGGGAATGCTACTTGTGAAAACTGAGATGCCTCATTTGGTCTTAGAATTTACTGAGTACCAGGCAGGAGGATGGAAGGGGAAAAATAGAAATAGCAGCTGGCCCAAATCCCATAGCACTGTGCTCACTGTGGTTTGATTGTGGTTTTTGCCTGATATAAATAAAATAGGGCTATATAATATAAAATAAATAAAAACCAACAGGCCCAGATCTAGGACTTAACAATTTGGGGAGCAATGGTTTGTTGTTGTTGTTTGTTTTTAATTCAAGAGTAAATGAAAGAAAAGGAAAATTAAGAATCTAGAAATATAAGAGTGGAAGGGGCCTACTGGGACATTCAGCCCAGTTCTCTGACTTCACAGACAAACACTTATCCAAAGAGTCTTAAAAATCATCTATTCCAACCACTCACATGCCATAACCTGTGGCCCCCAGAATTTCCAGTCTGGGTGCCACTTCCCTCATCAGCCTTCTACTGCTTCTGCTGGGATCTTTAGGTTCCAGCTTCTGTTTCCTGTCCCCAACCCTGGATGTGGGGTGACAAACCTTGCAGGGCTGAGGAAACCTATGGCTGGGTGGATCTGAGGATGGTGCATGATATAGGTTGTTAACATTGTGGTGGGAGCCCATGCAATGCAGCATAGGAGTGGTGGACAGAGGATGGGGGATATGACCCACGCAGCATGTTGTGGGGGGGGGGAAGGGGGAGTTTGGTGGCCATCAGTTACTCAGAAGTTGGACAATACTGGTGGACATCATACATAGTTTAGCCAGAGAACCAGGTTAACAGGGGCAGTAGGACAAGAAGTATCTGAACTATGCCTCTCAGGATGCATCCATACATGGATACAATTTAATGATGAAATGACTCAAAATGTATCATTTTGATTCTATTCAGTGAAACAGAATTGTTTTGACATTTCTGGTTAAAAAAATCAGAGCTTTTTTCTGTGAAAGACTGACGTTTGTTTTTTTTTTTGTCTTCAATTGAAAACAAATGTTGAAACGTCATATTTTGACATGGGATGGAAATTCCAATAATGGAAATCAATGTGGGGGGGAGTCTCAGATTAAGTTGTATGATGGCTGAGCCATGTGGGAAAAGGGTGGGAGGGCCAGTTCCCACACATCAGGCAGGTCATCAGCATAGATTGCACCAGTACTGTGGGGTAGGGTAGCTATTTGTGTTGGGGTGATGTGGTCTTCTGTGGAGCGCTGGAAAAATAAAAAGGTGAATCAACATAAGGGGCACCTATACATTAGGGCTGTGTGAGGCTTCAGACTGTGCTTTGGACCCAGAGAAGATTCAGACGCTTTGGACGCTGAAGCAGCATGTTCAGATCGAAACGCTGGCTTCTTTAGGATTGTGGAGCTTCTGTGCCACTTTGGAAAAGCTTCGGAGCCACTTCCGAGATCCAGCCATAGGATATAATGGGGAATCAATGAAATATCTATCACTTTGTTGTTTTTTGTCTGATTTGGATGAAACATGCAGGGCTGGTACCCTCTGCTAAGAGCATGAAGTCTGCCAAGTTTCAAGATGATAGGTGCATGGGTTTGGGGGTAACTGCACCCCAAATTCATGAAAGCAAAACTCATGTCACGTGTATGTGTTACACCACAGGGGGGTGAAAACTGCAGGGATGGTGGCCCCTGCTGAGGCCACAAAGCCTATCAAGTTTCAAGGAGATAAGTGCAGTGGTTTGGGGGAAACTGCACCTCAAGCTGCGGACAAGCAAAACTTGTGACATGGGTGACACTGTGTGTGTTAAGGTGTAGCAGGGTGAAAGCTGCAGGCCTGCTAGACCCTGCTGCAGCCACAAAGCCTGCCAGTTGTCACAGAGAAAGGTGCAGTGCTTCTGGGTTCTGGGGCCCTGCACCTCTAGCTGCTGACAGGCAAAACTCATGACATGGGTGCTTGTGCAACTGTGTCTGTTAGGGACACAGGGTTGGGGGCGGGGAACTACTGCAGGCCTGGCTGCTAAGCTACTGTGTTAACAGTTACCAATCAATCATGATTCACTTAGGAACCAGCTCAATACACAGTACCTAGCTACTATTAGCTACTAGATAACGAGTTAATTAGCAAGGATTAACACCTACAAAACCACAGGCTAAGGAGAGGACATAATCAATACAGACAATCTACTGCCCCAAGACAGAGATAGTCAGTTGCACAAGCACCCATATATAGACAGGCAGTCCTCAGGCTTACAACACAATTGGTTCCTGAAAACAGCTTCTTAAGTCAAAACGTTTTAACCCGGAACTGATTTTCCCATAGGAAACTGCTATAAATGGGGGATTGGTTCCTGAACCAAGGTCCGATACCCTATTTTTCACCAAAAATAACCCAGAATTTTGTACTCAATCAATTATACATGAGTAATATAGCTATATTAATGCATTTATATTGTAAATAGCAATCATATTGATTTGGAAGGACTTCTTTGAGGTGACTTTGCTGGACTTTTTGAAGGGCTCTTGGTTGGACATTTTGAAGGATTCTTGGCTGAAGTCTTCTCAGAAGTTTTGGCTGCAGGTTTTTCTGGACAAATGTTCTCCAGGGAGATGGGTGACACAACAAACTAAAGTTGAAACTGACATCAGAAAGTTGAAACAGGGTGTCAATTTATAAATGTTGTAAGCGCAAAAGTTGTAACTCAAAAAGTTGTAAGTCGAGGACTGTCTGTACTGTTGATTGAAATTGCTGTTTCTCAGGCCTTTTTAGAACACCTTCCTTCCTTAAATTGAAGCAAAAGCTTCCTTGGACCAAAGTCTACTTCTTTGAACTAGAACCTTAGGGTGAGATTACACATTACAATTAGATCTTGTTAAGGGCACTTAAAACTAGAAGATCTCACGTTTAAACTTCTTAACAAATGCTAAGTGCCCTCTGGGCATCTTACAGTTATGCCACTTCAGGTGAGGATTATCTATGAGCTGCATTACTCATCTTGATTTAGCTTGATTTATCACTGTTTCATGGAGATAAAATGACCAATTTGTAGTCCTCTATGTCCCAGAAGGCACTGCTCCCAGGTAGACTAGCAGCTCTCCTGGACTCTGATGCTCCCACAGTGACAGGCTGGACAGTGGAGCAGTGCCTGGTGAGTTAGAAAATGGGGAAGCAGGGGAAGAGGGCAGGGAGCTGCCAGACCAGAGGAGGACCCAGAAGGGACATATGGGTAAAGTGGGGAAGGAGGGTGGGGGGCTGCTGGGCTGCAGGGGAGCCTGGTCTCTCTCTCACACACACACACACACACACACAAATTCTCCCAGACTTGCCTTTGGCTGTTGTTACTGCTGTGTAGCTCAGTCTGGAAATGGGGGTGGCAACGGCGGGTGCCATCCATGAGTGCACAGGCTGCATGGAGCCTGGGAATATACAGAAACCCCCCTTTTTGCCACATTAGTAGCAACTGGCTGCCACCACCACTGGCAGCAGAGTTGAGGGGGACTCTCTACATTCTTATTATGTGAAGCCCCATGCAGTCATGGACAGCACCCTTGCTGCCAGCTCAATCCCCAGATGGCAGCCAAAGATAAATCTGGAAACGAGGGGGTGTGTATGCATGTGCATGTGCTGGAGGTTGTGGCTGAGTGTGTGTGTGTGTGCATTAGGGGGCAGGAGCTGTGTGTACGCACTAACTTTAACTTTCCTTATAATTTCCAGGTGCTAATTGTAATGTGTAAGTACACCCTTACTCTACATGTAATATTTAGGGATGACTAGCAATGACTATTCCATTTCATGACTACTTTTGAATTCTTAAGATTTATTTTCATTCCAAGGCTGTTTTACTGCTTTGAAATGAATGATACATCACTGAAAATATAAATTAGATTGTACCCTGAAAATGAGGCAGATTTATAAACTGTTTCATGGAGGTCAAACTGAAAACAAAATATAGTAGTGGCTCTTTCATGGAAACAAGAATTCCAAGTTTCAGTTAGAAAAATAAAAGTTTAAGAATATGGTGTGATACTAAAACAACCATTTAAAATTAAATCCACAAACACTGTGAAACTGAGAGCTGGTTTTTCTAGGATGAAATTAAACAAAAAAGATGTAGAAATAACCCAACAACAGAAGATGACTTCTCTAAAGTTTTTCCAATTGAGAATACTGAGTGATTTGGTAACTGTACAAATATTATAACACTAAGGACACTAGCCAGCGCAGGTATAGATAATGAATATAAAAAGGAGACTTTCTTTTTGGGTAGTTTGAATATTTTAATGATGCTATCTTTTCCAGAAACCATGAGAAGTCTGTCTGAGGAGGCATGGCATTGTATATTTACAAATACAAATGTTATTTTGGAGGAAGTTGTGTTAATGGAAGTCCTAGCTATTAGTTTTGGTGGAAGGAAACAAAAAACAGTACCAAAAAGAATGATATATTTGTAAATGAAAAACAATACCTATGATTTTACTATTATTAATGTGTCCAAGAGCAAACTAGGGTTCTAAAAAGACTTGTAGATACAATTTGTGAAGATTTGATAGATAGCTATTTAACACATTCCCAAATACAGTCTGTGTTCAAGTTCTACATACTTTTTGCATGATTTATTTTGAATAACAAGAAGAAGAATATCCAAAATCAAAGCCAAATAGAAAAGCAGGTACAATATCTTTAGAATTTAAGGATGAAACAAATGGTCAGGTCACTGAACACCATGTTCCAAGTTCTTCAAAGAAGTTCCAAGCCCACAGTGACACATGTAGAAAACCTTTGCCTTGAATATGTGTGTTGGAAGCAGAAGAGAGCTGGTATAGTGACTGATTTGATTTATTTATTTAATATATTTTTTTCATTTCAGAGCAAGCGAATTTAACCTTTTCTTGAGGGTTATGGCATTTATTTATATATACTTTTTATTTAAAAGCTGTTGAAAGGTATTCCAGATGTAAAAATACTACACAAAATGTAAACAAAATCATATACAAACATATATCTGTATGTGTAAAGAAAGAGAGAAAGACAGTGAACTAATGTGTAATAAGAAAATTAAATTTACTTTCTCTTTGTAGCTTGAGATGTCTAAACAACACCTCCATTTATTGTTTTCCATGCAGTATTCCTAAGATTTAACTCTAGAGAATGATTCCAGAAATGTCCTGAGGAGACAAAGCTCTGGGCGGAGATAGGTAAGACATAAGCTAAGTTGCAGTGAACATGGGAATGTAAAAGAGAGAAACATAGGTTTTAGTTCCAACCACATTAAATGTGTGCTGGTCCCAGAGACCTGTCACAAGGGGTAACCAGTAGACAAAACCCAGTCCCCTTGTGCTATTTATTATCATCTTAGAAATAGTAATTTTATGTTATACAGAGCAAATAACTGACATCTGCATTTTGGTTTGGGATTATATTGGTTTCTTTGGAGAGTAATTGTACAAAATCTGTACTAACACATACATACTTGTTAACCCTGGATGTATACACACATCAAGGGTTAACATTTGGCTATATACCATTACAAATCAAAACTATTTCAGGCAATGCACTACCCCAGCTTCTTCAAGAAAGTCTGATCATGGTGATTTCTTACTTCGGTGGTCTGAGACTGATTGTGTCACTGACAATTATAAGTGTACCGAGGTTACCTTGGGAAGGGAACTGTGGCAGCACGTGGCTTAAAAACGAAGCTTCACAGCATCCTCCTTTTTTGACCTTCTTCAAGGAAGTCTCTGGCGAATGTATCATTTAGAGCAGTGGTTCTCAACCTTTTTTCTGCCAGGACTCACTTGCAAAGATCCATTGCTTGTCCCAACCCACACTCCCCTGACTCTGCTGGTGCCCAACCCACAGTCCTCTGCCTGCCCCAGGCAGCACCTTGAGGGGGTGTAAGTATTAATGTAGGTATTAAGGCTAGTGTCCCTCACTCCTAACCCACAGCCTCCTGCCCCCCCCAAAACCTGCCGGAGGTGGCCCCCAGTTGCCCCCGTCCCATTTGGGCGAGAGCATGGTGTCTGCAGTGGGTCCAGCTCATGCGGGCAGCAGCGGAGCGAGTCCAGCCCTGGCACAGGCTGGAGGGAAGAGAAGGAGAGGCCTGTGGCACCCCCACTGCCCTGGGCTGGGGCTGCCGTGCCATGCCAGTCAGCCTGGTCATGTCCCCTTCTATCCCCCAGCGTCTCCTTGCTGCCCCACCCCTGTGAACACAGGCACAGGCCCCACTGCCACCAGCCTGGCCATGCAGCTCTCTCCCACCATGCTGGAAAGGGCAGGCGCCTTCCTGCCACCTCTCTGCCCTGCTGCAGCTTGTGACCCTTTGAAATATTCTTGTGACCCACTTTTGGGTCACCACCCACATATTGAGAAACACTGATTTAGAGTGAGATCAGACTGATTTGGTCACTAATGTTCATTGAACTCCGGGTCCTGAGTCACTGAATATTGGAGAATGACATGGGTGTCATGTGGTACCAGATCACTGAAAAGCTGAGCTTTGGGTGTGGCTTTCTGTCTATTTATCACAGTGGCCTTGTCTCTTGGGGTGACCCAAGAGAAATTTGGTCAGTTGACAGTCGATGAAACCACTGGTCTTTATTCAGGTATGATGCTTGTTACTGAGCTTTGGGTCTGGCAGCACCCTTTCCCAGCTCCCTTAGGATAGACTTCATGTCCTTAGGATGTGGCACATGGGGGTGACCAGTGATGTATTCATTCTCTATTGAATTCCTTATTATTTATTTCATTTCCATATTTTATGATTCCCAGTAGGATATTTTACTGGAACCTACATTACTTACTACAAATTGGAGGGGGAGGAGAGAGGACGGGAAGGGATGGGCGATGATTTAGCTTGCATTGAAAACTGAAAATAAGGAGTCACTTGTAGCCTCGTGCAAATACCCTTCTGACTAGGACAGCGGTTTGCAACCTTTTATCATTTGCGGACCCCCGAAACATTTTTGAATGGAGGTGCAGACCCCTTAACTTGTAGGTGTTGGTATCCACATACTTTTGATTAATCATTTTTTGTGGACCCCAGGTGTCCACAGACCACAGGTTGAAAACCATTGATCTAGGAGACTAGGACCTCTTTTTGGCTAGCTCTGTGATTCTCAACTTTTTTAGGCTCACAGGCCCCTGCACAGACTCAAAACCCCCCTCAGAAAATGCCAGTTTTTTGTTCTGACTCTTTCCTCTGAACGCAGAAAAAATAATACAGCTGTTTTCCTGTTGCAAAGGACTCCGAAAGCCCGCAGCTACAGATTCCTATTGGAAATCCTCCCGGGCTTTATATGATGAATCACATTTGCACAATGAACCATGCTGCCTCACCAAGTACCTGTGCGGTGTGGCACTCCACAGTGGCTCTTGAGGCCTGCCCCCTGGGTGCTGTGGCACTTCGGTTGAGAAGCACTGGGCTGGCTTCTCCTAGTCAAGCTGGAGAAGGGATGCTCTTGACACTTCCCTGGAGGCAGTAAAACATAGGGGGAGGGGGATGTTTAATAATAGCAGCCTTCAACTACCTGAAGAGTCGTTCCAAAGAGGATGGAGCTGGGCTGTTCTCAGTGGTGGCAGATGACAGAACAAGGAGCAACGGTCTCAAGTTGCAGCAAGGGAAATTTCGGTTGGATATTAGGAAGACTACTACCCTCATTATGAGGGTAGTGAAGCACTGGAACAGATTACCCAGAGAGGGTGTGGACAGTCCATCCTTGGATGTTTTTAAGACCCGGCTAGATAAAGCTGTGGCTGGGATGATCTAGTTGGGGATGGTGCTGCTTTGGGCAGGGGGTTGGACTTGATGCCCTCCTGAGGTCCCTTCCAACCCTCCTTATTTATAGTTAGATGTTAGGAAAAACTTTCTCACGAGGAGCGTAGGAAAACACTGGAACAAGTTAGGGAAGGAGGTGGTGGCATGTCTGTCTGAGGAGGATTTTAAGACGGAGGTAGACCAAGCCTTGGCTGGGACGGTGTAGTTGGCGATGGTCCCGGACACGAGGTGACCCCGAGGTCCCTTCCAGCCCCCCTTGTCTACGGCTCCCCGACCACGTGGCAGGGAAACGCGAGGTGGGGTGGAGGGGCAGCCTTTGAACGCGGCTGCGGAGGGCAGAAAGGGCGGCCGTGCGAGGGGCGGGGGGAGCTGCCAACGTCTTGCAAGTCCTCCCCCGGTGCGGTCCCGCGGGGAGCGAGGCTCTGCCAGGGTGGAGGCGGGAAGAGGCGGCGCACATTGGCTGCGGCGCCGAGGCCGAGCTGATAAGGGCAGGCTGCCCCCGCCGTGCTGCAGGACGGGGCTGTGGGCACGGGCACGGGCACGACCAGGGGCACCGCCGAGCGCCATGCGCCGCGCCAGCCGAGACTACACCAAGTACCTGCGCGGCTCGGAGGAGCTGGGCGGCGGCGCCCCCCACGAGCCCTCGCCCCTGCCGCCGCCGCCGCCGCCGCCGCAGCCCGCGCACCCGCACCCGCCCGCGCCGCCGGCCTCGCGCGCCCTGCTCGCCGCGCTGGTGCTGCTGGGGCTGGGCCAGGCGGTCTGCAGCGTCGCCTTGTTCCTCTACTGCAGGGCGCAGGTAGCGGCGCCGCGGCTCTCCCCGGCGGGCGTCGTATGTATCCGGGCACGGGCCGGGGCTGCGTCGGGGCTGGCGGGTGCCCTCGCCAGGGAGCCAGGGGCTCCCCGGACGGGCCTCGAGGTGGTGCGTGGCGGGAGGGGCTGAGGTGCTGCCTAGGGGCCCTCGAGGTGGTCTGTGGGGAGGGGGCTCGAGGTGCCCCTGGGGGCCCACAACGTGCTGCTAAGAGGGGTCTCGAGATGCTGCAGTGGGAGGCTGCAAGATGCTCCCTGGGGCAGGCTGAGATGCTCAGGACAGCACCACGCAAGGTCGCAAGGGTGCAGACTTGATTCCCAAGTTAAACCCAGAGACCCAAGTCCCCCCACAATGAAGCCAGTCAGTAGGAAATTTAAAGTCACTAGGAAATTTTCCTGCCCGGTGGGACTCATTGCCGCCAGATGTTGTGGCAGCTGGAAGTGTAGCCAGAGTCAAAAGGGGATGGGATAGATCCTTAGAGGAAAGAGGCATCATAGATGATGGAAAATGAGGGTTGGTAGGGACCTCAGGAGGTCATCTAGTCCAAGCCCCTGCTCAAAGCAGGACCGTCCCCAACTAGATCATCCCAGCCAAGGCTTTGTCTACTTGGGTCTCCAGAACCTCCAAGGAGGGAGAGCCCACAACCTCCCTGGGTGACTTGTAGTCAGTAGCTGTTGAGCAGGGGAGTTAGGGATAGAGCCTCTGAATCAGAACTTCCTAGACCTTAAATGCTGGAGGCTGATAGTAGGAGAGGAGCAGTGGGAGGTGGGAAACCCTAATTCAGTCCCCTTTCAGCATCCACTCTCTGCCCCTATACGACACAGGATGCTGGGAAAAGGGGACCTATGATCTGGACTCAGTAAATGACTGTTCTTGATATCTTGTGTATTTCAGCTAGGAAACCAGTGCATTTAAACAGCCCACCCTGTTGGGTCTTTCTGGGCCCTTTGCATCATAGAAACAGCTTGGTGATTTTTTTTCCCTCTTGCATAAAATGAATAAAAACAAAGCGCTGTCATTTTTTGAGAGGTGACTTGAGTCTGAACAGGTTGAGAACTGCTGTTTTAGAGGGTACGTGAGAGGAGGGGATGGGAAAGCAAAGGAAGGGAAAGGGGAAATCTGAATGAAGGAAGAATGAGGGGAAAAACATGCTACAGTATCTCTTGGGCTGTCAGAGCAGTTACAATGCAGCTGTGACACAGGGCACATGTTTTTTGTTATCTGTAACTGAACAGGGGTACACAGTGGGGTAATGCACTTTAAAAGGGGCACATGTGCCTCCAGAATTTGAGAAGGTGGCATGCATCACTTGTGGCACATCTGAATGCCTCGATACTCCAGGGATGGGCCAGTTTAGGAATACGCACAGTAAGGCTAGTATTGTTTCCCACACATCCACAAACATTCTGGTAAGCAGAATTCAGAAAAATTTAAAGCAATGTGAACCAGTCTAACAGGTTTTTATCTGCATTTTAGCAATACAGTTCATAGTGAATGGCATTGTTAAATCTTAGATACGAGAGCTTTTGTGCTATGTATTATCATCTTAGAAACAGTAATTTTTATGTTATGCAGAGCAAAAAGTTGAAATCTGCATTTTGGTTAGGGATTGTGTTGGTCCCTTTGGAGAATAATTGCCAATGGCAGGTGTCTTTTACTTGTTTGTAAAACATTTTTGTATATATAAAAGGAAATTTTCTCCTAAAGAGAGACTGTTTGTGAATTTGATGCTGATGCTGTTCATAATGGGACTTTTGCAGTGGCTGCATGGGGCAGAAGTACCTCTGTAATTTATTAGTTCATTTCCAGTAGAAAACAACTGCAATTCCTCAGCAGGCTGCAAAACTGGCTCTTATCTAATATTTTAGATTAGGCAGTAGTATGTATGTTAGGATAGGAGGAATTGAGCTACAGTATATCTGCTTTCTAGCGGTTATGCTTTTAGCCAGAAAAGAGCTCTCTCTTCTTGGAAACAATACTGTGCATTGGTTAGACTCATTTGCATTACTTCTGTCTGGTACCACAAACTTTCTCAAAGGAAGTGGAGGGGCTGACGTTTGCTTTTTTCAGGGGCAACATGAAAAAGGGTTAGGTGTTAGCTTTTTGGTCTTTAAGCAGGCTGCTGAGTAGTAGAGTTTAATATCTGTATTATTCTGCCTTCATAGAACTAGTGCTTCTGTTATTTTCTGTTGATTTGAAGTAAATAGGAATCTGTTTTTTACAGGTTCGTACAGTTCACTTTTTAGATAGACAAACTAGCAGTGGGGCCATAGCTGGACCAGAAACATCAAAATAGACTCCAAGACCTGACCATGCGTACTTTGGCTAGAATACAAATGCAAACAGATTTAAGCAAATAAGTAGCAAAACAAGTAAAAGTATCAAACTTTTTGTAATATTGCCTATGCCTGTTACTTGCACTTACTTTATTCTTTCCTATTCACCATTATCAGCAAATGCTTTGTGTTTGTTGCTTACTTTTTTACAAGATTTGTAGAAGATTGGAGCAAGTAATACAGTGCTTAGTCAATTATTCTCTGTATGTTTTAGTGGAGTGACATTTCATTCCCAGAATGTAGTGTAAAGCAGTTACAGCTACTTGTTTCCCCGACAGTGATGTATTTTAAGGTATGCTGTAATTCAGTTTGTAGAGTGAAAAACTCTTCTGCTACATCTTGTAAATCTACTGAGACATCTCTACCAGAACATCATAATTTGAGAGGATGCATTATAGAAGAGTAATTAGTATGCTTCAAAGTCATTATAACTAAACTGACTTGATATAAGCAGCCCAATTGTATTGAAAATATTCTAAAATATTCTAAAATGTCATCCCTTCCTCCGTAGAGAAATGGAATAGAACAGACAACCTTGTTCATTCACACTACAGAGTGTTGACCTATTCCAGATTACCAACTTCTTTGAAAAAAGGCAAACAGACAGGAATGGTAAACTATTATTTTACTGTCTGACAAAATATCTTTATTCATGTGCAACATGATTTAATTCTCGTTAAATCAATGGAAAATCTCCTATTGACTTGTGCATGAGCTTTGATGAATACAGCTCTGGTTCCTTATGATGATGATGCTAGTGGAGTACTTTACTGATTTTTTTCAGTGTGTACTTAAGTGTTGTAGTATATCTTGGCAAATAATGATTTTTTTTTAATAATAGAAGAGCACCATTCTCAAAGATTCTGAGCTATTCCTCAAACAGGAGGGGGGAAACCTTTTCGTAGGTGAATTACTGGGTCATGGATTAACCAAGTGTGAATTAATAAACTGGATAAATTAATAATGAGAAACTATGCAGGGATGTTTTATGACCATTTTAAAGCTCCAGAGGAAAAAAAAAAAAAGAATACATTCTGACTCAGTTCCAGATATTTTGTATTTTTATTTGCATAAAATAATTTGGGCTGGATCATGACATACAATAGAGGATGAGACAGTAACCGAGGTTTGGTTTTCCTTTGCTTTGTTTACTTTGTGGCTTAAGCATTTGGAATTTCACAAGACATATAACTAAGAGTGACACTAGGCATTCATGGGTAAACACATGTTTGTGGGCAAGTATTGCAGTGTAATGCAAATGAAAAAAGCAACGTGTGTATGCAGTTACTAAAGAAACAGCTATTTTATGAATTGCAATGATATGTCAATGGCAATGACCTGTGTTTTTAAAGAATACAGTATTTTATATTCTTTTCGTGAGCCATCTTGAGTAAAATTCATGTTACTCGCACCTTCCCCAAAAACCTTGGACACTAGCAATATTAGATGGATGGCCTTAACTGAATTTATCACTTGGTCATGCTTGTACAAGACCAATGAGAAAGTAATGAAAGATTTGCAGTTTACAGTGGAGCAGTAGGTGGTAACTATTTACTGTGGCTTCAGGTGTGTTTTATCAGGAAGCACAAAGAAATCCTCCTAAAGTGAGAACTGATTTTTCAGTAATTTGTCATATTGGCACATGTAAATGCTAAAGTACATTTCCAGAAAACTGATACTTTTAGCTTTTGTTTCAGATGCCTTTCATTAGCTTAAACTCAGTTTAAAATATGTATGGTCATGGCTTGATATAGACACCAACAACAGGATCTTGAGAAGATCTTAAGAGATAGGAACATGCTCTAAGGGCAGTAGATCAGGCACTATAGCCCAGTCCTACTGAAACTCAAGCTCATTTTAAATGGATTTGTTAGGTATTTCTGAAAATTCAGGCCTTGATTTATATTTTATTTCTTTTGACTTCCCCCAAACTAGCACGTATGTCATGTATTCTGTCTTACTAAAAAAAAAAAAAATAGATTAAAGTAAATAAATAGACTTGGAGTTTATTGTATTCATCTGAATGATGTAACTCAGACTTCTGCTACAGTGTATACAGGACATCAAAAAGTCCTTTTTCAAATTCATAGGGAGTATGAAGAAGGCACCGGGTAATGTGGGGCCCCTGCAGGGTACACTAGGCAATCTGGTGGTTGCACCTGAGGAAAAAGCAGACCTTTGTAACAAATTCTTTGCCTCCATTTTTTTGGGCAGAGACTGGGACTCCCGCACCAAGATTTGGGACGGACTCAGGAGAGACTCTGCTAGGCCTAGGGTCAGGGAGGACCGAGTTAGAGAACTTCTGGAGGGGGCTGGACTTGTTCAAATCAGCAGGTCCAGATGCCAGGGTGTTGAGGGAATTGGCAGGGGTTATCGTGGGGCCCCTGGCACAGCTTTACGAGCACTCGTGGTGCTCTGGCCAGGTACTGGACGGCTGGAAGAGGGCCAATTTGGTCCCCATCTTCAAAAAAGGGAGGGAGGACCTGGGCAACTATGGGCCCATTAGTCTTACTTAGATCCTGGGGAAGCTCTTTGAGAAGATTATCAAGGAGCACATCTGTGAAGGGCCAGCAGCGGGGATGATGCTTAGGGGCAACCAGCCTGGTTTCATTAAGGGCAGGTCCTGTCAGACCAACCTGATTGCCTTCTATGATCAGGTCACAAAATCACTGGACGCAGGTGTTGCAGTGGATGTAGTCTTTCTGGACTTCAGAAAGGCCTTTGACACTGTCTCCCACCCCATTCTCATTAAAAAGCTAGGCTACTGTGGCATTGATGCCTACACAGTTAGATGGATTGCAAATTGGCTGAGAGGCCGCACTAAAAGAGTGGTGCTGGACAGGTCATATTTGACTTGGAGGGATGTGAGCAGTGGAATCCCCCAGGGCTCAGTCTTTGGGCCTGCACTGTTCAATTTCTTCATTAGCGACTTGGATGAGGGGGTGAAAAGCAACCTGTTCAAATTCGCGGATGACCCCAAGATTTGGGGTGAGGTGGGCACGCCAGAAGGGAGGGACAGGATACAGCTGGACCTGGACAGGTTACAGGGGTGGGCAAATGAGAATAGGATGGGATTCAGTACTGACAATTGCAGGGTGCTGCACTTGGGCAGTAAGAACCAGTAGCATATCTATAGGCTGGGAAATTCTCTTCATGAAAGCACAGTGGTGGAAAGAGATCTTGGAGTCATTATTGATTCCAAGATGAACATGGGCCGTCAATGTGAGGGCATGGTTAGTAGGGCTACTCGCACCTTGTCGTGCACCCACAGATGCATCACAAGCAGGGCCAAGGAGGTGATCCCTCTATGCGACACTGGTCAGGCCGTAGTTGGAGTACTGCATCCAGTTCTGGGTACCGCACTTCAGGAGGGATGTGGACAGCACTGAGAGGATCCAAAGGAGGGCCACTCACATGATCCGGGGACAGCAGGGCAGACCCTACGAGGAGAGGCTATGGGACCTTAACCTGTTCATCCTTCACAAAAGAAGGCTGAGAGGGGACCTGGTGGCCGTCTATAAACTTACTAGGGGGGGACCAGCGGGGAATGGGAGAGACCTTGTTCCCTCGAGCGCCTCCCGGAGTAACAAGGAATAACGGCCATAAGTTGTTAGAGAGTAGGTTCAGACTAGACATTAAAAGGCACTACTTCACAGGGCGGCTAGGATCTGGAACCAACTTCCAAGGGAAGTGGTGCTGGCTCCTACCTTGGGGGTCTTTAAGAGGAGGCTTGACAATTACCTAGCTCGGGTCATTTGAGCCCAGTTTTCTCTCCTGGCCAGGGCAGGGGGTCGGACTTGAAGATCTGCGAGGTCCCTTCCGACCCTACTTCTATGAATCTGAATCTATGAATCTATTTCCAAACTGTGTCCTCTCAGACTTCTACTAGCATTCTGCAAGCATGCCACAAAATAGTAGATAAAGGAAAGCCAGCTTGTATGAGTTATGACTTCAAAAGGTCTTTGTCAAAGTCCCTTGTAAGAAGGTGTTAAGGAAAGTCTTGGGGTGAAATTGATATTCCTTCATAAAATAGATGCTGGCTAAAGGATATAAATGGTCAAATTGCATGGTGGAAAAAAAAAAAGTGTAGTGTCTTAAGGAGTAATAGTCAAAGCATGATTGGATCAATATTTTATACTTAAGCTGACTGAAGTGTGCTAAACTTTTTTCAAAGAGTACTGACATCTTTTAATATAGTTTATCTGATTTTTTTTTTCCAATGACAACTGAAAATCAAAAAGCTTTCCTGTGTTCATGGAAAATAATACGGGGTTTTCTTCTCCTCTTCCTTCTTTCCATTTTCCTCTCTTACTACTTCTCTGTTTTTTTGCTTATGTGAGAGAAAGGAAAAAGGTAAAAACAAGAGTTTTCATTTATTTATTTTTGTAAATAAACCTTCGCAAGGTTTTATGCCGTGTTTAGTAAATAAATATCTTGAGGCATCTTCAGGACATGATGTAAGACCTTTTTATTTGGGCAAGCTATTAGTAGAAGAGGTTAACTTTTGGAGCACTGTTTTATCTGTTGTTTATTACATACTATTTTATTTTAGTATTTAATCTGTTTTTCTGTTTTTATCATTCATCTTTCTGTGGGGGGAGATGGGCAACACACACATAGATAGATAAATAGATATACATATGGATATATATGTATGTACCTATATCTATATATCATCCAACTAACTTCTCTTATTTACAACATTTCTCACCTCACTGTTGACCCCTTTCCAAGTCATATATACCAATTTATAAGGAGATGTGATGACTTGGAAAGGGGTCAACAGTGAGGTGAGAAATGTTATAGATGAGAAGTTACTTGAATGAGTTGAAGCTGAAAAAGACTAATTTCAGATGGGCTTAATCTCCTAGGTTGATGAACAGCAAAATAACAAATGAAATCTTAGCTTGACAAATGTAAGGCAAAGGGTAGTAGAAGGAAAATTGAACTGCATTGTAGGTGCTAAATTGATTGCAACTTCAGAGGGGAAAAGGACCTTGATGACAGAGGGGAGCTAAAGGGAAACACTGTTGTTCAATGCACAGTGGTCAGAAAAGTAAGCTGACAGTGAAAATGCAATAGGTGGGCTAGAAAACACTGAACATGGTATAGTGGTTTTCTATTAATGGGTATGGCCTCACTCAGAATGCTGTGTTTAGTTGTGGGTTGTTAAAAGGGGTCCAGAGACGGGCAAGAAAAATAAAGAGAGGCCTGAAAAGTTTTCCTTATCAGGAAGCCAGGAACATTTTGCAATTTCAAGAGGAGAGACAAAACAAGCTCACAAAATAGTGGCACAGAAGTAGTAAACTAGAAACTGTGATCTATTTCCAAAGCATCCTTTAAAATTCCTATCAATCACTTCTTGCACAGTGTTCTGTTTTCAGTGCTGCATAATGTTAATTCACAACTAAGGTAACCTACTAATTTTTATAGATAATATAAATAGATTCCTGTAAAGGCTGTGTTCAGACTTTACTGTGGCAAGATAATTTTCAAAACCACTAAAAACATTATGGGGATGGTGCTTGGTAAGTATCTCTTGGGTCATGGAGGGGGGTGGGGGGAAAGAGGAAGGGGAGCAAACTATATGGCAATTGGCTGGGCTAGCTGATCACCATAAATCACATATTTTCCCTATCAAACATACCCTGTAGTGTTCCTTGTTTTATTAGAATGGGTTTAATTGATCTTGCAATTGATGGGTCTGGTAACATAAGCAATCTTTCTGCATCCCCATCACCTATGTTTGCAATGATGTTTGTCAGGGTTTATTAGATTAGGACTAATCCAAAGATGTTCTTCTTCAGTACGATAATATCTCTTTGTTCAACCAAAATGTCGTTGGATGGGAATGTATTTGATTCCCCTCACCCCTTCCTCCACCCTGCCCACCCCCGTCCTGGGCAATGAATGATACGTATAGAACTGTGCTGCAGATTTACTTTGATTTGCTGGGCATTTCTAGCCCTTACGAAGTTCCTGGTCTTTTGCACCTGCATTACAGATGCATTAACTTTTGTCAGCTACTTTCAGATGTCTGTATTTTGATTAAATTGTAAATTTAGGAGTTACCCTTGAAAAGTGAACATCTACTAGTAGTTATTACTTTTGGCTGTGTGCCCCCCTTCCCCCCCCCACCCCACCCCAAAGGGACTCAAGTGAATTAGATGCCCACATCCTAGTGAGTAATCCAAATTCTCCTGAGACCCTCTGTAAATCCCAGTCTGCTTTGTTTGCTGTAGTTCAGCAACTGTTGGCAAATGTTTTAAATGATGACCACTGTATTCCAAAAAGTTTGAATTACTCTCTCTCATTCTGCTCTGTAGTACCACATGGAATGCACTGTGGCAGGCCATCTGGCTAGCTGAGTTGTCTATTACAGTTTGTTGCCTTATGTTATTGTCTTAGCACTAGAGTGGTCATTGTAAACCTAATGAAGCCTGCCTAATTTAGCTTTAGGGTCCAGTCTTTTTTTTCAACATTACACTTAGTTTAGACTAGCTAGACTCTTTTCTGATTTTACAGAGGTCTTTATGCTTTAATGTGCATGTAATTGTTTTGTGTCTTAATAGCTCTTCTGTCCCACTAACCTTAAAACTGGTAAATTAAATACCGAGGTCTGTTTTATTTAACCTGGTTCCTTTTGATTACATGTTACACTGTCATAACTGGTTTCCCTCTTCTGATTGATGCATTTATTCATTTCTGTTTGTGATCCTCTGAGGGGCCTATGTTACTTCTTCAGGATGTGAAATAATGATTTTGCAGTTAAACTATTCCATGATACAGTTACAATTCTTACAGCATTTAAAGTTGCAATAATTATTTTCAAGAACTTTGAAGAATTATGTCAACTTGGATGGAAATAGTTTCTAAACCCCTGGTTTAAAGTGGTAATATTTTACTTAATTCAGTCACAGATATTAGGCTGAAAATATATTTTTTTAGCTCTTCCAATCCCTCTCTGATAGTGTAGAAGTCTCTATGGGCACATTTTAGTGATATGTTCTGTCCTGGTCAGTTTGCAGGTCTGAAGTGCTGGGCCTCTGTCAGTTTTCTCAGGTGACTGTTTTAGACTGTTCTGTCTTGTCTATAAGATACTTTCCTATTCTTTATCTTGACTGCATTAAATAAAGTTATACTGCATTAAGTCATTATTCTTCTCCCTTGATTTTTGCACCCTGCAAATATTTCTAGACAATCACCTTTTCTCCATACACAGATGTATTACAAAACTAAGCTGTACAGGCACATTTAACTATTCTTAAGCTTTCCATATAAATTCAGCCCCTTTGGGCTAGGGACAGAAATTACACATAAACCAGCATAAGTGATCGGAAACTGGTTCAAATCTGTAACAAAACAGAAGTTCAGTGCACAGAAATTGCTTTCAAAATAGTCGAAACAGGTTTAAGATAAACCTGGATGGGTGTAATATCAGACTTGACTGATTTAGGTCAAATCGGTTTACTAAACCTCTGTCCCAGATCCCCCTACACAGTCAAGTTAACTTATAGTCCCCCAGCATTCCAGGGTGATTTGCACCTCCCCTGCAAGCACCCCCCCCCCCCCCCCAAATCACAGGGTGGGCAGGCTAGCCTTGGCCCAAGCTGTCTGCTCCAACTGAGTAGGGAGGCATGATTTAGCACCCTCTGGCTTCTGGCCTGGGCTACTGCAGGCATGTGGCTGCATTTCCAGAATTAAAAGTGAATGTCTGTTCACTTGCTTATTAGTTCAATCTACACAGCTTAGACTCACCTGCAAAGATTGAATCGATTCAGCCTTGGGCTGTCTATACCTAGTCTTGATGTACTGATCTTTTTTTATAGTGCTTTTCTGTACTGCTTCAGTTAGTAACTCCTAGAATATTTTGTGTGGAGCTGAATGCAGGGTTTTCCCTTGTTACACACCAATCACAATTAGAAAAAGACTTGTTCCTTACAAAAAGCTGTTATTTTTTTCAAGCTTTCTAACTCAGATATTGATCCACATACTGATATCTTCCAATCTTAATAATTTCATTTATTTTATACTATTCTCAGTGTACTTAGTTCAATAGCATTCTCTAAGTGAACAAGTTTCAAATTGACTTAATTTTCATGATGATATGTGTACCTTTCACTCGGTCCTTGTGCACACATCTATTGCTTGTAAATTTCACATTATTCTTCAAGCCTGGTATTCTTTTGGGGAGCATGTTTGTATTCGTGTGCAGGAGAGTCTTATTAAATAACAGATGGACACACATGAAGTACAAGAATATATTCCCTACCATGATTTCCTGGGATTGCTCTTTCCCATTATTTTACATCTTAGAATAAAATTTTCTTAGGACACTTGGAAAAAAATGGATGAATAAGTTAAAACAACTTGTAAGTTTGCCAACAAGGTACTGTGCATGTTAAATGCATATTTTATATGTCCCCCTCCCCCCCATATTAGAAGTCTCTACAAAGGTATAAGATGTAATACTTTTCTAACATATATTGTCAAAGCCCTGGTGAAGTTCTCTTAGCTGAATCTTCACCCAACTGCTATGTTTGGATTTGATCACTCAGTTCACATGCTTTTTAGGCTTTCATTATTGTCAGTAAACTGCAGCACTACCTCTTTCTTTGGAATCTATTACATTTCTGGGTGCAAGCCTTTTCTTAGAAATCAGACCGTATCACTTAGCTGTCCTAGGTCTTTGTAATGACTCCTAGATATATTCTGAGAACCAAGAAAGTTTCAAACAGCCAGTCAGACTCATAAAGATAGGTAAATTTTAACAAAAAATCTAATAGTCATTTAGATATAAATGACTAAACAGTACAGATGAGGCATAGCAAGGAACTGATTAAACATTTATAAAATGCACATGCATCTAACAAAACAATCTTGTTAACATGAGAGAATTTAAAATTAATTTCTCTTAAGTCCTAAAGTCTTAAAAAGCCTTTAACACGGGTGGGCAATTATTTTGGCTGGAGGGCCACTTAATGTGTTTTGGTGAGCTGTCAAGGGCTGCACACCAAAAATCTTTCAGAAGCTATCATTTTTAACAAATACAGAAAACAACAAGTTGTATACTAAAAATCAACCATTTACTATAGTATATTTTAATTGTATTTCAAAAAATAATTTTTGTCCTGATTAAGTTTTTTTTCCGGTAGTGTACATACAGCATTATAGCTCAAAGTAGTATTACTCTTGTGTATTGTGGATGAAGGGTGTGGTTGGGGTGTGTGTGGGGGTTGGGTGTTGCCCCCATGCTAGGTCCTGGGAGCTGGCTGGGGGTGGGGGGAGGGAGGGAGGAAAGGGCAGGGGGGATGTACAGCAGAGCTCACCTGGGTGGTGTGGAGCATGTGCAGTCTGTCTCACCCCTGCATCTGGCCTGCAGCTGCCCCTATGGCGTTTCACATGGGGGTGAGCCCCACCCATTCCCACCTGGGGCAGTCCATGCTGTACTTCTGTCTGTGCCTATCAGACAGCATTGCCCTGGCCCTGACCCTGGGCAATGTGCACAGCTTCCTGGTGGGGCTACTTCTGCAGCTGACTGGTTACTGTTTGGCTTCTCCCTCCTCTCCCTGCATTAAGCAATGCAGCAGGGGCAACAGAAGGAGGATGAGGAGCTGCTGGAGGTGGGGGAAGCCAAGCAGTACCTGGGCAGCTGCACAGTAGCCCCACTGGGAAGCTGTGTGTGCTGGCCAGGACTAAGGCAGTGCTGCCTAGCATTTTGGGCGGGTGTGGTTGGGAGCGTGGTATGGGCTGTCCTGGGCAGGGCTCGGCTCCATGTGGAGCTCCACAGGGCCAGCTGTGGGCTGGATCCAAATCTACTCAAGTGGTGGGTGCCTGCCTGCAGGCCATATTTAATCAGTTGGTGGGCTGGATCCGGCCTGCATACCGTATTCCTCCCACCCCTGCTTTAACAGCTAGCTAGCCTATTAAAGAAAAGGGCTTTTCATCTAAGTTTTAAAATAAGTTATAAAAGAGCTTATTTTAGTTCATCTGCAGATGGGCTCTTCAGAAAGAACTGTAGATCAAGGCTGAAGAGCTAAGATTCCAAGATGAACCCTGATTTTTATAATCTATGGCTTAGCTAAAATATCAAAAAGCTTACTGAATAAAGTAAAAAAAAAACCCAACCCCCCAAAACATAAAAGCATTCCTGATTGTTTTTTACTTCAATTAATATTAATGTGCCTATTATCCTCTTTATAAGCTATATCTTGTCTAAAATTATCCTTGTCTAACCAACAGTGACCTCTAAAAAAAAGTTATTTGCCCTTCCAGCCCTCTTGAATTTTTTAAAATGGCTCACACTTTGTGATGTCTTCTGGGCTGATCATTTCCTTTGTGTCTTCTTGTACCCAAACTTTGTTCAAGTAAATTGAAGCAAATGCTATACCATTTCAAAATTAAGCATATTAAGGCCTGTTATAGTCTATAACTGAAACAAATGCTGAACCAGTAGCTTAAGGCCACCCTGTCCCAAAATGCCAATCTCGTGGAGTTGCTATGTTTATAGTTCACCTCTTCAGGCACATGTGCCTGTTGAAGGGAACAGTCTTTATAACATTTCCAAAAACAGTTACTCTTTACTTTAGCTAGCATAAATTCCTCACCACTCTATATTGTTAGGGATACCCTAAAGCCAAGCTTTCTTTCCTCCAGATCTTGAGAATCCACAAGCCATTTTAAAACTTTTACTCCAGATATCATTTCCTCCTTTCCCCCACTCTAAAAAGTTCCTTTATCTCTTGAGTTGGCAACGTTTATGCCACTGTGGGCCACTACTTACATCCTAGCCCCTGCCATGGGCGGTGGCCTCACACCTGCTAGAGATTAGCCAATGCGGTGAGAGGAATAGATAGAAAAAGGCAGGTGCTAGGATCATGGGGCTTGTGTCCTTTGTTACTGTGGCTGGAGCATACTGCCATAGTTTGGATCCAGTCTGTTCATGGGCTGGATCCAGCCCATGGGCCATAGACCGCCAATCCCTGCTCAGTTTGATTACTGCTGGCACAGTCATACCAGCTGATCCAGAAGTTGTTGTCCTCCTCCACCCCCATTTTGAAATGGCTCATGGAAACTGGTTCATCCTGGCTGTAGTCATCTCTTTATTCAAGTGCTCCATTTAAATGAGTGATTATTAAAGTTTAACAACATGCTATATTAACTCTATGCTAGATGTACTCTCACCTCTAGTGGCATTTATTAGGGCTGTGCAAAGCTTTGGTCACTGATTCGATTCAGCAGAGATTTGGCAGCCGAATCTCCAAATCCAAATCAAAGCAGGAGACCCTTTAATCTCTCTGAATCGAATCAGAACCCTCCGAATCGATTTGGAGAGATTCAGAAGGATTTGACGATTCAGACATAGATACAGCTTTAAATGTTTTTTCTACCTACCTGAAGCTATCAGGTGGCTCGGAAATGCTGAGATGGTAGGGTGGATGAAGCGTCCCACAGGAGTGTGGGGGGCTCCCCAGCACGCTTGGCAGCAGACCCGGAAGTGGGCCAGAAGCACTTCCAGTCCACTTCCAGGTCCACTGCCAAGTGCAGGGCGAGGGGCTCCCCCTGCATCCCTCACAGCTCAGCAATCGGCCATGGGGGGACCTTGGGTGCCCCCCCTCAAACCCAGGAGGCACAAGTTGCCAATAAACATGAATGGAATTCACACATTATAGACAGAATCCCCAAATTGTCTTTTGTGTGTTACCTTAACACTCATTGGTTTAACATGGATAAAACAACTATGTATTGAAAATCTATTTCAGAGTGGTAGGAGTAGAATGAAATTGCATGATCTGGGATACAAGTGTAATTTTGGGTTATTGCTTATATTGATTATTGTTTGGACAACTCTTAGACTCTGGATGTTTTAAAATTTATTTCAGATGGACCCTAACAGAATATCAGAGGAATACATACACTGTTTCAGGACATATCTAAGAACCCATGGAAGCA